>NC_088338.1:24698235-25012647 GCF_036884655.1 Musa acuminata AAA Group | reverse complement strand
ACTTCGGAGTTTTGATGGGATTCGGTGATTTAGTGCTGGTATTATCGCTCCCGTTTCGCGTGCTTCGTCCCTCGCCTATGTGCACGTCGCGGTCGGCGCATCAACGTTCGGAGCCTCTTGCCCGTCACGAAACCGTCGTCGCTTTCTCGAACGTTAATGAAATCCCTATTGCAAGCTCTCTCCGAGCCCTAGCCCGACGACTGCGTATCGGTCACGGCAAGCGCGTGCCGAAACCATCGGCACTTTCTAGAACGATCTCGGAATCGCTATTGCGACCCCAATCCGGAAAGCTCTTTCGGAGCCCCTCGATACTGACTGCGTAGCGGTCACAGCAAATTTCCAGCCGCAAAACAATCGTCTCGGAGCTCTACGGGAGATGTTTCGTATCCCGGGATGCAAAAAGGAGTGCAACACGGGGACTTCCCAGGGGGTCACCCATCGTAGTACTACTCTGGCCCAAGCACGCTTAACTTCAGTGTTTTGATGGGATCCGGTGATTTAGTGCTGCCATTATCGCACCCGTTTCGCGAGCTTCGTCCCTCGCCTATGTGCACGTCGCGGTCCGCGGTCACGGCAAGCGCGTGCCGAAACCATCGGCACTTTCTAGAACGATCTCGGAATCGCTATTGCGACCCCAATCCGGAAAGCTATCTCCGAGCCCCTCGATATTGACTGCGTAGCGGTCACAGCAAATTTCCAGCCCCAAAACAATCGTCTCGGAGCTCTACGGGAGATGTTTCGTATCCCGGGATGCAAAAAGGAGTGCAACACGAGGACTTCCCAAGGGGTCACCCATCCTAGTACTACTCTGGCCCAAGCACGCTTAACTTCGGAATTTTGATGGGATCCGGTGATTTAGTGCTGGTATTATCGCACCCGTTTCGCGTGCTTCGTCCCTCGCCTATGTGCACGTCGCGGTCGGCGCATCAACGTCCGGAGCCTCTTGCCCGTCACGAAACCGTCGTCGCTTTCTCGAACGTTAATGAAATCCCTATTGCAAGCTCTCTCCGAGCCCTAGCCCGACGACTGCGTAACGGTCACGGCAAGCGCGTGCCGAAACCATCGGCACTTTCTAGAACGATCTCGGAATCGCTATTGCGACCCCAATCCAGAAAGCTCTCTCAGAGCCCCTCGATACTGACTGCGTAGCGGTCACAGCAAATTTCCAGCCCCAAAACAATCGTCTCGGAGCTCTACGGGAGATGTGTCGTATCCCGGGATGCAAAAAGGAGTGCAACACGGGGACTTCCCTGGGGGTCACCCATCGTAGTACTACTCTGGCCCAAGCACGCTTAACTTCAGTGTTTTGATGGGATCCGGTGATTTAGTCCTGCCTTTATCGCACCCGTTTCGCGAGCTTCGTCCCTCGCCTATGTGCACGTCGCGGTCCGCGGTCACGGCAAGCGCGTGCCGAAACCATCGGCACTTTCTAGAACGATCTCGGAATCGCTATTGCGACCCCAATCCGGAAATCTATCTCCGAGCCCCTCGATATTGACTGCGTAGCGGTCACAGCAAATTTCCAGCCCCAAAACAATAGTCTCGGAGCTCTACGGGAGATGTTTCGTATCCCGGGATGCAAAAAGGAGTGCAACACGAGGACTTCCCAGGGGGTCACCCATCCTAGTACTACTCTGGCCCAAGCACGCTTAACTTCGGAGTTTTGATGGGATCCGGTGATTTAGTGCTGGCATTTTCGCACCCGTTTCGCGTGCTTCGTCCCTCGCCTATGTGCACGTCGCGGTCGGCGCATCAACGTCCGGAGCCTCTTGCCCGTCACGAAACCGTCATCGCTTTCTCGAACGTTAATGAAATCCCTATTGCAAGCTCTCTCCGAGCCCTAGCCCGACGACTGCGTATCGGTCACGGCAAGCGCGTGCCGAAACCATCGGCACTTTCTAGAACGATCTCGGAATCGCTATTGCGACCCAAATCCGGAAAGCTCTCTTGGAGCCCCTCGATACTGACTGCGTAGCGGTCACAGCAAATTTCCAGCCCCAAAACAATCGTCTCGGAGCTCTACGGGAGATGTTTCGTATCCCGGGATGCAAAAAGGAGTGCAACACGGGGACTTCCCAGGGGGTCACCCATCGTAGTACTACTCTGGCCCAAGCACGCTTAACTTCGGTATTTTGATGGGATCCGGTGATTTAGTGCTGCCATTATCGCACCCGTTTCGCGAGCTTCGTCCCTCGCCTATGTGCACGTCGCGGTCCGCGGTCACGGCAAGCGCGTGCCGAAACCATTGGCACTTTCTAGAACGATCTCGGAATCGCTATTGCGACCCCAATCCGGAAAGCTCTCTCCGAGCCCCTCGATATTGATTGCGTAGCGGTCACAGCAAATTTCCAGCCCCAAAACAATCGTCTCGGAGCTCTACGGGAGATGTTTCGTATCCCGGGATGCAAAAAGGAGTGCAACACGAGGACTTCCCAGGGGGTCACCCATCCTAGTACTACTCTGGCCCAATCACGCTTAACTTCGGAGTTTTGATGGGATCCGGTGATTTAGTGCTGGCAATATCGCACCCGTTTCGCGTGCTTCGTCCCTCGCCTATGTGCACGTCGCGGTCGGCGCATCAACGTCCGGAGCCTCTTGCCCGTCACGAAACTGTCGTCGCTTTCTCGAACGTTAATGAAATCCCTATTGCAAGCTCTCTCCGAGCCCTAGCCCGACGACTGCGTATCGGTCACGGCAAGCGCGTGCCGAAACCATCGGCACTTTCTAGAACGATCCCGGAATCGCTATTGCGACCCCAATCCGGAAAGCTCTATCGGAGCCCCTCGATACTGACAGCGTAGCGGTCACAGCAAATTTCCAGCCCCAAAACAATCGTCTCGGAGCTCTACGGGAGATGTTTCGTATCCCGGGATGCAAAAAGGAGTGCAACACGGGGACTTCCCAAGGGGTCACCCATCGTAGTACTACTCTGGCCCAAGCACGCTTAACTTCGGTGTTTTGATGGGATCCGGTGATTTAGTGCTGCCATTATCGCACCCGTTTCGCGATCTTCGTCCCTCGCCTATGTGCACGTCGCGGTCAGCGCATCAACGTCCGGAGCCACTTGCCCGTCGCGAAACCGTCGTCGCTTTCTCGAACATTCACGAAATCCCTATTGCAAGCTCTCTCCGAGCCCTAGCCCGACGACTGCGTATCGGTCATGGCAAGCGCGTGCCGAAACCATCGGCACTTTCTAGAACGATCTAGGAATCACTATTGCGACCCCAATCCGGAAAGCTCTATTTGAGCCCCTCGATACTGATTGCATAGCGGTCACAGCAAATTTCCAGCCCCAAAACAATAGTCTCGGAGCTCTACGGGAGATGTTTCGTATCCCGGGATGCAAAAAGGAGTGCAACATGAGGACTTCCCAGGGGGTCACCCATCGTAGTACTACTCTGGCCCAAGCACGCTTAACTTCAGTGTTTTGATTGGATCCGGTGATTTAGTGCTGGCATTATCGCACCCGTTTCGCGTGCTTCGTCCCTCGCCTATGTGCACGTCGCGGTCGGCGTATCAACGTCCGGAGCCTCTTGCCCGTCACGAAACCATCGGCGCTTTCTCGAACGTTCACGAAATCCCTATTGCAAGCTCTCTCCGAGCCCTAGCCCGACGATTGCGTATCGGTCACAGCAAGCGCGTGCCGAAACCATCGGCACTTTCTAGAACGATCTCGGAATCGCTATTGCGACCCCAATCCGGAAAGCTCTCTCCGAGCCCCTCGATACTGACTACGTAGCGGTCACAGCAAATTTCCAGCCCCAAAACAATCGTCTCGGAGCTCTACGGGAGATGTTTCGTATCCCGGGATGCAAAAAGGAGTGCAACACGAGGACATCCCAGGGGGTCACCCATCATAGTACTACTCTGGCCCAAGCACGCTTAACTTCGGTGTTTTGATGGGATCCGGTGATTTAGTGCTGGCATTATCGCACCCGTTTCGCGAGCTTCTTCCCTCGCCAATGTGCACGTCGCGGTCGGTGCATCAACGTCCGGAGCCTCTTGCCCATCACGAAACCGTCGTCGCTTTCTCGAACGTTCACGAAATCCCTATTGCAAGCTCACTCCGTGCCGTAGCCCGACGACTGCGTATTGGTCACGGCAAGCGCGTTCCGAAACCATCGGCACTTTCTAGAATGATCTAGGAATCGCTATTGCGACCCAAATCCGGAAAGCTCTCTTTGAGCCCCTCGATACTGATTGCGTAGCGGTCACAGCAAATTTCCAGCCCCAAAACAATCGTCTCGGAGCTCTACGGGAGATGTTTCGTATCACGGAATGCAAAAAGGAGTGCAACACGAGGACTTCCCAGGGGGTCACCCATCATAGTACTACTCTGGCCCAAGCACGCTTAACTTCAGTGTTTTGATGGGATCCGGTGATTTAGTGCTGGCATTATCGCACCCGTTTCGCGAGCTTCGTCCCTCGCCTATGTGCACGTCGCGGTCTGCGCATCAACGTCCGGAGCCTCTTGTCCGTCACGAAACCGTCGTCGCTTTCTCGAACGTTCACGAAATCCCTATTGCAAGCTCTCTCCGAGCCCTAGCCCGACGACTGCATCTCGGTCACGGCAAGCGCGTGCCGAAACCATCGGCACTTTCTAGAACGATCTAGGAATCGCTATTGCGACCCCAATCCGGAAAGCTCTCTTTGAGCCCCTCGATACTGATTGCGTAGCGGTTACAGCAAATTTCCAGCCCCAAAACAATCGTCTCGGAGCTCTACGGGAGACGTTTCGTATCCCGGGATGCAAAAAGGTGTGCAACACGAGGACTTCCCAGGGGGTCACCCATCGTAGTACTACTCTGGCCCAAGCACGCTTAACTTCAGTGTTTTGATTGGATCCGGTGATTTAGTGCTGGCATTATCGCACCCGTTTCGCGTGCTTCGTCCCTCGCCTATGTGCACGTCGCGGTCGGCGTATCAACGTCCGGAGCCTCTTGCCCGTCACGAAACCGTCGGCGCTTTCTCGAACGTTCACGAAATCCCTATTGCAAGCTCTCTCCGAGGCCTAGCCCGAAGACTGCGTATTGGTCACGGCAAGCGCGTGCCGAAACCATCGGCACTTTCTAGAACGATCTCGGAATCGCTATTGCAACCCCAATCCGGAAAGCTCTCTCGGAGCCCCTCGATACTGACTGCGTAGCGGTCACAGGAAATTTCCAGCCCCAAAACAATCGTCTCGGAGCTCTACGGGAGATGTTTCGTATCCCGGGATGCAAAAAGGAGTGCAATACGGGGACTTCCCAGGGGGTCCCCCATCGTAGTACTACTCTGGCCCAAGCACGCTTAACTTCGGTATTTTGATGGGATCCGGTGATTTAGTGCTACCATTATCGCACCCGTTTCGCGAGCTTCGTCCCTCGCCTATGTGCACATCGCGGTCCGCGGTCACGGCAAGCGCGTGCCGAAACCATTGGCACTTTCTAGAACGATCTCGGAATCGCTATTGCGACCCCAATCCGGAAAGATCTCTCCGAGCCCCTCGATATTGACTGCGTAGCGGTCACAGCAAATTTCCAGCCCCAAAATAATCATCTCGGAGCTCTACGGGAGATGTTTCGTATCCCGGGATGCAGAAAGGAGTGCAACACAATGACTTCCCAGGGGGTCACCCATCCTAGTACTACTCTGGCCCAAGCATGCTTAACTTTGGAGTTTTGATGGGATCCGGTGATTTAGTGCTGGCATTATCGCACCCATTTCGCGTGCTTCGTCCCTCGCCTATGTGCACGTCGCGGTCGGCGCATCAACGTCCGGAGCCTCTTGCCCGTCACGAAACCGTCGTCGCTTTCTCGAACGTTAATGAAATCCCTATTGCAAGCTCTCTCCGAGCTCTAGCCCGACGACTGCGTATCGGTCACGGCAAGCGCGTGCCGAAACCATCGGCACTCTCTAGAACGATCTCGGAATCGCTATTGCGACACCAATCCGGAAAGTTCTCTCGGAGCCCCTCGATACTGACAGCGTAGCGGTCACAGCAAATTTCCAGCCCCAAAACAATCGTCTCGGAGCTCTACGGGAGTTGTTTCGTATCCCGGGATGCAAAAAGAAGTGCAACACGGGGACTTCCCAAGGGGTCACCCATCGTAGTACTACTCTGGCCCAAGCATGCTTAACTTCGGTGTTTTCATGGGATCCGGTGATTTAGTGCTGCCATTATCGCACCCGTTTCGCGAGCTTCGTCCCTCGCCTATGTGCACGTCGCGGTCAGCGCATCAACGTCCGGAGCCTCTTGCCCGTCGCGAAACCGTCGTCGCTTTCTCGAACGTTCATGAAATCCCTATTGCAAGCTCTCTCCGAGCCCTAGCCCGACGACTGCGTATCGGTCATGGCAAGCGCGTGCCGAAACCATCGGCACTTTCTAGAACGATCTAGGAATCGCTATTGCGACCCCAATCCGGAAAGCTCTCTTTGAGCCCCTCGATACTGATTGCGTAGCGGTCACAGCAAATTTCCAGCCCCAAAACAATCGTCTCGGAGCTCTACGGGAGATGTTCCGTATCCCGGGATGCAAAAAGGAGTGCAACATGAGGACTTCCCAGGGGGTCACCCATCGTAGTACTACTCTGGCCCAAGCACGCTTAACTTTAGTGTTTTGATTGGATCCGGTGATTTAGTGCTGGCATTATCGCACCCGTTTCGCGTGCTTCGTCCCTCGCCTATGTGCACGTCGCGGTCGGCGTATCAACGTCCGGAGCCTCTTGCCCGTCACGAAACCGTCGGCGCTTTCTCGAACGTTCACGAAATCCCTATTGCAAGCTCTCTCCGAGCCCTAGCCCGACGACTGCGTATCGGTCACGGCAAGCGCGTGCCGAAACCATCGGCACTTTCTAGAATGATCTAGGAATCGCTATTGCGACCCAAATCCGGAAAGCTCTCTTTGAGCCCCTCGATACTGATTGCGTAGCGGTCACAGCAAATTTCCAGCCCCAAAACAATCGTCTCGGAGCTCTAC
Organism: Musa acuminata AAA Group; assembly: GCF_036884655.1. Taxonomy (NCBI): domain Eukaryota; kingdom Viridiplantae; phylum Streptophyta; class Magnoliopsida; order Zingiberales; family Musaceae; genus Musa; species Musa acuminata. The sequence continues at coordinate 25,005,689 of NC_088338.1, read as the reverse complement.
GGGAGATGTTTCGTATCCCGGGATGCAAAAAGGAGTTCAACACGAGGACTTCCCAGGGGGTCACCCATCATAGTGCTACTCTGGCCCAAGCACGCTTAACTTCGGTGTTTTGATGGGATCCAGTGATTTAGTGCTGGCATTATCGCACCCGTTTCGCGAGCTTCGTCCCTCGCCTATGTGCACGTCGCGGTCGGCGTATCAACGTCCGGAGCCTCTTGCCCGTCACGAAACCGTCGTCGCTTTCTCGAACGTTCACGAAATCCCTATTGCAAGCTCTCTCCGAGCCCTAGCCAGACGACTGCGTATCAGTCACGGCAAGCGCGTGCCGAAACCATCGACACTTTCTAGAACGATCTAGGAATCGCTATTGCGACCACAATCTGGAAAGCTCTCTTTGAGCCCCTCGATACTGATTGCGTAGCGGTCACAGCAAATTTCCAGCCCCAAAACAATCGTCTCGGAGCTCTACGGGAGATGTTTCGTATCCCGGGATGCAAAAAGGAGTGCAACACGAGGACTTCCCAGGGGGTCACCCATCGTAGTACTACTCTGGCCCAAGCACGCTTAACTTCAGTGTTTTGATTGGATCCGGTGATTTAGTGCTGGCATTATCGCACCCGTTTCGCGTGCTTCGTCCCTCGCCTATGTGCACGTCGCGGTCGGCGTATCAACGTCCGGAGCCTCTTGCCCGTCACGAAACCGTCGGCGCTTTCTCGAACGTTCACGAAATCCCTATTGCAAGCTCTCTCCGAGCCCTAGCCCGACGATTGCGTATCGGTCATGGCAAGTGCGTGTCGAAACCATCGGCACTTTCTAGAACGATCTCGGAATCGCTATTGCGACCCCAATCCGGAAAGCTCTCTCCGAGCCCCTCGATACTGACTGCGTAGCGGTCACGGCAAATTTCCAGCCCCAAAACAGTCGTCTCGGAGCTCTACGGGAGATGTTTCGTATCCCGGGATGCAAAAAGGAGTGCAACACGAGGACTTCCCAGGGGGTCACCCATCATTGGACTACTCTGGCCCAAGCACGCTTAACTAAGGTGTTTTGATGGGATCCGGTGATTTAGTGCTGGCATTATCGCACCCGTTTCGCGAGCTTCGTCCCTCGCCAATGTGCACGTCGCGGTCGGCGCATCAACGTCCGGAGCCTCTTGCCCGTCACGAAACCGTCGTCGCTTTCTCGAACGTTCACGAAATCCCTGTTGCAAGCTCTCTCCGAGCCCTAGCCCGATGATTGCGTATCGATCACGGCAAGCACGTGCCGAAACCATCGGCACTTTGTAGAACGATCTCGGAATCGCTATTGCGACCCCAATCCGGAAAGCTCTCTCCGAGCCCCTCGATACTGACTGCGTAGCGGTCACAGCAAATTTCCAGCCCCCAAACAATCGTCTCGGAGCTCTCCGGGACATGTTTCGTATCCCGGGATGCAAAAAGGAGTGCAACACGAGGACTTCCCAGGGGGTCACCCATCCTAGTACTACTCTGGCCCAAGCACGCTTAACTTCGATGTTTTGATGGGATCCGGTGATTTAATGCTCGCATTATCGCACCCGTTTCACGTGCTTCGTCCCTCGCCTATGTGCACGTCGCGGTCGGCGTATCAACGTCCGGAGCCTATTGCCCGTCACGAAACGGTCGGCGCTTTCTCGAACGTTCACAATATCCCTATTGCAAGCTATCTCTGAGCCCTAGCCCGATGACTGCGTATCGGTCACGGCAAGCGCGTGCCGAAACCATCGGCACTTTCTAGAACGATCTCGAAATCGCTATTGCGACCCCAATCCGGAAAGCTCTCTCCGAGCCCCTCGATACTGACTGCGTAGCGGTCACAGCAAATTTCCAGCCCCAAAACAATCGTCTCGGAGCTCTACGGGAGATGTTTCGTATCCCGGGATGGAAAAAGGAGTGCAACACGAGGACTTCCTAGGGGGTCACCCACCATAGTACTACTCTGGCCCAAGCACGCTTAAATTCGGTGTTTTGATGGGATCCGGTGATTTAGTGCTAGCATTATCGCACCCGTTTCGCGTGCTTCGTCCCTCGCCTATGTGCACGTCGCGGTCGGCGTATCAATGTCCGAAGCCTCTTGCCCGTCACGAAACCGTCGGCGCTTTCTCGGACGTTCTCGAAATCCCTATTGCAAGCTCTCTCCGAGCCCTAGCCCGACGACTGCGTATCAGTCACGGCAAGCGCGTGCCGAAACCATCGGCACTTTCTAGAACGATATCGGAATCGCTATTGCGACCCCAATCCGGAAAGCTCTATCCGAGCCCCTCGATACTGACTGCGTAGCTGTCACAGCAAATTTCCAGCCCCAAAACAATCGTCTCGGAGCTCTATGGGAGATGTTTTGTATCCCGGGATGCAAAAAGGAGTGCAACACGAGGACTTCCCAGGGGGTCACCCATCGTAGTACAACTCTGGCCCAAGCACGCTTAACTTCGGTGTTTTGATGGGATCCGGTGATTTAGTGCTGGCATTATCGCACCAGTTTCGCGAGCTTCGTCCCTCGCCTATGTGCACGTCGCGGTTGGCGCATCAACGTCCGGAGCCTCTTGCCCGTCACGAAACCGTCGTCGCTTTCTCGAACGTTCACGAAATCCCTATTGCAAGCTCTCTCCGAGCCCTAGCCAGACGACTGCGTATCAGTCACGGCAAGCGCGTGCCGAAACCATCGACACTTTCTAGAACGATCTAGGAATCGCTATTGCGACCACAATCTGGAAAGCTCTCTTTGAGCCCCTCGATACTGATTGCGTAGCGGTCACAGCAAATTTCCAGCCCCAAAACAATCGTCTCGGAGCTCTACGGGAGATGTTTCGTATCCCGGGATGCAAAAAGGAGTGCAACACGAGGACTTCCCAGGGGGTCACCCATCGTAGTACTACTCTGGCCCAAGCACGCTTAACTTCAGTGTTTTGATTGGATCCGGTGATTTAGTGCTGGCATTATCGCACCCGTTTCGCGTGCTTCGTCCCTCGCCTATGTGCACGTCGCGGTCGGCGTATCAACGTCCGGAGCCTCTTGCCCGTCACGAAACTGTCGTCGCTTTCTCGAACGTTCACGAAATCCCTATTGCAAGCTCTCTCCGAGCCATAGCCCGACGATTGCGTATTGATCACGGCAAGCACGTGCCGAAACCATCGACACTTTCTAGAACGATCTCAGAATCGCTATTGCGACCCCAATCCGGAAAGCTCTCTCCGAGCCCCTCGATACTGACAGCGTAGCGGTCACAGCAAATTTCCAGCCCCAAAACAATCGTCTCGGAGCTCTAAGGGAGATGTTTCGTATCCCGGGATGCAAAAAGGAGTGCAACACGAGGACTTCCCAGGGGGTCACCCATCCTAGTACTACTCTGGCCCAAGCACGCTTAACTTCGGTGTTTTGATGGGATCCGGTGATTTAGTGCTGCCATTATCGCACCCGTTTCGCGAGCTTCATCCCTCGCCTATGTGCACGTCGCGGTCGGCGAATCAACGTCCGGAGCCTCTTGCCCATCACGAAACCGTCGTCGCTTTCTCGAACGTTCACGAAATCCCTATTGCAAGCTCTCTCCGAGCCCTAGCCCGACGACTGCGTATCGGTCACGGCAAGCGCGTGCCGAAACCATCGGCACCTTCTAGAACGATCTAGGAATCGCTATTGCGACCCCAATCCGGAAAGCTCTCTTTGAGCCCCTCGATACTCACTGCGTAGCAGGCACAGCAAATTTCCAGCCCCAAAACAATCGTCTCGGAGCTCTACGGGAGATGTTTCGTATCCCGGGATGCAAAAAGGAGTGCAACACGAGGACTTCCCAGGGGGTCACCCATCGTAGTACTACTCTGGCCCAAGCACGCTTAACTTCGGTGTTTTGATGGGATCCGGTGATTTAGTGCTGCCATTATCGCACCCGTTTCGCGAGCTTCGTCCCTCGCCTATGTGCACGTCGCGGTCCGCGGTCACGGCAAGCGCGTGCCGAAACCATTAGCACTTTCTAGAACGATCTCGGAATCGCTATTGCGACCCCAATCCGGAAAGCTCTCTCCGAGCCCCTCGATACTGACTGCGTTGCAGTCACAGCAAATTTCCAGCCCCAAAACAATCGTCTCGGAGCTCTATGGGTCACCCATCGTAGTACTACTATGGCCAAAGCACGCTTAACTTCGGAGTTTTGATGGGATCCGGTGTTTTTGTGCTGGCATTATCGCACCTGTTTCGCGTGCTTCGTCCCTCGCCTATGTGCACGTCGCGGTCGGCGTATCAAAGTCCGGAGCCTCTTGCCCGTCACGAAACCGTCGGCGCTTTCTCGAACGTTCTCGAAATCCCTATTGCCAGCTCTCTCCGAGCCCTAGCCCGACGACTGCGTATCGGTCACGGCAAGCGCGTGCCGAAACCATCGGCACTTTCTAGAACGATCTCGGAATCGCTATTGCGACCCCAATCCGGAAAGCTCTCTCCGAGCCCCTCGATACTGACTGCGTAGCGGTCACAGCAAATTTCCAGCCCCAAAACAAACGTCTCGGAGCTCTCCGGGAGATGTTTCGTATCCCGGGATGCAAAAAGGAGTGCAACAGGAGGACTTCCCAGGGGGTCACCCATCGTAGTACAACTCTGGCCCAAGCACGCTTAACTTCTGTGTTTTGATGGGATCCGGTGATTTAGTGCTGGCATTATCGCACCAGTTTCGCGAGCTTCGTCCCTCGCCTATGTGCACGTCGCGGTCGGCGCATCAACGTCCGGAGCCTCTTGCCCGTCACGAAACCGTCGTCGCTTTCTCGAACATTCACGAAATCCCTGTTGCAAGCTCTCTCCGAGCCCTAGCCCGACGATTGCGTATCGATCACGGCAAGCACGTGCCGAAACCATCGGCACTTTCTAGAACGATCTCGGAATCGCTATTGCGACCCCAATCCGGAAAGCTCTCTCCGAGCCCCTCGATACTGACTGCGTAGCGGTCACAGTAAATTTCCAGCCCCAAAACAATCGTCTCGGAGCTCTCCGGGAGATGTTTCGTATCCCGGGATGCAAAAAGGAATGCAACACGAGGACTTCCCAGGGGGTCACCCATCCTAGTACTACTCTGGCCCAAGCACGCTTAACTTCGGTGTTTTTATGGGATCCGGTGATTTAATGCTGGCATTATCGCACCCGTTTCGCGTGCTTCGTCCCTCGCCTATGTGCACGTCGCGGTCGGCGTATCAACGTCCGGAGCCTCTTGCCCGTCACGAAACTGTCGGCGCTTTCTCGAACGTTCACAAAATCCCTATTGCAAGCTCTCTCCGAGCCCTAGCCCGACGACTGCGTATCGGTCACGGCAAGCGCGTGCCGAAACCATCGGCACTTTCTAGAACGACCTCGGAATCGCTATTGCGACCCCAATCCGGAAAGCTCTCTCCGAGCCCCTCGATACTGACTGCGTAGCGGTCACAGCAAATTTCCAGCCCCAAAACAATCGTCTCGGAGCTCTACGGGAGATGTTTCGTATCCCGGGATGCAAAAAGTAGTGCAACACGAGGACTTCCCAGGGGGTCACCCATCCTAGTACTACTCTGGCCCAAGCACGCTTAACTTCGGTGTTTTGATGGGATCCGGTGATTTAGTGCTAGCATTATCGCACCCGTTTCGCGTGCTTCGTCCCTCGCCTATGTGCACGTCGCGGTCGGCGTATCAATGTCCGAAGCCTCTTGCCCGTCACGAAACCGTCGGCGCTTTCTCGGACGTTCTCGAAATCCCTATTGCAAGCTCTCTCCGAGCCCTAGCCCGACGACTACGTATCGGTCACGGCAAGCGCGTGCCGAAACCATCGGCACTTTCTAGAACGATATCGGAATCGCTATTGCGACCCCAATCCGGAAAGCTCTATCCGAGCCCCTCGATACTGACTGCGTAGCGGTCACAGCAAATTTCCAGCCCCAAAACAAACGTCTCGGAGCTCTCCGGGAGATGTTTCGTATCCCGGGATGCAAAAAGGAGCGCAACACGAGGACTTCCCAGGGGGTCACCCATCGTAGTACAACTCTGGCCCAAGCACGCTTAACTTCTGTGTTTTGATGGGATCCGGTGATTTAGTGCTGGCATTATCGCACCAGTTTCGCGAGCTTCGTCCCTCGCCTATGTGCACGTCGCGGTCGGCGCATCAACGTCCGGAGCCTCTTGCCCGTCACGAAACCATCGTCGCTTTCTCGAACATTCACGAAATCCCTGTTGCAAGCTCTCTCCGAGCCCTAGCCCGACGATTGCGTATCGATCACGGCAAGCACGTGCCGAAACCATCGGCACTTTCTAGAACGATCTCGGAATCGCTATTGCGACCCCAATCCGGAAAGCTCTCTCCGAGCCCCTCGATACTGACTGCGTAGCGGTCACAGTAAATTTCCAGCCCCAAAACAATCGTCTCGGAGCTCTCCGGGAGATGTTTCGTATCCCGGGATGCAAAAAGGAATGCAACACGAGGACTTCCCAGGGGGTCACCCATCCTAGTACTACTCTGGCCCAAGCACGCTTAACTTCGGTGTTTTTATGGGATCCGGTGATTTAATGCTGGCATTATCGCACCCGTTTCGCGTGCTTCGTCCCTCGCCTATGTGCACGTCGCGGTCGGCGTATCAACGTCCGGAGCCTCTTGCCCGTCACGAAACTGTCGGCGCTTTCTCGAACGTTCACAAAATCCCTATTGCAAGCTCTCTCCGAGCCCTAGCCCGACGACTGCGTATCGGTCACGGCAAGCGCGTGCCGAAACCATCGGCACTTTCTAGAACGACCTCGGAATCGCTATTGCGACCCCAATCCGGAAAGCTCTCTCCGAGCCCCTCGATACTGACTGCGTAGCGGTCACAGCAAATTTCCAGCCCCAAAACAATCGTCTCGGAGCTCTACGGGAGATGTTTCGTATCCCGGGATGCAAAAAGTAGTGCAACACGAGGACTTCCCAGGGGGTCACCCATCCTAGTACTACTCTGGCCCAAGCACGCTTAACTTCGGTGTTTTGATGGGATCCGGTGATTTAGTGCTAGCATTATCGCACCCGTTTCGCGTGCTTCGTCCCTCGCCTATGTGCACGTCGCGGTCGGCGTATCAATGTCCGAAGCCTCTTGCCCGTCACGAAACCGTCGGCGCTTTCTCGGACGTTCTCGAAATCCCTATTGCAAGCTCTCTCCGAGCCCTAGCCCGACGACTACGTATCGGTCACGGCAAGCGCGTGCCGAAACCATCGGCACTTTCTAGAACGATATCGGAATCGCTATTGCGACCCCAATCCGGAAAGCTCTATCCGAGCCCCTCGATACTGACTGCGTAGCGGTCACAGCAAATTTCCAGCCCCAAAACAAACGTCTCGGAGCTCTCCGGGAGATGTTTCGTATCCCGGGATGCAAAAAGGAGTGCAACACGAGGACTTCCCAGGGGGTCACCCATCGTAGTACAACTCTGGCCCAAGCACGCTTAACTTCTGTGTTTTGATGGGATCCGGTGATTTAGTGCTGGCATTATCGCACCAGTTTCGCGAGCTTCGTCCCTCGCCTATGTGCACGTCGCGGTCGGCGCATCAACGTCCGGAGCCTCTTGCCCGTCACGAAACCGTCGTCGCTTTCTCGAACATTCACGAAATCCCTGTTGCAAGCTCTCTCCGAGCCCTAGCCCGACGATTGCGTATCGATCACGGCAAGCACGTGCCGAAACCATCGGCACTTTCTAGAACGATCTCGGAATCGCTATTGCGACCCCAATCCGGAAAGCTCTCTCCGAGCCCCTCGATACTGACTGCGTAGCGGTCACAGTAAATTTCCAGCCCCAAAACAATCGTCTCGGAGCTCTCCGGGAGATGTTTCGTATCCCGGGATGCAAAAAGGAATGCAACACGAGGACTTCCCAGGGGGTCACCCATCCTAGTACTACTCTGGCCCAAGCACGCTTAACTTCGGTGTTTTTATGGGATCCGGTGATTTAATGCTGGCATTATCGCACCCGTTTCGCGTGCTTCGTCCCTCGCCTATGTGCACGTCGCGGTCGGCGTATCAACGTCCGGAGCCTCTTGCCCGTCACGAAACTGTCGGCGCTTTCTCGAACGTTCACAAAATCCCTATTGCAAGCTCTCTCCGAGCCCTAGCCCGACGACTGCGTATCGGTCACGGCAAGCGCGTGCCGAAACCATCGGCACTTTCTAGAACGACCTCGGAATCGCTATTGCGACCCCAATCCGGAAAGCTCTCTCCGAGCCCCTCGATACTGACTGCGTAGCGGTCACAGCAAATTTCCAGCCCCAAAACAATCGTCTCGGAGCTCTACGGGAGATGTTTCGTATCCCGGGATGCAAAAAGTAGTGCAACACGAGGACTTCCCAGGGGGTCACCCATCCTAGTACTACTCTGGCCCAAGCACGCTTAACTTCGGTGTTTTGATGGGATCCGATGATTTAGTGCTAGCATTATCGCACCCGTTTCGCGTGCTTCGTCCCTCGCCTATGTGCACGTCGCGGTCGGCGTATCAATGTCCGAAGCCTCTTGCCCGTCACGAAACCGTCGGCGCTTTCTCGGACGTTCTCGAAATCCCTATTGCAAGCTCTCTCCGAGCCCTAGCCCGACGACTACGTATCGGTCACGGCAAGCGCGTGCCGAAACCATCGGCACTTTCTAGAACGATATCGGAATCGCTATTGCGACCCCAATCCGGAAAGCTCTATCCGAGCCCCTCGATACTGACTGCGTAGCGGTCACAGCAAATTTCCAGCCCCAAAACAAACGTCTCGGAGCTCTCCGGGAGATGTTTCGTATCCCGGGATGCAAAAAGGAGTGCAACACGAGGACTTCCCAGGGGGTCACCCATCGTAGTACAACTCTGGCCCAAGCACGCTTAACTTCTTTGTTTTGATGGGATCCGGTGATTTAGTGCTGGCATTATCGCACCAGTTTCGCGAGCTTCGTCCCTCGCCTATGTGCACGTCGCGGTCGGCGCATCAACGTCCGGAGCCTCTTGCCCGTCACGAAACCGTCGTCGCTTTCTCGAACATTCACGAAATCCCTGTTGCAAGCTCTCTCCGAGCCCTAGCCCGACGATTGCGTATCGATCACGGCAAGCACGTGCCGAAACCATCGGCACTTTCTAGAACGATCTCGGAATCGCTATTGCGACCCCAATCCGGAAAGCTCTCTCCGAGCCCCTCGATACTGACTGCGTAGCGGTCACAGTAAATTTCCAGCCCCAAAACAATCGTCTCGGAGCTCTCCGGGAGATGTTTCGTATCCCGGGATGCAAAAAGGAATGCAACACGAGGACTTCCCAGGGGGTCACCCATCCTAGTACTACTCTGGCCCAAGCACGCTTAACTTCGGTGTTTTTATGGGATCCGGTGATTTAATGCTGGCATTATCGCACCCGTTTCGCGTGCTTCGTCCCTCGCCTATGTGCACGTCGCGGTCGGCGTATCAACGTCCGGAGCCTCTTGCCCGTCACGAAACTGTCGGCGCTTTCTCGAACGTTCACAAAATCCCTATTGCAAGCTCTCTCCGAGCCCTAGCCCGACGACTGCGTATCGGTCACGGCAAGCGCGTGTCGAAACCATCGGCACTTTCTAGAACGACCTCGGAATCGCTATTGCGACCCCAATCCGGAAAGCTCTCTCCGAGCCCCTCGATACTGACTGCGTAGCGGTCACAGCAAATTTCCAGCCCCAAAACAATCGTCTCGGAGCTCTACGGGAGATGTTTCGTATCCCGGGATGCAAAAAGTAGTGCAACACGAGGACTTCCCAGGGGGTCACCCATCCTAGTACTACTCTGGCCCAAGCACGCTTAACTTCGGTGTTTTGATGGGATCCGGTGATTTAGTGCTAGCATTATCGCACCCGTTTCGCGTGCTTCGTCCCTCGCCTATGTGCACGTCGCGGTCGGCGTATCAACGTCCGGAGCCTCTTGCCCGTCACGAAACCGTCGTCGCTTTCTCGAACGTTCACGAAATCCCTGTTGCAAGCTCTCTCCGAGCCCTAGCCCGACGATTGCGTATCGATCACGGCAAGCACGTGCCGAAACCATCGGCACTTTCTAGAACGATCTCGGAATCGCTATTGCGACCCCAATCCGGAAAGCTCTCTCCGAGCCCCTCGATACTGACTGCGTAGCGGTCACAGTAAATTTCCAGCCCCAAAACAATCGTCTCGGAGCTCTCCGGGAGATGTTTCGTATCCCGGGATGCAAAAAGGAATGCAACACGAGGACTTCCCAGGGGGTCACCCATCCTAGTACTACTCTGGCCCAAGCACGCTTAACTTCGGTGTTTTTATGGGATCCGGTGATTTAATGCTGGCATTATCGCACCCGTTTCGCGTGCTTCGTCCCTCGCCTATGTGCACGTCGCGGTCGGCGTATCAACGTCCGGAGCCTCTTGCCCGTCACGAAACTGTCGGCGCTTTCTCGAACGTTCACAAAATCCCTATTGCAAGCTCTCTCCGAGCCCTAGCCCGACGACTGCGTATCGGTCACGGCAAGCGCGTGTCGAAACCATCGGCACTTTCTAGAACGACCTCGGAATCGCTATTGCGACCCCAATCCGGAAAGCTCTCTCCGAGCCCCTCGATACTGACTGCGTAGCGGTCACAGCAAATTTCCAGCCCCAAAACAATCGTCTCGGAGCTCTACGGGAGATGTTTCGTATCCCGGGATGCAAAAAGTAGTGCAACACGAGGACTTCCCAGGGGGTCACCCATCCTAGTACTACTCTGGCCCAAGCACGCTTAACTTCGGTGTTTTGATGGGATCCGGTGATTTAGTGCTAGCATTATCGCACCCGTTTCGCGTGCTTCGTCCCTCGCCTATGTGCACGTCGCGGTCGGCGTATCAACGTCCGGAGCCTCTTGCCCGTCACGAAACCGTCGTCGCTTTCTCGAACGTTCACGAAATCCCTGTTGCAAGCTCTCTCCGAGCCCTAGCCCGACGATTGCGTATCGATCACGGCAAGCACGTGCCGAAACCATCGGCACTTTCTAGAACGATCTCGGAATCGCTATTGCGACCCCAATCCGGAAAGCTCTCTCCGAGCCCCTCGATACTGACTGCGTAGCGGTCACAGTAAATTTCCAGCCCCAAAACAATCGTCTCGGAGCTCTCCGGGAGATGTTTCGTATCCCGGGATGCAAAAAGGAATGCAACACGAGGACTTCCCAGGGGGTCACCCATCCTAGTACTACTCTGGCCCAAGCACGCTTAACTTCGGTGTTTTTATGGGATCCGGTGATTTAATGCTGGCATTATCGCACCCGTTTCGCGTGCTTCGTCCCTCGCCTATGTGCACGTCGCGGTCGGCGTATCAACGTCCGGAGCCTCTTGCCCGTCACGAAACTGTCGGCGCTTTCTCGAACGTTCACAAAATCCCTATTGCAAGCTCTCTCCGAGCCCTAGCCCGACGACTGCGTATCGGTCACGGCAAGTGCGTGCCGAAACCATCGGCACTTTCTAGAACGACCTCGGAATCGCTATTGCGACCCCAATCCGGAAAGCTCTCTCCGAGCCCCTCGATACTGACTGCGTAGCGGTCACAGCAAATTTCCAGCCCCAAAACAATCGTCTCGGAGCTCTACGGGAGATGTTTCGTATCCCGGGATGCAAAAAGTAGTGCAACACGAGGACTTCCCAGGGGGTCACCCATCCTAGTACTACTCTGGCCCAAGCACGCTTAACTTCGGTGTTTTGATGGGATCCGGTGATTTAGTGCTAGCATTATCGCACCCGTTTCGCGTGCTTCGTCCCTCGCCTATGTGCACGTCGCGGTCGGCGTATCAATGTCCGAAGCCTCTTGCCCATCACGAAACCGTCGGCGCTTTCTCGGACGTTCTCGAAATCCCTATTGCAAGCTCTCTCCGAGCCCTAGCCCGACGACTACGTATCGGTCACGGCAAGCGCGTGCCGAAACCATCGGCACTTTCTAGAACGATATCGGAATCGCTATTGCGACCCCAATCCGGAAAGCTCTATCCGAGCCCCTCGATACTTACTGCGTAGCTGTCACAGCAAATTTCCAGCCCCAAAACAATCGTCTCGGAGCTCTATGGGAGATGTTTTGTATCCCGGGATGCAAAAAGGAGTGCAACACGAGGACTTCCCAGGGGGTCACCGATCGTAGTACTACTCTGGCCCAAGCACGCTTAACTTCGGTGTTTTGATGGGATCCGATGATTTAGTGCTGGCATTAACGCACCCGTTTCGCGAGCTTCGTCCCTCGCCTATGTGCACGTCGCGGTCGGCGCATCAACGTCCGGAGCCTTTTGCCCGTCACGAAACCGTCGGCGATTTCTCGAACGTTCACGAAATCCCTATTTCAAGCTCTCTTCGAGCCCTAGCCCGACGACTGCGTATCGGTCACGGCAAGCGCGTGCCGAAACCATCGGCACTTTCTAGAACGATCTCGGAATCTCTATTGCGACCCCAATCCGGAAAGCTCTCTCCGAGCCCCTCGATACAGACTGCGTAGCGGTCACAGCAAATTTCCAGCCCCAAAACAATCGTCTCGGAGCTCTACGGGAGATGTTTCATATCCCGGGATGCAAAAAGGAGTGCAACACGAGGACTTCCCAGGGGGTCACCCATCATAGTACTACTCTGGCCCAAGCACGCTTAACTTTGGTGTTTTGATGGGATCCGGTGATTTAGTGCTGGCATTATCGCACCCGTTTCGTGAGCTTCATCCCTCGCCTATGTGCACGTCGCGGTCGGCGCATCAACGTCCGGAGCCTCTTGCCCATCACGAAACCGTCGTCGCTTTCTCGAACGTTCACGAAATCCCTATTGCAAGCTCTCTCCGAGCCCTAGCCCGACGACTGCGTATCGGTCACGGCAAGCGCGTGCCGAAACCATCGGCACCTTCTAGAACGATCTAGGAATCGCTATTGCGACCCCAATCCGGAAAGCTCTCTTTGAGCCCCTCGATACTGACTGCGTAGCAGTCACTGCAAATTTCCAGCCCCAAAACAATCGTCTCGGAGCTCTACGGGAGATGTTTCGTATCCCGGGATGCAAAAAGGAGTGCAACACGAGGACTTCCCAGGGGGTCACCCATCGTAGTACTACTCTGGCCCAAACACGCTTAACTTCGGTGTTTTGATGGGATCCGGTGATTTAGTGCTGCCATTATCGCACCCGTTTCGCGAGCTTCGTCCCTCGCCTATGTGCACGTCGCGGTCCGCGGTCACGGCAAGCGCGTGCCGAAACCATTAGCACTTTCTAGAACGATCTCGGAATCGCTATTGCGACCCCAATCCGGAAAGCTCTCTCCGAGCCCCTCGATACTGACTGCGTTGCGGTCACAGCAAATTTCCAGCCCCAAAACAATCGTCTCGGAGCTCTATAGGTCACCCATCGTAGTACTACTCTGGCCAAAGCACGCTTAACTTCGGAGTTTTGATGGGATCCGGTGTTTTTGTGCTGGCATTATCGCACCTGTTTCGCGTGCTTCGTCCCTCGCCTATGTGCACGTCGCGGTCGGCGTATCAATGTCCGGAGCCTCTTGCCCGTCATGAAACCGTCGGCGCTTTCTCGAACGTTCTCGAAATCCCTATTGCAAGCTCTCTCCGAGCCCTAGCCCGACGACTGCGTATCGGTCACGGCAAGCGCGTGCCGAAACCATCGGCACTTTCTAGAATGATCTCGAAATCGCTATTGCGACCCCAATCCGGAAAGCTCTCTCCGAGCCCCTCGATACTGACTGCGTAGCGGTCACAGCAAATTTCCAGCCCCAAAACAATCGTCTCGGAGTGCTACGGGGGATGTTTCGTATCCCGGGATGCAGAAAGGAGTGCAACACGAGGACTTCCCAGGGGGTCACCCATCGTAGTACTACTCTGGCCCAAGCACGCTTAACTTCGGTGTTTTGATGGGATCCGGTGATTTAGTGCTGGCATTATCGCACCCGTTTCGCGAGCTTCGTCCCTCGCCTATGTGCACGTCGCGGTCGGCGCATCAACGTCCGGAGCCTCTTGCCCGTCACGAAACCGTCGTCGCTTTCTCGAACGTTCACGAAATCCCTATTGCAAGCTCTCTCCGAGCCCTAGCCCGACGATTGCGTATTGATCACGGCAAGCACGTGCCGAAACCATCGACACTTTCTAGAACGATCTCGGAATCGCTATTGCGACCCCAATCCGGAAAGCTCTCTCCGAGCCCCTCGATACTGACTGCGTAGCGGTCACAGCAAATTTCCAGCCCCAAAACAATCGTCTCGGAGCTCTACGGGAGATGTTTCGTATCCCGGGATGCAAAAAGGAGTGCAACACGAGGACTTCCCAGGGGGTCACCCATCGTAGTACTACTCTGGCCCAAGCACGCTTAACTTCGGTGTTTTGATGGGATTCGGTGATTTAGTGCTGGCATTATCGCACCTGTTTCGCGAGCTTCGTCCCTCGCCTATGTGCACGTCGCGGTCAGCGCATCAACGTCCGGAGCCTCTTGCCCGTCACGAAACCGTCGGCGCTTTCTCGAACGTTCGCGAAATTTCTATTGCAAGCTCTCTCCGAGCCCTAGCCCGACGACTGCGTATCGGTCACGGCAAGCGCGTGCCGAAACCATCGGCACTTTCTAGAACGATCTCGGAATCGCTATTGCGACCCCAATCCGGAAAGCTCTCTCCGAGCCCCTCGATACTGACTGCGTAGCGGTCACAGCAAATTTCCAGCCCCAAAATAATCGTCTCGGAGCTCTACGGGAGATGTTTCGTATCCCGGGATGCAAAAAGGAGTGCAACACGAGGACTTCCCAGGGGGTCACTGTTAGAACCCTTAAGGATTCTAAACTTGGGGTTGATCTCTTTAGGGGATCGGCCTCCTTGGAACTCTATAGGGGTTCCTCCCTCCAAGTTGCTGCTCAAAGGCTGCAGAAAAGATTAATCTATTGCTTAAGAAAAGAGAAGGAATACATGGCTATTTATAGGGCTTCTAAACCCTAACTCCTAATAGGACTCCTACTTAAGACTCTTACTTCTAACCAACTCCTAATAGGACTCCTACTCAAGACTCCTATTCCTTTACAACTCCTAATTCTTCTCTAAGAAAAAACCTCCTACATGAATGCCCCTCACAATTAGGACTCTCCTAGCTAGAGTCCTAACAGAATGTCCCTCTCAATTAGGACTCTCCTAGCTAGAGTCCTATCATTTTTACATGAATGTCCCTCTATATTAGGACTCTCCAAGCTAGAGTCCTAACAGACCCGCCCTCTTCAAATCAGCCTTATCCTCGTGGCTGATGATTCATTAATTCTGGGAATTTGATCTTCAAGTCGTCATAGTTCTCCCAAGTGGCATCTTCTTTTGGTAGGTTCGCCCACTGTATTAGCACTTCATTAGTGGGTCGTCGTCGTTGAGTCACGATCCGTCGATCAATAATGGCACTTGGCTGGGTCTGGAGTTCTCTTTGGGTAGTCATATTTGGTGGGTGGCTTTGGGCTATCTCCAAGCACCTGTTTAAAACTTCCGGTTGGCTGTTGGTTTGTGGGTGATATGTCGTACTCCTTTTCAATTTAGTACCCTGCATATAGAATAACTTTGTCCAAAATCTGCTATTGAAGATGCAAGTAGAATTTGTCACAAGCACAATGCGTCCCTTATAGTGTAATTCTTTTGAGTCCCAATTGTAATGAGCCATGGGGCTTGGTGCTTCCTCCAATTTTTTTATAATCTTACTAGTATCTGAATCTTCCTGCCATTCCATCTTAATATCCTCAAGGAAGTCGCTGGTCGGAAGTGAAACGGTCGAAACTTCAACTTGCTCGGGTAGCTGCGAAAGCGCATCTGCAAGAACATTCTCTTTCCCCTTTTTGTAAGTTATTTCAAAATCAAATCCAAGAAGTTTTGTTACCTATTTTTGCTGCTCGGGGGAAGATATCTTCTGCTCCAAGAGATATTTTAGGCTTTTATGGTCGGTCTTGATTTGAAAGTATCGCCTGATCAAGTACAATCTCCACCTCGTTGCTGCGTGCACAATGGCGAGCATCTCCTTATCATATGTTGACATATTTTGATCGGAGGGAGATAATGTCTTGCTAGTGTATGCGAGTGGTCGACCATCTTGCATGAGAATGGCTTCAATTCTGACTCCAGATGTGTCGGCCTCAATAATGAAGGGTCGGTTGAAATCTGGTAGTGTTAGCACCAGCGTCGTCGTCATGGCTGCCTTAAGTTTGTCGAAGGCAGCGGAGGCTCTGTCCAACCATTGGAAGACATCTTTTTCTAGTAAGGAAGTAAGTGGTGCACTGATCTTTCCATAGTTTTTCACGAACTTGCAGTAGTAGCCTGTTAAACCCAGAAAGCCATGTAGCAATTTTATGTTTCTCGAGGTCAGCCAGTTTTGCATTGCTCCAATTTTGAAGGGGTCCACTACCACATCTTCCTCTGATATGATATGCCCAAGATATTCCACCTTTTGTTGAAGAAAGCAAAAATTCGTGGTTGTTGTGTGTTCAAAAGGTGGTTTTCCGTATGTCTTCTTCGCATGCTCGTATTTGATGATACCCGGATCAAAGGTCCAGCTTTGTAAAGATTTGTACTCCCTTTCATCTAGCAATTCATATACTATTGGAATAAAGTATTTGTCCTTGATGATTATGCCATTGAGAGCTCGGTAATCAACACATATTCGCCTTGTTCCGTCCTTCTTGCATACAAGTAGCACCGGCGAAGAGTAGAGGTTGCAACTTGGCCGAATAACTCCTGTTTCGAGCATCTCTTTTATAATCCTTTCTATTTCATCCTTCTGGAGATGTGGATACTGATATGGCTGAGCATTTGCTGAAGATTTGCCTGGAAGAATCATTATACAATGATCATGCCGACAGGTAAGAGGTAGGTTGCGCGGTTCGTCAAATATATTTGAAAATTCAGCAAGCAAAGGAAGTAGATTTGGATCTTCAAATTCTGTTGGCTCTCCCTTAGTTTGCTGCTCAAGTTGTACCAAAAAGCCGCTACATGCTTTATGCAAAACATTCTTCATTTGTTGTGTGCAAATCGTTGTTATGTCGCCCCCACGTTTCCCGTGCAATGTCACCTATTTCTCCTTACTGTAAAATTTCATAATTAGTTTCATAAAATTCCAAGAAATATCACCTAATGTCGTCAACCATTTAATTCTGAGCATGGCCTCATGATTGTTAAGAGGGAGAAGGAAGAAATCTGCAATTATCTCTTGGTCCTGCAGCAATAGTTTCTCCTGCAAGCGCCTATGATCACAATTCAAAATCCGTCCGTCGGTGACCTTAACATCAAACCTGCAGCGATTCTCGATAGGTAATGATATCCGAACAGCAAGCTTACTATTTAGGAAGTTAGTAGTACTGCCCGTGTCGATGAGAACAGTGATTGGTTATTGTTTGAGAAGGCCTCCAATTTTCATCGTTTGCGGGTTTGAGTAGCTAGCTAGTGTATGTACCGTAACTTCGGTCGGTTGTGGCTCCTCTTCTGCATCTTCTTTTTCATGTTCAAGGCTCTCTTTTGGATGTTCAATGATCTCTTCTTCTATCGGTTCAATCATAAGAAGTCCCCCTTTACTACAGCGATGCTCACGGCTCCACGGCTCGTCACAATGCCAACATTGTTAGGATCGAGAGCACTAAGAGGGGGGGGGTGAATTAGTGCAGCGGATATTTTTTAGCGATTAAAAAGCGAAGGCTGCGTTCGTTCGACAAAGACTATTTTGATGCAAAAACCGATTCTAAGATTACTTATGATTAAGTGCAGTTTACGTTTAAGCGCAGTTAGCGTCTAAACGTAGTTAGCGTCTAAATGCAGATTGCGTCTAAACTCATATTGCGTCTAAGCGCAGTTTGCGTCTTAGCGCAGATTGCGTCTAAGTGCAGATTGCGTCTAAACGCAGATTGCGTCTAAGCGTAGATTGCGTCTAAACGCAGATTGCGTCTAAGCGCGGATTGAGCAGAAGTATAAAGACAATGTGCTGCTGTTGTACAGCTCAAAAGGTAATCTGCAAAAAAACAGATTTACGTCTAAACGCAGATTTGCGTCTAAACGCAGATTTATGTCTAAACGCAGATTTACGTCTTAAACGCAGATTAGACACAGATTTACGTCTGAACTTTGAAACTCGTTTGTATATTCGCAGAGGGCAATATGCAGTTGAAATCAAGACGTAAACGTAAACTGAAATCTGACGATTGTGCGAGGAAAGCCGATTTACGTCTAAATGCAGTTTTACGTCTAAATGTTAAAACTTGTTCGTAAAATTGCAGAAGACAGTTTGCAGTTATAAATAGAATCAAACTGTAAGTGTAAACTGCAAAGAAACTCGTTCGCAAAAGCACAGAGAACAGGTCTGCAGAATCAAAACGTAAACGTAAACTGTAATGTACTAAAACACGACTTTACGTCTGAATGCAGATTCGGAAGAACAGCACTTAGAACTTGTTCGTGAAAGCACAGAGAGCAGTAGTAGTGGAGGAGGTTTGCAGTAAAGATAAAGTGCTCAAAAATAAACGTAAACCAGAGATTTAGAGTGGTTCGGTCAGTCCTGACCTACTCCACTTTTGGCTTCCTCCACCGACGAGGTTGCCGACGTCAACTAGGGGCCTTCCTTCAATGGGTGAAGGCCAAACTGCCCTTTTACAGTTTCTCTCCTTTTGACAGGCTCAGGAGACAACCTTTACAGACCTTTCTCTCCTCACTTTACAACTGAAAACTTGAAGAACAGAAGGAGGAGACTTAAAGGCTTTACAACACTTTTGAGCTCTTAGAATCACAGAAAAGATCAAGATTTCGGTGTAGGTCTGTATCTTTTCAGTGCTGAATGGGTGGGGAATTTATAGGCCCCAACCCAATTCAAATTTGGAGCTCAAAACGATCAAATCCCGGAATTCCGGGATCAGGCGGTTGCACCTCTTGACTGGAGAGGTTGCACCGCCTGGGAGAGCTCGAAGACTGAGCTTAGGCGGTGCCACCTCTCTGCCAGGGAGGTTGCACCGCCCAGTCTTGCTCGAAGACTGAGCTCAGGCGGTGCCACCTCTCTGCCAGGGAGGTTGCACCGCCCAGTCTAGCTCGAAGACTGAGCTCAGGCGGTGCCACCTCCCGGCTGGGGAGGTTGCACCGCCCAGTCTCGCTGGAAGACACAGCCCAGGCGGTGCCACCTCCTGGCCTGGGCGGTTGCACCTCCTGGTGCAATCAGGGTCCGAATGGTTCATTCCATTCGGCCCAATTTCAGTCCTTCAGGGGCCCAATTGCCCCAAGATTAAGCCAATGGGATCACCTCCCATTTTCCAACTTAATTAGCGTGCTAACTACGATTAAATCTAAGACAATTTCTGCAGCTTTGCTTCGGTGCGTCAATCGCTTCTTCCGGCGAGTTTCCGGCGAACTTCCGTCGATCATCCGATGAACCCTCGGTGATGCTCCTGCGGACTTCCGGCAAACTCCTGGACTTTGCGACGATCCACTTGGCAAGTTTCGACGAGCTTCGCTTGGCAAGCTTCTGGACTTCTCGGATCTGTTCTCGCAGAACCTCCGACGACCGTCCGAACTTCCGTCGAACTCTCGAACTCCCAACGTGATCATGAACTTGACTCCGGCGCAACTCCTGCTGCTTGTTAACTTTTATCGTAGTTAATCCTGCACACTTATCTCAACACATAGATTAGACAACAAATGACAATTGACTTCATCATCAAAATCCGAGATTCAACAAACATAACCCCTTCGCATATCGCTCCCGAAGCTCTTCTCTTGTTAACCTCTTTAGTGTAGGGACTTGGTCGACAATAGGGAGGGCTAAGGGCTTCAATATTACTGGTTGAGGAGAGACCCTAGTCCTCCGAGCTTCATGGTTCAATTGCTCCTCTTGATGTCATGCGAAAGAGATGGCTGCCATAAGCGTATACGGTTGTCGCGCTTTAACTTCTCCTCGGATCTCCGGCTTCAAGCCCTCAATGAAGGTCCACAATAGCTGTTTTTGAGACCAATCATGAGTTTGATTAGATAACCTTTCAAACCTGGTTTGGTACTCCTGAATGGTGGAGGTTTGTTGGATCTTTGCTAGTTGTTCGTCAACATTCTCGTAATCGGTTGGTCTGAAGCGAATCAGCAGTCCTTCTTTGAATTGTCGCCATGAAAGGACTCCATAAGTATGTTCAAACAAGTCAAACCACTGTATAGCATCCCCTTCAAGATGTATAGCTGCAATTTTCACCATAGATACATCCGCGGTTTTGTGGTACCGAAAATATCGCTCCGCGCGTGAGATCCAACCAATCGGGTCTCCTTCTTCCCATCTAGGGAAGTCCACTCTCATGCATGGATAGTTGGGGTTGGTCATAGAGCTTCCCCTCTCTTGGAAGTCATATCTTTGGGGTTGGTGTGATTGGGCAAAGCTCTCACCTTGATGTGATTTCTTCGGGCTTAGTGGTCGGCCCAATCTGAGTTCGGTAAAGAGAATCCGAATCTTATCCTCCATTCGTGCCTCCAAGGCTTCGAATTTAGCATTGATTACCTCCTTAGATGCCATAATATATGCCTCCAAATCTATGATGTTAAGATCTCTCTTTTGTTGTTAGGTTAAAGGCATGTATAGGTTGAGAGAAGTGATGGTCAAAAGGGTTGGTGGATTGGTGGATGTAGGCTACGATTTAGGCTTGTTTTGTGGCAGTTTTGGGTGCAGTTTGAGGGTGTGGTTTAGTAGAGTTTTAGGGCTGTGGTTGAAAGTTTTGGATCTGTGGTAGATGGTAGCAAAGGTTTGACAGAAATCCGTGGAAGTTGCAGCAAGTATGTGCTGTCTTGTAAGAGTAGAATTGTCGTCGAAGAAACAACGATTTCTCGATGTAATTTCCACCAAAAACTTGAGAGAATTGAGAAGGGAATTGATAGCAAAATCACAGTTTATATGACAGCAAGGATATCTAATTTAATCAAGAAAATTTCGGCAGTATAACAGCAAGGTAATTGGTGCAAGTTGCAATTGCAGAATTATCGTCGAAAAATTTCAGCGGGATACGATGAAAATTTGCAGCAACATAAAATCGTTTTTAGAGATGAATTTCTTAATAGATCAATCTTATATGGAAGCCAAGATGATCTATGAAGTGTATACGAAATTTCATTCAAAAAAGATTGCAAATAGATGGGTTAAGGCAACGATATGCAGCTGAAATTTTCTGCAGCATAGATTTTCAAGTGCAGCAGATTGGACATAAAAGATCAGTAGTTTATACTGAGAATTTTTCAATGAAACCAAAGGGAAATCTACTGTTAGGAAGTGTCAAAGATGTCATAAAAATTTCGTAGAAATTTGGATAGAAAAAGCACAGTAGCAAGATCAAACAGTTGGTGCTATGCGGCTTGAATTCTGCAATTCAAGTGCAGCAGATTGGACATAAAAGATCAGTAGTTTATATTGAGAATTTTTTGATGAAACCAAAGGGAAATCCACTGTTAAGAAGTGTCAAAGATGTCATAAAAATTTCGTAGAAATTTGGATAGAAAAAACACAGTAGCAAGATCAAACAGATGCTGCTATGCGGCTGGAATTCTGCAATGTATCTTTCGTCGTAGAGATGAAAACTTTGTGACGAAAAGTTTATGCAGCAATATAGGAACGATTTTTTTTTTTTTTTTTTTTTGGGTTTTCGAATAAGGATAACTAAATTGCAGCAGAAGTAAGGTAGGAAACCAGAACCTGTTGCAATTCACGGGGAGATCAAAGGATGATCCGTGGTGGTGGAGATGATGACGGAATTCGGTGACGATCTTTTAAGCAATTGTGGGAATTGCTTTGGATGGTTGTAGAGGGTTGATGGATGACTGTGGAAGGGCAGCGAGACACCAAGAACGCTGCTCTGATACCAGGTGTTAGAACCCTTAAGGATTCTAAACTTGGGGTTGATCTCTTTAGGGGATCGGCCTCTTTGGAACTCTATAGGGGTTCCTCCCTCCAAGTTGCTGCTCAAAGCCTGCAGAAAAGATTCATCTATTGCTTAAGAAAAGAGAAGGAATACATGGCTATTTATAGGGCTTCTAAACCCTAACTCCTAATAGGACTCCTACTTAAGACTCTTACTTCTAACCAACTCCTAATAGGACTCCTACTCAAGACTCATATTCCTTTACAACTCCTAATTCTTCTTTAAGAAAAAACCTCCTACATGAATGCCCCTCACAATTAGGACTCTCCTAGCTAGAGTCCTAACAGAATGTCCCTCTCAATTAGGACTCTCCTAGCTAGAGTCCTATCATTTTTACATGAATGTCCCTCTATATTAGGACTCTCCAAGCTAGAGTCCTAACAGTCACCCATCGTAGTACTACTCTGGCCCAAGCACGCTTAACTTCGGTGTTTTGATGGGATCCGGTGATTTAGTGCTGGCATTATCGCACCCGTTTCGCGAGCTTCGTCCCTCGCCTATGTGCACGTCGCGGTCGGCGCATCAACGTCCGGAGCCTCTTGCCCATCACGAAACCGTCGGCGCTTTCTCGAACGTTCACGAAATCCCTATTGCAAGCTCTCTCCGAGCCCTAGCCCGATGACTGCGTATCGATCACGGCAAGCGCGTGCCGAAACCAGCGGCACTTTCAAGAACGATCTCGGAATCGCTATTGCGACCCCAATCCGGAAAGCTCTCTCCGAGCCCCTCGATACTGACAGCGTAGCGGTCACAGCAAATTTCCAGCCCCAAAACAATCGTCTCGGAGCTCTACGGGAGATGTTTCGTATCCCGGGATGCAAAAAGGAGTGCAACACGAGGACTTCCCAGGGGGTCACCCATCCTAGTACTACTCTGGCCCAAGCACGCTTAACTTCGGAGTTTTGATGGGATCCAGTGTTTTAGTGCTGGCATTATCGCACCTGTTTCGCGTGCTTCGTCCCTCGCCTATGTGCACGTCGCGGTCGGCGTATCAATGTCCAGAGCCTCTTGCCCGTCACGAAACCGTCGGCGCTTTCTCGAACGTTCTCGAAATCCCAATTGCAAGCTCTCTGTTAGGACTCTAGCTTGGAGCGTCCTAATTGAGAGGGACAATCATGTAAAAATGTTAGGACACTAGCTAGGAGAGTCCTAATTGAGAGGGACATTCTGTTAGGACTCTAGCTAGGAGAGTCCTAATTGTGAGGGGCATTCATGTAGGAGGTTTTTTCTTAGAGAAGAATTAGGAGTTGTAAGGGAATAGGAGTCTTGAGTAGGAGTCCTATTAGGAGTTGGTTAGAAGTAAGAGTCTTAAGTAGGAGTCCTATTAGGAGTTAGGGTTTAGAAGCCCTATAAATAGCCATGTATTCCTTCTCTTTTCTAAAGCAATAGATGAATCTTTTCTGCAGCCTTTGAGCAGCAACTTGGAGGGAGGAACCCCTATAGAGTTCCAAGGAGGCCGATCCCCTAAAGAGATCAACCCCAAGTTTAGAATCTGCAAGGGTTCTAACACCTGGTATCAGAGCAGCGTTCTTGGCGTCTCGCTGCCCTTTCACAGCCATCCATCAACCCTACACAACCATCCAAAGCAATTCCCACAATTGCTTAAAAGATCGTCACCGAATTCCGCCATCATCTCCACCACCACGGATCATCCTTTGATCTCCCCGTGAATTGCAACAGGTTCTGGTTTCCTACCTTACTGCTGCTGCAATTTAGTTATCCATATTCGAAAATCCAAAAAAAAAAAAAAAAAATCGTTCCTATATTGCTGCATAAACTTTTCGTCACAAAGTTTTCATCTCTACGACGAAAGATACATTGCAGAATTCCAGCCGCATAGCACCATCTGTTTGATCTTGCTACTGTGCTTTTTCTATCCAAATTTCTACGAAATTTTTATGACATCTTTGACACTTCTTAACAGTAGATTTCCCTTTGGTTTCATCAAAAAATTCTCAATATAAACTACTGATCTTTTATGTCCAATCTGCTGCACTTGAATTGCAGAATTCAAGCCGCATAGCACCATCTGTTTGATCTTGCTACTGTGCTTTTTCTATCCAAATTTCTACGAAATTTTTATGACATCTTTGACACTTCCTAACAGTAGATTTCCCTTTGGTTTCATCGAAAAATTCTCAATATAAACTACTGATCTTTTATGTCCAATCTGCTGCACTTGAAAATCTATGCTGCAGAAAATTTCAACTGCATATCGTTGCCTTAACCCATCTATTTGCAATATTTTTTGAATGAAATTTCTTATAGACTTCATATATCATCTTGGCTTCCATCTAAGATTGATCTATTAAGAAATTCATCTCTAAAAACGATTTTATGTTGCTGCAAATTTTCATCGTAACCCGCTGAAATTTTTCGACGATAATTCTGTAATTGCAACTTGCACCAATTTCTTTGCTGTTATACTGCCGAAATTTTCTTGATTAAATTAGATATCCTTGCTGTCATATAAACTGTGATTTTGCTATCAATTCCCTCCTCAATTCTCTCACGTTTTTGGTGGAAATTACGTCGAGAAACCGTTGTTTCTTCGACGACAATTCTACTCTTACAAGACAGCACATACTTGCTGCAACTTCCACGGATTTCTGTCAAACCTTTGCTACCATCTACCACAGATCCAAAACTTTCATCCAGAGCCCTAAAACTCTACCAAACCACACCCTCAAACTACACCCAAAACAGCCACAAAACAAGCCTAAACTGTAGCCTACATCCACCAATCCACCAACACTTTCGACCATCACTTCTCTCAACCTATACATGCCTTTAACCCAACAGCAAAAGAGAGATCTTAACATCATTGATTTGGGGCCATATACTATGGCATCTAAGGAGGCAATCAATGCTAAATTCGAAGCCTTGGAGGCGCGAATGGAGGATAAGATTCGGACGCTCTTTACCGAACTCAGATTGGGCCGACCACTAAGCCCGAAGAAATCATATCAAGGAGAGAGCTTTGCCCAATCACACCAAGCCCGAAGAGATGACTTCCAAGAGAGGGGAAGCTCTATGACCAACCCCAACTATCCATACATGAGAGTGGACTTCCCTAGATGGGAAGAAGGAGACCCGATTGGTTGGATTTCGCACGCGGAGCGATATTTTCGGTACCACAAAACCGCGGATGTATCTATGGTGAAAATTGCAGCTATACATCTTGAAGGGGATGCTATTCAGTGGTTTGACTGGTTTGAACATACTTATGGAGTCTTTTCATGGCGACAATTCAAAGAAGAACTGCTGATTCGCTTCAGACCAACCGATTACGAGAATATTGACGAACAACTAGCAAAGATCCGACAAACCTCCACCATTCAGGAGTACCAAACCAGGTTTGAAAGGTTATCTAATCAAAATCATGATTGGTCTCAAAAACAGCTATTGAGGACCTTCATTGAGGGCTTGAAGCCGGAGATCCGAGGAGAAGTTAAAGCGCGACAACCGTACACGCTTATGGCAGCCATCTCTTTCGCACGACATCAAGAGGAGCAATTGAACCATGAAGCTCGGAGGACTAGGGTCACTCCTCAACCAGTAATATTGAAGCCCTCAGCCCCCCCTACTGTCGACCAAGTCCCTGCACCAAAGAGGTTAACAGGAGAAGAGCTTCGGGAGCGATATGCGAAGGGGTTATGTTGGCATTGTGACGAGCCGTGGAGCCGTGAGCATCGCTGTAGTAAAGGAGGACTTCTTATGATTGAACCGATAGAAGAAGAGGTCATTGAACATCCAAAAGAGAGCTTTGAACATGAAGAAGAAGATGCAGAAGAAGACCCAAAACCGACCGAAGTTACGGTACATACACTAGCTAGCTACTCAAACCCGCAAACGATGAAAATTGGAGGCCTTCTCAAACAACAACCAATCACTGTTCTCATCGACACGGGCAGTACTACTAACTTCCTAAATAGTAAGCTTGCTGTTCGGATATCATTACCTATCGAGAATCGCTGCAGGTTTGATGTTAAGGTCACCGACGGACGGATTTTGAATTGTGATCATAGGCGCTTGCAGGAGAAACTATTGCTGCAGGACCAAGAGATAATTGCATATTTCTTCCTTCTCCCTCTTAACAATCATGAGGCCATGCTCAGAATTAAATGGTTGACGACATTAGGTGATATTTCCTGGAATTTTATGAAACTAATTATGAAATTTTACAGTAAGGAGAAACAGGTGACATTGCACGGGAAACGTGGGGGCGACATAACAACGATTTGCACACAACAAATGGAGAATGTTTTGCATAAAGCATGCAGCGGCTTTTTGGTACAACTTGAGCAGCAAACTAAGGGAGAGCCAACAGAATTTGAAGATCCAAATCTACTTCCTTTGCTTGCTGAATTTTCAAATATATTTGACGAACCGCGCAACCTACCTCTTACCTGTTGGCATGATCATTGTATAATGATTCTTCCAGGCAAATCTTCAGCAAATGCTCAGCCATATCAGTATCCACATCTCCAGAAGGATGAAATAGAAAGGATTATAAAAGAGATGCTCAAAATAGGAGTTATTCGGCCAAGTTGCAACCTCTACTCTTCGCCGGTGCTACTTGTACGCAAGAAGGACGGAACAAGGCGAATATGTGTTGATTACCGAGCTCTCAATGGCATAATCATCAAGGACAAATACTTTATTCCAATAGTAGATGAATTGCTAGATGAAAGGGAGCACAAATCTTTACAAAGCTGGACCTTTGATCCGGGTATCATCAAATACGAGCATGCGAAGAAGACATACGGAAAACCACCTTTTGAACACACAACAACCACGAATTTTTGCTTTCTGCAACAAAAGGTGGAATATCTTGGGCATATCATATCAGAGGAAGGTGTGGCAGTGGACCCCTTCAAAATTGGAGCAATGCAAAAGTGGCCGACCTCGAGAAACATAAAATTGCTACATGGCTTTCTGGGTTTAACAGGCTACTATCGCAAGTTCGTGAAAAACTATGGAAAGATCAGTGCACCACTTACTTCCTTACTAGAAAAAGATGTCTTCCAATGGTTGGACAGAGCCTCCGCTGCCTTCGACAAACTTAAGGCAGCCATGACGACGATGCCGGTGCTAACACTACCAGATTTCAACCGACCCTTCATTATTGAGGCCGACACATCTGGAGTCAGAATTGGAGTCATTCTCATGCAAGATGGTCGACCACTCACATACACTAGCAAGGCATTATCTCCCTCCGATCAAAATATGTCAACATATGATAAGGAGATGCTCGCCATTGTGCGCGCAGCAACGAGGTGGAGATTGTACTTGATCAGGCGATACTTTCAAATCAAGACCGACCATAAAAGCCTAAAATATCTCTTGGAGCAGAAGATATCTTCCCCCGAGCAGCAAAAATGGGTAATAAAACTTCTTGGATTTGATTTTGAAATAACATACAAAAAGGGGAAAGAGAATGTTCTTGCAGATGCGCTTTCGCAGCTACCTGAGCAAGTTGAAGTTTCGACCGTTTCACTTCCGACCAGCGACTTCCTTGAGGATATTAAGATGGAATGGCAGGAAGATTCAGATACTAGTAAGATTATAAAAAAATTGGAGGAAGCACCAAGCCCCATGGCTCATTACAATTGGGACTCAAAAGAATTACACTATAAGGGTACTAAATTGAAAAGGAGTATGACATATCACCCACAAACCAACAGCCAACCGGAAGTTTTAAACAGGTGCTTGGAGACAACCCAAAGCCACCCACCAAATATGACTACCCAAAGAGAACTCCAGACCCAGCCAAGTGCCATTATTGATCGACGGATCGTGACTCGACGACGATGACCCACAAATGAAGTGCTAATATAGTGGGCGAACCTACCAAAAGAAGATGCCACTTGGGAGAACTATGACGACTTGAAGATCAAATTCCCAGAATTCATGAATCATCAGCCTCGAGGACAAGGCTGATTTGAAGAGGGCGGGTCTGTTAGGACTCTAGCTTGGAGCGTCCTAATTGAGAGGGACAATCATGTAAAAATGTTAGGACACTAGCTAGGAGAGTCCTAATTGAGAGGGACATTCTGTTAGGACTCTAGCTAGGAGAGTCCTAATTGTGAGGGGCATTCATGTAGGAGGTTTTTTCTTAGAGAAGAATTAGGAGTTGTAAGGGAATAGGAGTCTTGAGTAGGAGTCCTATTAGGAGTTGGTTAGAAGTAAGAGTCTTAAGTAGGAGTCCTATTAGGAGTTAGGGTTTAGAAGCCCTATAAATAGCCATGTATTCCTTCTCTTTTCTAAAGCAATAGATGAATCTTTTCTGCAGCCTTTGAGCAGCAACTTGGAGGGAGGAACCCCTATAGAGTTCCAAGGAGGTCGATCCCATAAAGAGATCAACCCCAAGTTTAGAATCTGCAAGGGTTCTAACACTCTCTCCGAGCCCTAGCCCGACGACTGCGTATCGGTCACGGCAAGCGTGTGCCGAAACCATCGGCACTTTCTAGAACGATCTCGGAATCGCTATTGCGACCCCAATCCGGAAAGCTCTCCGAGCCCCTCGATAATGACTGCGTAGCGGTCACAGCAAATTTCCAGCCCCAAAACAATCGTCTCGGAGCTCTACGGGAGATGTTTTGTATCCTAGGATGCAAAAAGGAGTGCAACACGAGGACTTCCCAGGGGGTCACCCATCCTAGTACTACTCTGGCCCAAGCACGCTTAACTTCGGTGTTTTGATGGGATCCGGTGATTTAGTGCTGGCATTATCGCACCCATTTCGCGAGCTTCGTCCCTCGCCTATGTGCACGTCGCGGTCGGCGCATCAACGTCCGGAGCCTCTTGCCCGTCACGAAACCGTCGTCGCTTTCTCGAACGTTCACGAAATCCCTATTGCAAGCTCTCTCCGAGCCCTAGCCTGACGATTGCGTATCGATCACGGCAAGCACGTGCCGAAACCATCGGCACTTTCTAGAACGATCTCGGAATCGCTATTGCGACCCCAATTCAGAAAGCTCTCACGGAGCCCCTCGATACTGACTGCGTAGCGGTCACAGCAAATTTCCAGCCCCAAAACAATCGTCTCGGAGCTCTACGAGAGATGTTTCGTATCCCGGGATGCAAAAAGGAGTGCAACACGAGGACTTCCCAGGGGGTCACCCATCCTAGTACTACTCTGGCCCAAGCACGCTTAACTTCGGTGTTTTTATGGGATCCGGTGATTTAGTGCTGGCATTATCGCACCCGTTTCACGTGCTTCGTCCCTCGCCTATGTGCACGTCGTGGTCGGCGTATCAACGTCCGGAGCCTCTTAGCCGTCACGAAACCGTTGGCGCTTTCTCGAACGTTCACGAAATCCCTATTGCAAGCTCTCTCCGAGCCCTAGCCCGACGACTGCGTATCGGTCACGGCAAGCGCGTGCCGAAACCATCGGCACTTTCTAGAACGATCTCGGAATCACTATTACGACCCCAATCCGGAAAGCTCTCCGAGCCCCTCGATACTGACTGCGTAGCGGTCACAGCAAATTTCCAGCCCCAAAACAATCGTCTCGGAGCTCTACGGGAGATGTTTCGTATCCCGGGATGCAAAAAGGAGTGCAACACGAGGACTTCCCAGGGGGTCACCCATCCTAGTACTACTCTGGCCCAAGCACGCTTAACTTCGGAGTTTTGAGGGGATCCGGTGTTTTAGTGCTGGCATTATCGCACCTGTTTCGCGTGCTTCGTCCCTCGCCTATGTGCACGTCGCGGTCGGCGTATCAATGTCCGGAGCCTCTTGCCCGTCACGAAACCGTCCGCGCTTTCTCGAACGTTCTCGAAATCCCTATTGCAAGCTCTCTCCGAGCCCTAGCCCGACGACTGCGTATCGGTCACGGCAAGCGCGTGCCGAAACCATCGGCACTTTCTAGAACGATCTCGGAATCGCTATTGCGACCCCAATCCGGAAAGCTCTCCGAGCCCCTCGATACTGACTGCGTAGCGGTCACAGCAAATTTCCAGCCCCAAAACAATCGTCTCGGAGCTCTACGGGAGATGTTTCGTATCCCGGGATGCAAAAAGGAGTGCAACACGAGGACTTCCCAGGGGGTCACCCATCCTAGTACTACTCTGGCCCAAGCACGCTTAACTTCGGTGTTTTGATGGGATCCGGTGATTTAGTGCTGGCATTATCGCACCCGTTTCGCGAGCTTCGTCCCTCGCCTATGTGCACGTCGCGGTCGGCGCATCAACGTCCGGAGCCTCTTGCCCACCACGAAACCGTCGTCGCTTTCTCGAACGTTCACGAAATCCCTATTGCAAGCTCTCTCCGAGCCCTAGCCCGACGATTGCGTATCGATCACAGCAAGCACATGCCGAAACCATCGGCACTTTCTAGAATGATCTCGGAATCGCTATTGCGACCCCAATCCGGAAAGCTCTCTCCGAGCCCCTCGATACTGACTACGTAGCGGTCACAGCAAATTTCCAGCCCCAAAACAATCGTCTCGGAGCTCTACGGGAGATGTTTCGTATCCCGGGATGCAAAAAGGAGTGCAACACGAGGACTTCCCAGGGGGTCACCCATCCTAGTACTACTCTAGCCCAAGCACGCTTAACTTCGGAGTTTTGATGGGATCCGGTGATTTAGTGCTGCCATTATCGCACCCGTTTCGCGTGCTTCGTCCCTCGCCTATGTGCACGTCGCGGTCGGCGTATCAATGTCCGGAGCCTCTTGCCCATCACGAAACCGTCGGCGCTTTCTCGAACGTTCTCGAAATCCCTATTGCAAGCTCTCTCCGAGCCCTAGCCCGACGAATGCGTATCGGTCACGGGCAAGCGCGTGCCGAAACCATCGGCACTTTCTAGAACGATCTCGGAATCGCTATTGTGACCCCAATCCGGAAAGCTCTCCGAGCCCCTCGATAATGACTGCGTAGTGGTCACAGCAAATTTCCAGCCCCAAAACAATCGTCTCGGAGCTCTACGGGAGATGTTTTGTATCCCAGGATGCAAAAAGGAGTGCAACACGAGGACTTCCCAGGGGGTCACCCATCCTAGTACTACTCTGGCCCAAGCACGCTTAACTTCGGTGTTTTTATGGGATCCGGTGATTTAGTGCTGGCATTATCGCACCCGTTTCACGTGCTTCGTCCCTCGCCTATGTGCACGTCGCGGTCGGCGTATCAACGTCCGGAGCCTCTTAGCCGTCACGAAACCGTTGGCGCTTTCTCGAACGTTCACGAAATCCCTATTGCAAGCTCTCTCCGAGCCCTAGCCCGACGACTGCGTATCGGTCACGGCAAGCGCGTGCCGAAACCATCGGCACTTTCTAGAACGATCTCGGAATCACTATTACGACCCCAATCCGGAAAGCTCTCCGAGCCCCTCGATACTGACTGCGTAGCGGTCACAGCAAATTTCCAGCCCCAAAACAATCGTCTCGGAGCTCTACGGGAGATGTTTCGTATCCCGGGATGCAAAAAGGAGTGCAACACGAGGACATCCCAGGGGGTCACCCATCCTAGTACTACTCTGGCCCAAGCACGCTTAACTTCGGAGTTTTGAGGGGATCCGGTGTTTTAGTGCTGGCATTATCGCACCTGTTTCGCGTGCTTCGTCCCTCGCCTATGTGCACGTCGCGGTCGGCGTATCAATGTCCGGAGCCTCTTGCCCGTCACGAAACCGTCCGAGCTTTCTCGAACGTTCTCGAAATCCCTATTGCAAGCTCTCTCCGAGCCCTAGCCCGACGACTGCGTATCGGTCACGGCAAGCGCGTGCCGAAACCATCGGCACTTTCTAGAACGATCTCGGAATCGCTATTGCGACCCCAATCCGGAAAGCTCTCCGAGCCCCTCGATACTGACTGCGTAGCGGTCACAGCAAATTTCCAGCCCCAAAACAATCGTCTCGGAGCTCTACGGGAGATGTTTCGTATCCCGGGATGCAAAAAGGAGTGCAACACGAGGACTTCCCAGGGGGTCACCCATCCTAGTACTACTCTGGCCCAAGCACGCTTAACTTCGGTGTTTTGATGGGATCCAGTGATTTAGTGCTGGCATTATCGCACCCGTTTCGCGAGCTTCGTCCCTCGCCTATGTGCACGTCGCGGTCGGCGCATCAACGTCCGGAGCCTCTTGCCCATCACGAAACCGTCGTCGCTTTCTCGAACGTTCACGAAATCCCTATTGCAAGCTCTCTCCGAGCCCTAGCCCGACGATTGCGTATCGATCACAGCAAGCACGTGCCGAAACCATCGGCACTTTCTAGAATGATCTCGGAATCGCTATTGCGACCCCAATCCGGAAAGCTCTCTCCGAGCCCCTCGATACTGACTACGTAGCGGTCACAGCAAATTTCCAGCCCCAAAACAATCGTCTCGGAGCTCTACGGGAGATGTTTCGTATCCCGGGATGCAAAAAGGAGTGCAACACGAGGACTTCCCAGGGGGTCACCCATCCTAGTACTACTCTAGCCCAAGCACGCTTAACTTCGGAGTTTTGATGGGATCCGGTGATTTAGTGCTGCCATTATCGCACCCGTTTCGCGTGCTTCGTCCCTCGCCTATGTGCACGTCGCGGTCGGCGTATCAATGTCCGGAGCCTCTTGCCCGTCACGAAACCGTCGGCGCTTTCTCGAACGTTCTCGAAATCCCTATTGCAAGCTCTCTCCGAGCCCTAGCCCGACGAATGCGTATCGGTCACGGGCAAGAGCGTGCCGAAACCATCGGCACTTTCTAGAACGATCTCGGAATCGCTATTGCGACCACAATCCGGAAAGCTCTCCGAGCCCCTCGATACTGACTGCGTAGCGGTCACAGCAAATTTCCAGCCCCAAAACAATCGTCTCGGAGCTCTACGGGAGATGTTTCGTATCCCAGGATGCAAAAAGGAGTGCAACACGATGACTTCCCAGGGGGTCACCCATCCTAGTACTACTCTGGCCCAAGCACGCTTAACTTCGGTGTTTTGATGGGATCCGGTGATTTAGTGCTGGCATTATCGCACCCGTTTCGCGAGCTTCGTCCCTCGCCTATGTGCACGTCGCGGTCGGCGTATCAACGTCCGGAGCCTCTTAGCCGTCACGAAACCGTCGGCGCTTTCTCGAACGTTCACGAAATCCCTATTGCAAGCTCTCTCCGAGCCCTAACCCGACGACTGCGTATCGGTCACGGCAAGCGCGTGCCGAAACCATCGGCACTTTCTAGAACGATCTCGGAATCGCTATTGCGACCCCAATCCGGAAAGCTCTCCGAGCCCCTCGATACTGACTGCGTAGCGGTCACAGCAAATTTCCAGCCCCAAAACAATCGTCTCGGAGCTCTACGGGAGATGTTTCGTATCCCGGGATGCAAAAAGGAGTGCAACACGAGGACTTCCCAGGGGGTCACCCATCCTAGTACTACTCTGGCCCAAGCACGCTTAACTTCGGAGTTTTGATGGGATCCGGTGTTTTAGTGCTGGCATTATCGCACCTGTTTCGCGTGCTTCGTCCCTCGCCTATGTGCATGTCGCGGTCGGCGTATCAATGTCCGGAGCCTCTTGCCCGTCACGAAACCGTCGGCGCTTTCTCGAACGTTCTCGAAATCCCTATTGCAAGCTCTCTCCGAGCCCTAGCCCGACGACTGCGTATCGGTCACGGCAAGCGCGTGCCGAAACCATCGGCACTTTCTAGAACAATCTCGGAATCGCTATTGCGACCCCAATCCGGAAAGCTCTCCGAGCCCCTCTTTACTGACTGCGTAGCGGTCACAGCAAATTTCCAGCCCCAAAACAATCGTCTCGGAGCTCTACGGGAGATGTTTCGTATCCCGGGATGCAAAAAGGAGTGCAACACGAGGACTTCCCAGGGGGTCACCCATCCTAGTACTACTCTGGCCCAAGCACGCTTAACTTCGGTGTTTTGATGGGATCCGGTGATTTAGTGCTGGCATTATCGCACCCGTTTCGCGAGCTTCGTCCCTCGCCTATGTGCACGTCGCGGTCGACGCATCAACGTCCGGAGCCTCTTGCCCGTCACGAAACCGTCGTCGCTTTCTCGAACGTTCACGAAATCCCTATTGCAAGCTCTCTCCGAGCCCTAGCCCGACGATTGCGTATCGATCACGGCAAGCACGTGCCGAAACCATCGGCACTTTCTAGAATGATCTCGGAATCGCTATTGCGACCCCAATCCGGAAAGCTCTCTCCGAGCCCCTCGATACTGACTACGTAGCGGTCACAGCAAATTTCCAGCCCCAAAACAATCGTCTCGGAGCTCTACGGGAGATGTTTCGTATCCCGGGATGCAAAAAGGAGTGCAACACGAGGACTTCCCAGGGGGTCACCCATCCTAGTACTACTCTAGCCCAAGCACGCTTAACTTCGGAGTTTTGATGGGATCCGGTGATTTAGTGCTGCCATTATCGCACCCGTTTCGCGTGCTTCGTCCCTCGCCTATGTGCACGTCGCGTTCGGCGTATCAATGTCCGGAGCCTCTTGCCCGTCACGAAACCGTCGGCGCTTTCTCGAACGTTCTCGAAATCCCTATTGCAAGCTCTCTCCGAGCCCTAGCCCGACGAATGCGTATCGGTCACGGGCAAGCGCGTGCCGAAACCATCGGCACTTTCTAGAACGATCTCGGAATCGCTATTGCGACCCCAATCCGGAAAGCTCTCCGAGCCCCTCGATACTGACTGCGTAGCGGTCACAGCAAATTTCCAGCCCCAAAACAATCGTCTCGGAGCTCTACGGGAGATGTTTCGTATCCCAGGATGCAAAAAGGAGTGCAACACGAGGACTTCCCAGGGGGTCACCCATCCTAGTACTACTCTGGCCCAAGCACGCTTAACTTCGGTGTTTTGATGGGATCCGGTGATTTAGTGCTGGCATTATCGCACCCGTTTCGCGAGCTTCGTCCCTCGCCTATGTGCACGTCGCGGTCGGCGCATCAACGTCCGGAGCCTCTTGCCCGTCACGAAACCGTCGTCGCTTTCTCGAACGTTCACGAAATCCCTATTGCAAGCTCTCTCCGAGCCCTAGCCCGACGATTGCGTATCGATCACGGCAAGCACGTGCCGAAACCATCGGCACTTTCTAGAACGATCTCAGAATCGCTATTGCGACCCCAATCCGGAAAGCTCTCTCGGAGCCCCTCGATACTGACTGCGTAGCGGTCACAGCAAATTTCCAGCCCCAAAACAATCGTCTTGGAGCTCTACGGGAGATGTTTCGTATCCCGGGATGCAAAAAGGAGTGCAACACGAGGACTTCCCAGGGGGTCACCCATCCTAGTACTACTCTGGCCCAAGCACGCTTAACTTCGGTGTTTTGATGGGATCCGGTGATTTAGTGCTGGCATTATCGCACCCGTTTCGCGTGCTTCGTCCCTCGCCTATGTGCACGTCGCGGTCGGCGTATCAACGTCCGGAGCCTCTTGCCCGTCACGAAACCGTCGGCGCTTTCTCGAACGTTCACGAAATCCCTATTGCAAGCTCTCTCCGAGCCCTAGCCCGACGACTGCGTATTGGTCACGGCAAGCGCGTGCCGAAACCATCGGCACTTTCTAGAACGATCTCGAAATCGCTATTGCGACCCCAATCCGGAAAGCTCTCTCCGAGCCCCTCGATACTGACTGCGTAGCGGTCACAGTAAATTTCCAGCCCCAAAACAATCGTCTCGGAGCTCTACGGGAGATGTTTCGTATCCCTGGATGCAAAAAGGAGTGTAACACGAGGACTTCCCAGGGGGTCACCCATCATAGTGTTGAATCTCATATTTTGATGATGAAACTACTTAATATATGTTTATGATTTAATATGCGTTTTGAGTGACGCAGGATGCTTTGATCAGGATGAGACAATTAAAGCAGGAACATCATGTTGTGCCGGAGGAACATGTCAGAAGATTGGACGTCGGGCCGGTGGATCGGTCGACATATCGACAGAAGGCTTCGGGTCGTGGACTCGGGCATCGGGCCAAGAAGAGCGGGTATTGTGCCAAAGATATCAGAGTTGCGGAGCCAACAGGCCGATTGGACAATAGGCTGCAGGAAAGGACGATGCGCCGAAGAATCGGACGAAGCGTCGAGGGACCAATGACATGCCGGACAACTTGGTTAATTGCTTAGGATTAATTGTCTCGATCGAA
The DNA here is from genome assembly GCF_036884655.1 of Musa acuminata AAA Group. Taxonomy (NCBI): domain Eukaryota; kingdom Viridiplantae; phylum Streptophyta; class Magnoliopsida; order Zingiberales; family Musaceae; genus Musa; species Musa acuminata. The sequence continues at coordinate 24,969,762 of NC_088338.1, read as the reverse complement.
GTTTTTGTTTTAAGTGTGCAGGATTAACTACGATGAAAGTTAGACAAGCAGCAGGAGTTGCGCCGGAGTCAAGTTCATGATCATAGTGGGAGTTCGAGAGTTCGACGGAAGTTCGGACGGTCGTCGGAGGTTCTGCGAGAACAGATCCGAGAAGTCCAGAAGCTTGCCAAGCGAAGCTCGTCGGAACTTGCCAAGTGGATCGTCGCAAAGTCCAGGAGTTTGCCGGAAGTCCGCAGGAGCATCACCGAGGGTTCATCAGATGATCGACGGAAGTTCGCCGGAAACTCGCCGGAAGAAGCGATTGACGCACCGAAGCAAAGCTGCAGAAATTGTCTTAGATCTAATCGTAGTTAGCACGTTGATTAAGTTGGAAAATGGGAGGTGATCCCATTAACTTAATCTTGGGCCAATTGGGCCCGAATTCGGACTGGTTTGGGCCAAGTTTGGAGCCCAACCAGTGATCTGGAATAGTGCCAGGAGGTGCAACCGCCTAGGCCAGGAGGTGGCACCGCCTGGGCTAAGCCTCCCAGCGAGACTAGGCGGTGCAACCTCTCCAGCCGGGAGGTGGCACCGCCTGAGCTCAGTCTTCGAGCAAGACTGGGCGGTGCAACCTCCCTGACAGAGAGGTGGCACCGCCTGAGCTCAGTCTTCGAGCAAGACTGGGCGGTGCAACCTCCCTGGCAGAGAGGTGGCACCGCCTGAGCTCGGTCTTCGAGCTCTGCCAGGCGGTGCAACCTCTCCAGTCAGGAGGTGCAACCGCCTGATCCCGGAATTCCGGGATTTGATCGTTTTGAGCTCCAAATTTGAATTGGGTTGGGGCCTATAAATACCCCACCCATTCAGCACTGAGATAGCAAGAACTCAAGCCGAAATCTTGATCTTTTCAGTGGTTCTTAGAGCTCAAAACTGCTAGTTTTCCTCCTCCTTCTGTTCTTCAAGTTTGAGTTGTAAAGAGAGGAGAGAATTCATTTGTAAGGGTTGTCTCCTGAGCCCGTCAAAAGGAGTGAATCTGTAAGAGGGTAGTTGGCCTTCGCCTATTGAAGGAAGGCTCCTAGTTGACGTCGGTGACCTCGCCGGTGGAGGAAGCCAAAAGTGGAGTAGGTCAAGACTGACCGAACCACTCTAAATCTCTGGTTTGCGTTTATTTTGAGCACTTTATCATTACTGCAAACCTCCTACATAGCTACTGCTCTCTGCGCTTTTACGAACGAGTTCTGTGCAGTTTACGTTCACATCTTAATTCCATTTACAAACTGCAAACTGCTCTCTGCGCTTTTACGAACGAATTCTGTGCAGTTTACGTTTACGTCTTAATTCCATCAACAAACTACAAACTATCTCTCTGCGCTTTTACGAATGAGTTCTGTGCAGTTTACGTTTACGTCTTGATTTCACTTACAACTGCAAACTATCTTCTGCGCCTTTTTTACGGACAAGGTTCTGTGCAGTTTACGTTCACGTCTTGATTTCATTTACAACTGCAAACTGTCTTCTGCGCTTTTACGAACAAGGTTCTGTGCAGTTTACGTTTACGTCTTGATTTCATTTAGAACTGCAAACTGTCATCTGCGTTTAGACGCAAACTGCGTTTAGACGCAAACTGCGTTTAGACGTAAATTGCTCTTAGATGCAAACTGCGTTTAGACGCAAACTGCGTTTAGACGTAAGCTGCGTTTAGACGTAAACTGCGCTTAGACGCAAACTGTGTTTAGACGCAAACTGCGCTTAGACGCAAACTGCATTTAGACGTAAATCTGCGTTTAGATGTAAATCTGCGTTTAGACGTAAATCTGCATTTTAGACGTAAAACTACGTTTAGACGTAAACTACGTTTAAACGTAAAATTGCGTTTTGACGTAAACTGAGTTTAGACGTAAATCTGCGTTTAGACGTAAATCTGCGTTTAGACGTAAATCTGCGTTTAGACGTAAAACTGCGTTTAGACGTAAACTGCATTTAAACGTAAATTGTGTTTAGACGTAAACTACATTTAGACGTAAACTGCACTTAGTCATAAGTTATCTTTGAGTCGGCTTTTGCTTCAAAACTGATTTTTATCGAACGAACGCAGCTTTTGTTTTTAATCGCTAAAAGATATCCGCTGCACTAATTCACCCCCCCCTCTTAGTGCTCTCGATCCTAACAATTGGTATCAGAGCGGGGTATTTCTCATTTCGGATTTACACCCGAGAGAAATGGCTCTTCAAGAGGGCTTTTCGGTCTTTCGTCCACCGTTCTTTAACGGATTGGACTACTCTTATTGGAAAACTCTAATGAGAGTTTTCTTGATTTCTCTAAATCTGGATTTATGGAATATCATTGAAAACGGTTTTCAACTTCCCTCTAAACCGATGAACGAAAGGTCGGATTTAGAGAAGAAGTATTTTTCTTTAAACGCAAAGGCTATGAATGCCTTATTTTGCGCTTTGGACAAAAATGAGTTCAATCGGGTTTCTTTGTGCGGAACGGCTTTCGATATTTGGCGTGCTCTAGAAATCACGCACGAGGGAACTAGTAGAGTCAAAGACTCGAAAGTTAATATTTTATTGCATGATTTCGAGCTTTTTCATATGAAACCAAGCGAAACCGTTGTTGACATGTACACCCGTTTTACGGATGTCGTCAATGGTTTAAAATCACTTGGAAAAAGCTTTTCGGATTTTGAACTCGTTAACAAAGTTTTGCGCTCACTTTCTAAAACTTGGGATTCAAAAGTAACTGCTATTCAAGAATCGAAAAACTTGAACCAATTTCCACTTGATGAACTAATTGGTTCATTGATCACATATGAAATGACGTGCAATGCACGTGAAGAACTTGAGAACCACCTTCCAAAGAACAGGAAGGATTTGGGACATAGAACATTTGAAGACCACTCGCGCATAAGCTCAAGTGATGGTGAACTTAAACTACAAATGAAACAAAAATTAAAAAGTAAAAAGAACAGAACTACTTGCTTTGAACGCAAGAAGAAGAACAAAAACTGGGATGAATCGAGCTCCTCCGAAGACGAGGAGAAAATCAACAAAGGCGAGGTGGCAAACTACGCCTCTACGCCTTTCGACGCTAAGGTAATCAAAATGCCTTTAATTTACTTCAAAATTACATGATGTTCTTCATGATGCATTTTTCCTTTTCTTTAAATTTTCTTGAAAATTATATTTTTAATAATTTAATAATGTAAATGCAAAAATATGAAATGATATGGTTGCTATTACTGATAATGATATGGTTGCTATTACTGATAATGATATGGTTGCTATTACTGATGTTGATATGGTTGCTATCACTGATGCTATGATTAGGCCGTACTTGCATCACCAAGAAATATATGATTGCTATCATTGCTATATGCCCTGTATCAAGATATCAAACAAAAATTTGCATCATACGAGCTGATATCTTACCATGTGATGCAATGCTACACTTGCTAAAATATTCGAAATGTGTACATCATGCCCTGTATCAAGATATCAAACAAAATCTTGTTTCACAGTTTTACGCATTGATATCTTACCATATGATGAAATGCTACAATTGATGAACACTTGAAATGTAATCCTCTATCTTATTGATTTTTCAATAAATCTATGCTTGTCATACATGAATTTATTGAATGTAATTTTGAGGATGATTTCAGATTTGACAAATGCTTGATTCGTATTTATGACATAAGATACACTTTAAATATGAATCATGCATCGATCATGTTAAATGCTTCAATCATTTTCTATCTCTAGAGTTCTCGATTTTGATGAAATACAAGTGATAAATTCATTTATGATATCTTGTAAATCACTTGAATTATGAATGAGTTTTTTTTTTTATGCGTTAAAAGAATCACTTAAAAAGAAAATGCTTTTCCCATCTTATCGAGATTAATGATTTCATGATATTGTGTGAATCTCGAAATTGATTTTGATGAAATAGTAATAACGTTATTCATGTTATGAATCTCAAAAATGATAATATGCTTCATGTGATAATATGAATACACGAAACACTTATGATATGATTTTTATACAATTCCGTGTATTCATAAAATATTTATCTCCTCATCCAATAACTTTTCTTGATATTCCTTATGAGATGAAATGAAATAATGCATGAAATACAAATGAGGAGTTATTGATCATGCATGGTAGGATATAATTTGACAAAATTGATACCATCATGATATGAAACATTTATGATTTGCAATTATGCATGCAATACTTGTGCTTTCTAATTATGATGTGATGTATTGCATATGATGTAAATCATGATGAGTGCTAAGTTACACATTTTGAGAAGAAATTGCTATATTGAAACATTAATGTAATTATGAATGATGATATGATATTATGCATGTAATACTTCAACTTATGATAATGCAATGATAAAATATTCATGATGAAAAATTATCTTGACATTCATAACTTGATTATTCATCCTTTGTCATGATTTTGAAATCGTTGTAAAAGGAAAAAGAACTACAAAACTGTATTCTTCCTTTCTTTTTGACAATGACAAAGGGGGAGATAGCTATCTTGCACAAGTCAAGAAGATGCAAAAACTTGATTGCTAACTTGCTTATTTCAAGAAGCAAAAATTGTCTTCTTTAAAATCACTATCTTGAATATCTCAAGGAGCAAGACTTGCAACCTGCACATTACAATAGGAAGCAATAATCATGAGCCTACACAAGAAAGTTATCTTGCATTTGCTTTTGAAGTTTTTGCTAACTTGTATATCGTAAAAAAAATTGCTAGCTTGTAGTCTAAAGAGAAGCGAAAAGTTGCTATCTCAAAAGAAGCAAATGTGCTATCTTGCCTATCTCAAGAGGCAAAAATGCTAACTTGCACATCTAGCAAAACTTGACAAACTTGCATATCTCAAGAAGCAAGAGTTGCTTTCTTGAACATCTCTAAATTGCTAGCTTGCATGTTCTAAAAGTGCTATCTTGTATACTGTAGAACTTGTATATCTGAAACTTGATAGCCTGAATATTCTAAGCATGATGTAACATTTGCTAAATTTTTTGACTTCAAAACTGCATGATGATAAAACTTGATAATATGTTTTCATGCAATAAGTTAAACCAATATCACAAACACTTGATTGTGATACTTCTCCTTTTTGTTGATGACAAAGGGGGAGAAGTATGTTGATGAAAGTATGTTGATGACATGACATGACATGTGATGCATAAGTTTATGCATAAGATCATGATAACGTGTTGCAAGTATTCATGATGAATATTGCAATGACTTGAATTCAGTTTGAATTCAAGGTTCTATCAATATGGCATATTGATAGGGGGAGTTTGTTTAAACTCCGGGAGTTAAGGTTAACTCCGTCATCAAGTAGTTGTCATAATCAAAAAGGGGGAGATTGTTGAATCTCATATTTTGATGATGAAACTACTTAATATATGTTTATGATTTAATATGCGTTTTGAGTGACGCAGGATGCTTTGATTAGGATGAGACAATTAAAGCAGGAACATCATGTTGTGTCGGAGGAACATGTCAGAAGATTGGACGTCGGGCCGGTGGATCGGTCGACGTATCGACAGAAGGCTTCGGGTCGTGGACTCGGGCATCGGGCCAAGAAGAGCGGGTATTGTGCCAAGGATATCGGAGTTGCGGAGCCAACAGGCCGATTGGGCAATAGGTTGCAGGAAAGGACGATGCGCCGAAGAATCGGACGAAGCGTCGAGGGACCAATGACATGCCGGACAACTTGGTTAATTGCTTAGGATTAATTGTCTCGATCGAAGTTTTTGTTTTAAGTGTGCAGGATTAACTACGATGAAAGTTAGACAAGCAGCAGGAGTTGCGCCGGAGTCAAGTTCATGATCATAGTGGGAGTTCGAGAGTTCGACGGAAGTTCGGACGGTCGTCGGAGGTTCTGCGAGAACAGATCCGAGAAGTCCAGAAGCTTGCCAAGCGAAGCTCGTCGGAACTTGCCAAGTGGATCGTCGCAAAGTCCAGGAGTTTGCCGGAAGTCCGCAGGAGCATCACCGAGGGTTCATCAGATGATCGACGGAAGTTCGCCGGAAACTCGCCGGAAGAAGCGATTGACGCACCGAAGCAAAGCTGCAGAAATTGTCTTAGATCTAATCGTAGTTAGCACGTTGATTAAGTTGGAAAATGGGAGGTGATCCCATTAACTTAATCTTGGGCCAATTGGTCCCGAATTCGAACTGGTTTCGGCCAAGTTTGGAGCCCAACCAGTGATCTGGAATAGTGCCAGGAGGTGCAACCGCCTAGGCCAGGAGGTGGCACCGCCTGGGCTAAGCCTCCCAGCGAGACTGGGCGGTGCAACCTCTCCAACCGGGAGGTGGCACCGCCTGAGCTCAGTCTTCGAGCAAGACTGGGCGGTGCAACCTCCCTGACAGAGAGGTGGCACCGCCTGAGCTCAGTCTTCGAGCAAGACTGGGCGGTGCAACCTCCCTGGCAGAGAGGTGGCACCGCCTGAGCTCGATCTTCGAGCTCTGCCAGGCGGTGCAACCTCTCCAGTCAGGAGGTGCAACCGCCTGATCCCGGAATTCCGGGATTTGATCGTTTTGAGCTCCAAATTTGAATTGGATTGGGGCCTATAAATACCCCACCCATTCAGCACTGAGACAGCAAGAACTCAAGCCGAAATCTTGATCTTTTCAGTGGTTCTTAGAGCTCAAAACTGCTAGTTTTCCTCCTCCTTCTGTTCTTCAAGTTTGAGTTGTAAAGAGAGGAGAGAATTCATTTGTAAGGGTTGTCTCCTGAGCCCGTCAAAAGGAGTGAATCTGTAAGAGGGTAGTTGGCCTTCGCCTATTGAAGGAAGGCTCCTAGTTGACGTCGGTGACCTCGCCGGTGGAGGAAGCCAAAAGTGGAGTAGGTCAAGACTGACCGAACCACTCTAAATCTCTGGTTTGCGTTTATTTTGAGCACTTTATCATTACTGCAAACCTCCTACATAGCTACTGCTCTCTGCGCTTTTACGAACGAGTTCTGTGCAGTTTACGTTCACATCTTAATTCCATTTACAAACTGCAAACTGCTCTCTGCGCTTTTACGAACGAATTCTGTGCAGTTTACGTTTACGTCTTGATTCCATCTACAAACTGCAAACTATCTCTCTGCGCTTTTACGAATGAGTTCTGTGCAGTTTACGTTTACGTCTTGATTTCACTTACAACTGCAAACTATCTTCTGCGCCTTTTTTACGGACAAGGTTCTGTGCAGTTTACGTTCACGTCTTGATTTCATTTACAACTGCAAACTGTCTTCTGCGCTTTTACGAACAAGGTTCTGTGCAGTTTACGTTTACGTCTTGATTTCATTTAGAACTGCAAACTGTCATCTGCGTTTAGACGCAAATTACGTTTAGACGTAAACTGCGTTTAGACGCAAACTGCATTTAGACGTAAACTGCTCTTAGACGCAAACTGCGTTTAGACGCAAACTGCGTTTAGACGTAAGCTGCGTTTAGATGTAAACTGCGCTTAGACGCAAACTGTGTTTAGACGCAAACTGCGCTTAGACGCAAACTGCGTTTAGAAGTAAATCTGCGTTTAGATGTAAATCTGCGTTTAGACGTAAATCTGCATTTTAGACGTAAAACTACGTTTAGACGTAAACTACGTTTAAACGTAAAATTGCGTTTTAGACGTAAACTGAGTTTAGACGTAAATCTGCGTTTAGACGTAAATCTGCGTTTAGACGTAAATCTGCGTTTAGACGTAAAACTGCGTTTAGACGTAAACTGCATTTAAACGTAAATTGTGTTTAGACGTAAACTACATTTAGACGTAAACTGCACTTAGTCATAAGTTATCTTTGAGTCGGCTTTTGCTTCAAAACTGATTTTTATCGAACGAACGCAGCTTTTGTTTTTAATCGCTAAAAGATATCTGCTGCACTAATTCACCCCCCCCTCTTAGTGCTCTCGATCCTAACAATTGGTATCAGAGCGGGGTATTTCTCATTTCGGATTTACACCAGAGAGAAATGGCTCTTCAAGAGGGCTTTTCGGTCTTTCGTCCACCGTTCTTTAACGGATTGGACTACTCTTATTGGAAAACTCGAATGAGAGTTTTCTTGATTTCTCTAAATCTGGATTTATGGAATATCGTTGAAAACGGTTTTCAACTTCCCTCTAAACCGATGAACGAAAGGTCGGATTTAGAGAAGAAGTATTTTTCTTTAAACGCAAAGGCTATGAATGCCTTATTTTGCGCTTTGGACAAAAATGAGTTCAATCGGGTTTCTTTGTGCGAAACGGCTTTCGATATTTGGCGTGCTCTAGAAATCACGCACGAGGGAACTAGTAGAGTCAAAGACTCGAAAGTTAATATTTTATTGCATGATTTCGAGCTTTTTCATATGAAACCAAGCGAAACCGTTGTTGACATGTATACCCGTTTTACGGATGTCGTCAATGGTTTAAAATCACTTGGAAAAAGCTTTTCGGATTTTGAACTCGTTAACAAAGTTTTGCGCTCACTTTCTAAAACTTGGGATTCAAAAGTAACTGCTATTCAAGAATCGAAAAACTTGAACCAATTTCCACTTGATGAACTAATTGGTTCATTGATCACATATGAAATGACGTGCAATGCACGTGAAGAACTTGAGAACCACCTTCCAAAGAACAGGAAGGATTTGGGACATAGAACATTTGAAGACCACTCGAGCATAAGCTCAAGTGATGGTGAACTTAAACTACAAATGAAACAAAAATTAAAAAGTAAAAAGAACGGAACTACTTGCTTTGAACGCAAGAAGAAGAACAAAAACTGGGATGAATCGAGCTCCTCCGAAGACGAGGAGAAAATCAACAAAGGCGAGGTGGCAAACTACGCCTCTACGCCTTTCGACGCTAAGGTAATCAAAATGCCTTTAATTTACTTCAAAATTACATGATGTTCTTCATGATGCATTTTTCCTTTTCTTTAAATTTTCTTGAAAATTATATTTTTAATAATTTAATAATGTAAATGCAAAAATATGAAATGATATGGTTGCTATTACTGATAATGATATGGTTGCTATTACTGATAATGATATGGTTGCTATTACTGATGTTGATATGGTTGCTATCACTGATGCTATGATTAGGCCGTACTTGCATCACCAAGAAATATATGATTGCTATCATTGCTATATGCCCTGTATCAAGATATCAAACAAAAATTTGCATCATACGAGCTGATATCTTACCATGTGATGCAATGCTACACTTGCTAAAATATTCGAAATGTGTACATCATGCCCTGTATCAAGATATCAAACAAAATCTTGTTTCACAGTTTTACGCATTGATATCTTACCATATGATGAAATGCTACAATTGATGAACACTTGAAATGTAATCCTCTATCTTATTGATTTTTCAATAAATCTATGCTTGTCATACATGAATTTATTGAATGTAATTTTGAGGATGATTTCAGATTTGACAAATGCTTGATTCGTATTTATGACATAAGATACACTTTAAATATGAATCATGCATCAATCATGTTAAATGCTTCAATCATTTTCTATCTCTAGAGTTCTCGATTTTGATGAAATACAAGTGATAAATTCATTTATGATATCTTGTAAATCACTTGAATTATGAATGAGTTTTTTTTTTTATGCGTTAAAAGAATCACTTAAAAAGAAAATGCTTTTCCCATCTTATCGAGATTAATGATTTCATGATATTGTGTGAATCTCGAAATTGATTTTGATGAAATAGTAATAACGTTATTCATGTTATGAATCTCAAAAATGATAATATGCTTCATGTGATAATATGAATACACGAAACACTTATGATATGATTTTTATACAATTCCGTGTATTCATAAAATATTTATCTCCTCATCCAATAACTTTTCTTGATATTCCTTATGAGATGAAATGAAATAATGCATGAAATACAAATGAGGAGTTATTGATCATGCATGGTAGGATATAATTTGACAAAATTGATACCATCATGATATGAAACATTTATGATTTGCAATTATGCATGCAATACTTGTGCTTTCTAATTATGATGTGATGTATTGCATATGATGTAAATCATGATGAGTGCTAAGTTACACATTTTGAGAAGAAATTACTATATTGAAACATTAATGTAATTATGAATGATGATATGATATTATGCATGTAATACTTCAACTTATGATAATGCAATGATAAAATATTCATGATGAAAAATTATCTTGACATTCATAACTTGATTATTCATCCTTTGTCATGATTTTGAAATCGTTGTAAAAGGAAAAAGAACTACAAAACTGTATTCTTCCTTTCTTTTTGACAATGACAAAGGGGGAGATAGCTATCTTGCACAAGTCAAGAAGATGCAAAAACTTGATTGCTAACTTGCTTATTTCAAGAAGCAAAAATTGTCTTCTTTAAAATCACTATCTTGAATATCTCAAGGAGCAAGACTTGCAACCTGCACATTACAATAGGAAGCAATAATCATGAGCCTACACAAGAAAGTTATCTTGCATTTGCTTTCGAAGTTTTTGCTAACTTGTATATCGTAAAAAAAATTGCTAGCTTGTAGTCTAAAGAGAAGCGAAAAGTTGCTATCTCAAAAGAAGCAAATGTGCTATCTTGCCTATCTCAAGAGGCAAAAATGCTAACTTGCACATCTAGCAAAACTTGACAAACTTGCATATCTCAAGAAGCAAGAGTTGCTTTCTTGAACATCTCTAAATTGCTAGCTTGCATGTTCTAAAAGTGCTATCTTGTATACTGTAGAACTTGCATATCTGAAACTTGATAGCCCGAATATTCTAAGCATGATGTAACATTTGCTAAATTTTTTGACTTCAAAACTGCATGATGATAAAACTTGATAATATGTTTTCATGCAATAAGTTAAACCAATATCACAAACACTTGATTGTGATACTTCTCCTTTTTGTTGATGACAAAGGGGGAGAAGTATGTTGATGAAAGTATGTTGATGACATGACATGACATGTGATGCATAAGTTTATGCATAAGATCATGATAACGTGTTGCAAGTATTCATGATGAATATTGCAATGACTTGAATTCAGTTTGAATTCAAGGTTCTATCAATATGGCATATTGATAGGGGGAGTTTGTTTAAACTCCGGGAGTTAAGGTTAACTCCGTCATCAAGTAGTTGTCATAATCAAAAAGGGGGAGATTGTTGAATCTCATATTTTAATGATGAAACTACTTAATATATGTTTATGATTTAATATGCGTTTTGAGTGACGCAGGATGCTTTGATTAGGATGAGACAATTAAAGCAGGAACATCATGTTGTGTCGGAGGAACATGTCAGAAGATTGGACGTCGGGCCGGTGGATCGGTCGACGTATCGACAGAAGGCTTCGGGTCGTGGACTCGGGCATCGGGCCAAGAAGAGCGGGTATTGTGCCAAGGATATCGGAGTTGCGGAGCCAACAGGCCGATTGGGCAATAGGCTGCAGGAAAGGACGATGCGCCGAAGAATCGGACGAAGCGTCGAGGGACCAATGACATGCCGGACAACTTGGTTAATTGCTTAGGATTAATTGTCTCGATCGAAGTTTTTGTTTTAAGTGTGCAGGATTAACTACGATGAAAGTTAGACAAGCAGCAGGAGTTGCGCCGGAGTCAAGTTCATGATCATAGTGGGAGTTCGAGAGTTCGACGGAAGTTCGGACGGTCGTCGGAGGTTCTGCGAGAACAGATCCGAGAAGTCCAGAAGCTTGCCAAGCGAAGCTCGTCGGAACTTGCCAAGTGGATCGTCGCAAAGTCCAGGAGTTTGCCGGAAGTCCGCAGGAGCATCACCGAGGGTTCATCAGATGATCGACGGAAGTTCGCCGGAAACTCGCCGGAAGAAGCGATTGACGCACCGAAGCAAAGCTACAGAAATTGTCTTAGATCTAATCGTAGTTAGCACGTTGATTAAGTTGGAAAATGGGAGTTGATCCCATTAACTTAATCTTGGGCCAATTGGTCCCGAATTCGGACTGGTTTGGGCCAAGTTTGGAGCCCAACCAGTGATCTGGAATAGTGCCAGGAGGTGCAACCGCCTAGGCCAGGAGGTGGCACCGCCTGGGCTAAGCCTCCCAGCGAGACTGGGCGGTGCAACCTCTCCAACCGGGAGGTGGCACCGCCTGAGCTCAGTCTTCGAGCAAGACTGGGCGGTGCAACCTCCCTGACAGAGAGGTGGCACCGCCTGAGCTCAGTCTTCGAGCAAGACTGGGCGGTGCAACCTCCCTGGCAGAGAGGTGGCACCGCCTGAGCTCGATCTTCGAGCTCTGCCAGGCGGTGCAACCTCTCCAGTCAGGAGGTGCAACCGCCTGATCCCGGAATTCCGGGATTTGATCGTTTTGAGCTCCAAATTTGAATTGGGTTGGGGCCTATAAATACCCCACCCATTCAGCACTGAGACAGCAAGAACTCAAGCCGAAATCTTGATCTTTTCAGTGGTTCTTAGAGCTCAAAACTGCTAGTTTTCCTCCTCCTTCTGTTCTTCAAGTTTGAGTTGTAAAGAGAGGAGAGAATTCATTTGTAAGGGTTGTCTCCTGAGCCCGTCAAAAGGAGTGAATCTGTAAGAGGGTAGTTGGCCTTCGCCTATTGAAGGAAGGCTCCTAGTTGACGTCGGTGACCTCGCCGGTGGAGGAAGCCAAAAGTGGAGTAGGTCAAGACTGACCGAATCACTCTAAATCTCTGGTTTGCGTTTATTTTGAGCACTTTATCATTACTGCAAACCTCCTACATAGCTACTGCTCTCTGCGCTTTTACGAACGAGTTCTGTGCAGTTTACGTTCACATCTTAATTCCATTTACAAACTGCAAACTGCTCTCTGCGCTATTACGAACGAATTCTGTGCAGTTTACGTTTACGTCTTGATTCCATCTACAAACTGCAAACTATCTCTCTGCGCTTTTACGAATGAGTTCTGTGCAGTTTACGTTTACGTCTTGATTTCACTTACAACTGCAAACTATCTTCTGCGCCTTTTTTACGGACAAGGATCTGTGCAGTTTACGTTCACGTCTTGATTTCATTTACAACTGCAAACTGTCTTCTGCGCTTTTACGAACAAGGTTCTGTGCAGTTTACGTTTACGTCTTGATTTCATTTAGAACTGCAAACTGTCATCTGCGTTTAGACGCAAATTGCGTTTAGACGCAAACTGCATTTAGACGCAAACTGCGTTTAGACGTAAACTGCGCTTAGACGCAAACTGCGTTTAGACGTAAGCTGCGTTTAGACATAAACTGCGCTTAGACGCAAACTATGTTTAGACGCAAACTGCGCTTAGACGCAAACTGCGTTTAGACGTAAATCTGCGTTTAGACGTAAATCTACGTTTAGACGTAAATCTGCGTTTTAAACGTAAAACTGCGTTTAGACGTAAACTACGTTTAAACGTAAAATTGCGTTTTAGACGTAAACTGAGTTTGGACGTAAATCTGCGTTTAGACGTAAATCTGCGTTTAGACGTAAATCTGCGTTTAGACGCAAACTGCATTTAAACGTAAATTGTGTTTAGACGTAAACTACATTTAGACGTAAACTGCACTTAGTCATAAGTTATCTTTGAGTCGGCTTTTGCTTCAAAACTGATTTTTATCGAACGAACGCAGCTTTTGTTTTTAATCGCTAAAAGATATCCGCTGCACTAATTCACCCCCTCTTAGTGCTCTCGATCCTAACACATAGTACTACTCTGGCCCAAGCACGCTTAACTTCGGTGTTTTGATGGGATCCGGTGATTTAGTGCTGGCATTATCGCACCCGTTTCGCGAGCTTCGTCCCTCGCCTATGTGCACGTCGCGGTCGGCGCATCAACGTCCGGAGCCTCTTGCCCGTCATGAAACCGTCGTCGCTATCTTGAACGTTCACGAAATCCCTATTGCAAGCTCTCTCCGAGCCCTAGCCCGACGACTGCGTATCGGTCACAGCAAGCGCGTGCCGAAACCATCGGCACTTTCTAGAACGATCTCGGAATCGCTATTGCGACCCCAATCTGGAAAGCTCTCTCCGAGCCCCTCGATACTGACTGCGTAGCGGTCACAGCACATTTCCAGCCCCAAAACAATCGTCTCGGAGCTCTACGGGAGATGTTTCGAATCCCGGGATGCAAAAAGGAGTGCAACACGAGGACTTCCCAAGGGGTCACCCATCCTAGTACTACTTTGGCCCAAGCACGCTTAACTTCGGAGTTTTGATGGGATCCGGTGATTTAGTGCTGGCATTATCGCACCCGTTTCGCGAGCTTCGTCCCTCGCCTATGTGCACGTCGCGGTCAGCGCATCAACGTCCGGAGCCTCTTGCCCGTCGCGAAACCGTCGTCGCTTTCTCGAACGTTCACGAAATCCCTATTGCAAGCTCTCTCCAAGCCCTAGCCCGACGACTGCGTATCGTTCACGGCAAGCGCGTGCCGAAACCATCGGCACTTTCTAAAACGATATCGGAATCGCTATTGCGACCCCAATCCGGAAAGCTCTCTCCGAGCCCCTCGATACTGACTGCATAGCGGTCACAGCAAATTTCCAGCCCCAAAACAATCGTCTCGGAGCTCTACGGGAGATGTTTAGTATCCCGGGATGCAAAAAGGAGTGCAACACGAGGACTTCCCAGGGGGTCACCCATCCTAGTACTACTCTGGCCCAAGCACGCTTAACTTCGGAGTTTTGATGGGATCCGGTGATTAAGTGCTGGCATTATCGCACCCGTTTCGCGTGCTTCGTCCCTCGCCTATGTGCACGTCGCGGTCGGCGCATCAACGTCCGGAGCCTCTTGCCCGTCACGAAACCGTCGTCGCTTTCTCGAACGTTCACGAAATCCCTATTGCAAGCTCTCTCCGAGCCCTAGCCCGACGACTGCGTATCGGTCATGTCAAGCGCGTGCCGAAACCATCGGCACTTTCTAGAACGATCTCGGAATCGCTATTGCGACCCCAATCCGGAAAGCTCTCTCAGAGCCCCTCGATACTGACTGCGTAGCGGTCACAGCAAATTTCCAGCACCAAAACAATCGTCTCGGAGCTCTACGGGAGATGTTTCGTATCCCGGGATGCAAAAAGGTGTGCAACACGAGGACTTCCCAGGGGGTCACCCATCGTAGTACTGCTCTGGCCCAAGCACGCTTAACTTCGGTGTTTTGATGGGATCCGGTGATTTAGTGCTGGCATTATCGCACCCGTTTCGCGAGCTTCGTCCCTCGCCTATGTGCACGTCGCGGTCGGCGCATCAACGTCCGGAGCCTCTTGCCCGTCACGAAACCGTCGTCGCTTTCTCGAACGTTCACGAAATCCCTATTGCAAGCTCTCTCCGAGCCCTAGCCCGACGACTGCGTATCGTTCACGGCAAGCGCGTGCCGAAACCATCGGCACTTTCTAAAACGATCTCGGAATCACTATTGCGACCCCAATCCAGAAAGCTCTCTCCGAGCCCCTCGATAATGACTGC
Organism: Musa acuminata AAA Group; assembly: GCF_036884655.1. Classification (NCBI taxonomy): domain Eukaryota; kingdom Viridiplantae; phylum Streptophyta; class Magnoliopsida; order Zingiberales; family Musaceae; genus Musa; species Musa acuminata. The sequence goes on along the minus strand of NC_088338.1, from coordinate 24,954,343 downwards.
ATAGCGGTCACAGCAAATTTCCAGCCCCAAAACAATCGTCTCGGAGCTATACGGGAGATGTTTCGTATCCCGGGATGCAAAACGGAGTGCAACACGAGGACTTCCCAGGGGGTCACCCATCGTAGTACTACTCTGGCCCAAGCACGCTTAACTTCGGAGTTTTGATGGGATCCGGTGATTTAGTGCTGGCATTATCGCACCCGTTTCGCGTGCTTCGTCCCTCGCCTATGTGCACGTCGCGGTCGGCGCATCAACGTCCGGAGCCTCTTTCCCGTCACGAAACCGTCGTCGCTTTCTCGAACATTCATGAAATCCCTATTGCAAGCTCTCTCCGAGCCCTAGCCCGACGACTGCGTATCGGTCACGGCAAGCGCGTGCCGAAACCATCGGCACTTTCTAGAACGATCTCGGAATCGCTATTGCGACCCAAATCCGGAAAGCTCTCTCGGAGCCCCTCCATACTGACTGCGTAGCGGTCACAGCAAATTTCCAGCCCCAAAACAATCGTCTCGGAGCTCTACGGGAGATGTTTCGTATCCCGGGATGCAAAAAGGAGTGCAACACGAGGACTTCCCAGGGGGTCACCCATCGTAGTACTACTCTGGCCAAAGCACGCTTAACTTCGGTGTTTTGATGGGATCCGGTGATTTAGTGCTGGCATTATCGCACCTGTTTCGAGAGCTTCGTCCCTCGCCTATTTGCACGTCGCGGTCAGCGCATCAACGTCCGGAGCCTCTTGCCCGTCGCGAAACCGTCGTCGCTTTCTCGAACGTTCACGAAATCCCTATTGCAAGCTCTCTCCGAGCCCTAGCCCGACGACTGCGTATCGTACACGGCAAGCGCGTGCCGAAACCATCGGCACTTTCTAAAACGATCTCGGAATCACTATTGCGACCCCAATCCAGAAAGCTCTCTCCGAGCCCCTCGATAATGACTGCATAGCGGTCACAGCAAATTTCCAGCCCCAAAACAATCGTCTCGGAGCTATACGGGAGATGTTTCGTATCCCGGGATGCAAAACGGAGTGCAACACGAGGACTTCCCAGGGGGTCACCCATCGTAGTACTACTCTGGCCCAAGCACGCTTAACTTCGGAGTTTTGATGGGATCCGGTGATTTAGTGCTGGCATTATCGCACCCGTTTCGCGTGCTTCGTCCCTCGCCTATGTGCACGTCGCGGTCGTCGCATCAACGTCCGGAGCCTCTTTCCCGTCACGAAACCGTCGTCGCTTTCTCGAACATTCATGAAATCCCTATTGCAAGCTCTCTCCGAGCCCTAGCCCGACGACTGCGTATCGGTCACGGCAAGCGCGTGCCGAAAACATCGGCACTTTCTAGAACGATCTCGGAATCGCTATTGCGACCCCAATCCGGAAAGCTCTCTCGGAGCCCCTCGATACTGACTGCGTAGCGGTCACAGCAAATTTCCAGCCCCAAAACAATCGTCTCGGAGCTCTACGGGAGATGTTTCGTATCCCGGGATGCAAAAAGGCGTGCAACACGAGGACTTCCCAGGGGGTCACCCATCGTAGTACTACTCTGGCCAAAGCACGCTTAACTTCGGTGTTTTGATGGGATCCGGAGATTTAGTGCTGGCATTATCGCACCCGTTTCGCTAGCTTCGTCCCTCGCCTATGTGCACGTCGCGGTCAACGCATCAACGTCCGGAGCCTCTTGCCCGTCGCGAAACCGTCGTCGCTTTCTCGAACGTTCACGAAATCCCTATTGCAAGCTCTCTCCGAGCCCTAGCCCGACGACTGCGTATCGTTCACAGCAAGCGCGTGCCGAAACCATCGGCACTTTCTAAAACGATCTCGGAATCACTATTGCGACCCCAATCCGGAAAGCTCTCTCCGAGCCCCTCGATACTGACTGCATAGCGGTCACAGCAAATTTCCAGCCCCAAAACAATCGTCTCGGAGCTCTACGGGAGATGTTTCATATCCCGGGATGCAAAACGGAGTGCAACACAAGGACTTCCCAGGGGGTCACCCATCGTAGTACTACTCTGGCCCAAGCACGCTTAACTTCGGAGTTTTGATGGGATCCGGTGATTTAGTGCTGGCATTATCGCACCCGTTTCGCGTGCTACGTCCCTCGCCTATGTGCACGTCGCGGTCGGCGCATCAACGTCCGGAGCCTCTTGCCCGTCACGAAACCGTCGTCGCTTTCTCGAACATTCACGAAATCCCTATTGCAAGCTCTCTCCGAGCCCTAGCCCGACGACTGCGCATCGGTCTAGGCAAGCGCGTGCCGAAACCATCGGCACTTTCTAGAACGATCTCGGAATCGCTATTGCGACGCCAATCCGGAAAGCTCTCTCGGAGCCCCTCGATACTGACTGCGTAGCGGTCACAGCAAATTTCCAGCCCCAAAACAATCGACTCGGAGCTCTACGGAAGATGTTTCGAATCCCGGGATGCAAAAAGGAGTGCAACACGAGGACTTCCCAGGGGGTCACCCATCGTAGTACTACTCTGGCCCAAGCACGCTTAACTTCGGTGTTTTGATGGGATCCGGTGATTTAGTGCTGCCATTATCGCACCCGTTTCGCGAGCTTCGTCCCTCGCCTATGTGCACGTCGCGGTCAGCGCATCAACGTCCGGAGCCTCTTGCCCGTTGCGAAACCATCGTCGCTTTCTCGAACGTTCACGAAATCCCTATTGCCAGCTCTCTCCGAGCCCTAGCCCGACGACTGCGTATCGGTCACGGCAAGCGCGTGCCGAAACCATCGGCACTTTCTAAAACGATATCGGAATCGCTATTGCGACCCCAATCCGGAAAGCTCTCTCCGAGCCCCTCGATACTGACTGCGTAACGATCAAAGCAAATTTCCAGCCCCAAAACAATCGTCTCGGAGCTCTGCGGGAGATGTTTCGTATCCCAGGATGCAAAACGGAGTGCAACACGAGGACTTCCCAGGGGGTCACCCATCCTAGTACTACTCTGGCCGAAGCACGCTTAACTTCGGTGTTTTGATGGGATCCGGTGATTTAGTGCTGGCATTATCGCACCCGTTTCGCGTGCTTCGTCCCTCGCCTTTGTGCACATCGCGGTCAGCGCATGAACGTACGGAGTCTCTTGCCCGTCACGAAACCGTCGTCGCTTTCTCGAACGTTCCCGAAATCCCTATTGCAAGCTCTCTCCGAGCCCTAGCCCGACAACTGCGTATCGGTCACGGCAAGCGCGTGCCGAAACCATCGGCACTTTCTAGAACGATCTCGGAATCGCTATTGCGACCCCAATCCGGAAAGCTCTCTCGGAGCCCCTCGATACTGACTGCGTAGCGGTCACAGCAAATTTCCAGCCCCAAAACAATCGTCTCGGAGCTCTACGGGAGATGTTTCGTATCCCGGAATGCAAAAAGAAGTGCAACACGAGGACTTCCCAGGGGGTCACCCATCGTAGTACTACTCTGGCCCAAGCACGCTTAACTTCAGTGTTTTGATGGGATCCGGTGATTTAGTGCTGGCATTATCGCACCCGTTTCGCGAGCTTCGTCCCTCGCCTATGTGCACGTCGCGGTCGGCGCATCAACGTCCGGAGCCTCTTGCCCGTCGCGAAACCGTCGTCGCTTTCTCGAACGTTCACGAAATCCCTATTGCAAGCTCTCTCCGAGCCCTAGCCCGACGACTGCGTATCGGTCACGGCAAGCGCGTGCCGAAACCATCGGAACTTTCTAAAACGATCTCGGAATCGCTATTGCGACCCCAATCCGGAAAGCTCTCTCGGTGCCCCTCGATACTGACAGCGTAGCGGTCACAGCAAATTTCCAGCCCCAAAACAATCGTCTCGGAGCTCTACAGGAGATGTTTCGTATCCCGGGATGCAAAAAGAAGTGCAACACGTGGACTTCCCAGGGGGTAACCCATCGTAGTACTACTCTGGCCAAAGCACGCTTAACTTCGGTGTTTTGATGGGATCCGGTGATTTAGTGCTGGCATTATCGCACCCGTTTCGCGAGCTTCGTCCCTCGCCTATGTGCACGTCGCGGTCAGCGCATCAACGTCCGGAGCCTCTTGCCCGTCGCGAAACCGTCGTCGCTTTCTCGAACGTTCACGAAATCCCTATTGCAAGCTCTCTACGAGCCCTAGCCCGACGACTGCGTATCGTTCACAGCAAGCGCGTGCCGAAACCATCGGCACTTTCTAAAATGATCTCGGAATTACTATTGCGACCCCAATCCGGAAAGCTCTCTCCGAGCCCCTCGATACTGACTGCATAGCAGTCACAGCAAATTTCCAGCCCCAAAACAATCGTCTCGGAGCTCTACGGGAGATGTTTCGTATCCCAGGATGCAAAACGGAGTGCAACACGAGGACTTCCCAGGGGGTCACCCATCGTAGTACTACTCTGGCCCAAGCACGCTTAACTTCGGAGTTTTGATGGGATCCGGTGATTTAGTGCTGGCATTATCGCACCCGTTTCGCGTGCTTCGTCCCTCGCCTATGTGCACGTCGCGGTCGGCGCATCAACGTCCGGAGCCTCTTGCCCGTCACGAAACCGTCGTCGCTTTCTCGAACATTCACGAAATCCCTATTGCAAGCTCTCTCCGAGCCCTAGCCCGACGACTGCGTATCGGTCACGGCAAGCGCGTGCCGAAACCATCGGCACTTTCTAGAACGATCTCGGAATCGCTATTGCGACCCCAATCCGGAAAGCTCTCTCGGAGCCCCTCGATACTGACTGCGTAGCGGTCACAACAAATTTCCAGCCCCAAAACAATCGTCTCGGAGCTCTACGAGAGATGTTTCGTATCCCGGGATGCAAAAAGGAGTGCAACACGAGGACTTCCCAGGGGATCACCCATCGTAGTACTACTCTGGCCAAAGCACGCTTAACTTCGGTGTTTTGATGGGATCCGGTGATTTAGTGCTGGCATTATCGCACCCGTTTGGCGAGCTTCGTCCCTCGCCTATGTGCACATCGCGGTCAGCGCATCAACGTCCAGAGCCTCTTGCCCGTCGCGAAACCGTCGTCGCTTTCTCGAACGTTCACGAAATCCCTATTGCAAGCTCTCTCCGAGCCCTAGCCCGACGACTGCGTATCGTTCACGGCAAGCGCGTGCCGAAACCATCGGCACTTTCTAAAACGATCTCGGAATCACTATTGCGACCCCAATCCGGAAAGCTCTCTCCGAGCCCCTCGATACTGACTGCATAGCGTTCACAGCAAATTTCCAGCCCCAAAACAAACGTCTCGGAGCTCTACGGGAGATGTTTCGTATCCCGGGATGCAAAACGGAGTGCAACACAAGGACTTCCCAGGGGGTCACCCATCGTAGTACTACTCTGGCCCAAGCACGCTTAACTTCGGAGTTTCGATGGGATCCGGTGATTTATTGCTGGCATTATCGCACCCGTTTCGCGTGCTTCGTCCCTCGCCTATGTGCACGTCGCGGTCGGCGCATCAACGTCCGGAGCCTCTTGCCCGTCACGAAACCGTCGTCGCTTTCTCGAACATTCACGAAATCCCTATTGCAAGCTCTCTCCGAGCCCTAGCCCGACGACTGCGTATCGGTCACGGCAAGCGCGTGCCGAAACCATCGGCACTTTCTAGAACGATCTCGGAATCGCTATTGCGACCCCAATCCGGAAAGCTCTCTCGGAGCCCCTCGATACTGACTGCGTAGCGGTCATAGCAAATTTCCAGCCCCAAAACAATCTTCTCGGAGCTCTACGAGAGATGTTTCGTATCCCGGGATGCAAAAAGGAGTGCAACACGAGGACTTCCCAGGGGATCACCCATCGTAGTACTACTCTGGCCAAAGCACGCTTAACTTCGGTGTTTTGATGGGATCCGGTGATTTAGTGCTGGCATTATCGCACCCGTTTGGCGAGCTTCGTCCCTTGCCTATGTGCACATCGCGGTCAGCGCATCAACGTCCGGAGCCTCTTGCCCGTCGCGAAACCATCGTCGCTTTCTCTGTCACGACCCGGGTCTGATGAGCTAACTGGCCAATAACTCCATTTTGGTCCTCAACGGCGGACCAAAATGCTTAAGCGGGAGGTTACGTAGTACACTCATCAGGCCCTTATAAGCTAGTCACACACATTCCCCACTTCCGATGTGGGACTAATGGGATATTACACTATCCCCAACCCAATTAGCTTGACGTCCTCGTCAAGGCCTGACATATCCCAGATCGAACCCTAGCATAGTGCATGTGAGGTTTAACTCAGTGGTGGCTCCACGCCGTGATGAGTTCTCTGACTCCATCCACGGGTAGCCCTTTCCTACTGCAGCCCTCTCACCCTGCCCTAATGCTAGGTCGGCTCTGATACCAAATGTCACGACCCGGGTCTGATGAGCTAACTGGCCAATAACTCCATTTTGGTCCTCAATGGCGGACCAAAATGCTTAAGCGGGAGGTTACGTAGTACACTCATCAGGCCCTGACGAGGACGTCAAGCTAATTGGGTTGGGGATAGTGTAATATCCCATTAGTCCCACATCGGAAGTGGGGAATGTGTGTGATTAGCTTATAAGGGCCTGATGAGTGTACTACGTAACCTCCCGCTTAAGCATTTTGGTCCGCCGTTGAGGACCAAAATGGAGTTATTGGCCAGTTAGCTCATCAGACCCGGGTCGTGACATTTGGTATCAGAGCCGACCTAGCATTAGGGCAGGGTGAGAGGGCTGCAGTAGGAAAGGGCTACCCGTGGATGGAGGCAGAGAACTCGTCACGACGTGGAGCCACCACTGAGTTAAACCTCACATGCACTATGCTAGGGTTCGATCTGGGATATGTCAGGCCTTGACGAGGACGTCAAGCTAATTGGGTTGGGGATAGTGTAATATCCCATTAGTCCCACATCGGAAGTGGGGAATGTGTGTGATTAGCTTATAAGGGCCTGATGAGTGTACTACGTTACCTCCCGCTTAAGCATTTTGGTCCGTGGTTGCAAGGACCAAAATGGAGTTATTGGCTAGTTAGCTCATCAGACCCGGGTCGTGACATTTGGTATCAGAGCCGACCTAGCATTAGGGCAGGGTGAGAGGGCTGCAGTAGGAAAGGGCTACCCGTGGATGGAGTCAGAGAACTCATCACGGTGTGGAGCCACCACTGAGTTAAACCTCACATGCACTATGCTAGGGTTCGATCTGGGATATGTCAGGCCTTGACGAGGACGTCAAGCTAAGCATTTTGGTCCGTGGTTGCAAGGACCAAAATGGAGTTATTGGCCAGTTAGCTCATCAGACCCGGGTCGTGACATTTGGTATCAGAGCCGACCTAGCATTAGGGCAGGGTGAGAGGGCTGCAGTAGGAAAGGGCTACCCGTGGATGGAGTCAGAGAACTCATCACGGCGTGGAGCCACCACTGAGTTAAACCTCACATGCACTATGCTAGGGTTCGATCTGGGATATGTCAGGCCTTGACGAGGACGTCAAGCTAATTGGGTTGGGGATAGTGTAATATCTCATTAGTCCCACATCGGAAGTGGGGAATGTGTGTGATTAGCTTAAGCATTTTGGTCCGTGGTTGCAAGGACCAAAATGGAGTTATTGGCCAGTTAGCTCATCAGACCCGGGTCGTGACATTTGGTATCAGAGCCGACCTAGCATTAGGGCAGGGTGAGAGGGCTGCAGTAGGAAAGGGCTACCCGTGGATGGAGTCAGAGAACTCGTCACGGCGTGGAGCCACCACTGAGTTAAACCTCACATGCACTATGCTAGGGTTCGATCTGGGATATGTCAGGCCTTGACGAGGACGTCAAGCTAATTGGGTTGGGGATAGTGTAATATCCCATTAGTCCCACATCGGAAGTGGGGAATGTGTGTGATTAGCTTATAAGGGCCTGATGAGTGTACTACGTTACCTCCCGCTTAAGCATTTTGGTCCGTGGTTGCAAGGACCAAAATGGAGTTATTGGCCAGTTAGCTCATCAGACCCGGGTCGTGACATTTGGTATCAGAGCCGACCTAGTATTAGGGCAGGGTGAGAGGGCTGCAGTAGGAAAGGGCTACCCGTGGATGGAGTCAGAGAACTCATCACGGCGTGGAGCCACCACTGAGTTTAGTGTAATATCCCATTAGTCCCACATCGGAAGTGGGGAATGTGTGTGATTAGCTTATAAGGGCCTGATGAGTGTACTACGTAACCTCCGGCTTAAGCATTTTGGTCCGTGGTTGCAAGGACCAAAATGGAGTTATTGGCCAGTTAGCTCATCAGACCCGGGTCGTGAGAGGTGGTATCAGAGCCTGATTTGAGAATCACTAAGAATACTATGTTTTTTTTTGAGGTTTATTGACTATCATTTAGAGATTGATCAAAGAAAATGTTCTTTTGATGTTTTAGGAAGCAAGGATGACGAGATCATCTGGTTCTCCTGTTGCATCTACTACTGATCAATTGAGTGGTATTATGCGGACTTTGGAGACTATGGCACAAGTGATGCAACAACAACAACAACCTGTCCAACAAGGAAGTAATGATGGAATAGAGACATCAAACCGGACGGGGTTGGGAATTGGACAGTTTAAGAAGCTTAGTCCTCCCAGTTTCAGTGGTGAATCTGATCCAATGGTGGCGGAACGATGGATGATGCAGATAGAGAAAATATTTGATGCCTTAAGTTACTCTGATGAACGAAAGGTTTTTCTTGCCACCTTTATGCTGGAAGGAGAAGCTGAACACTGGTGGAGAATGATTAAGAGGATGTCTGAAATGAAAAATGAGCCAATGACATGGAAGTTATTCCAAGAAAAGTTCAACGATAAATATTTTCCAGAATGTATGAGAGAGCAAAAAGAATTGGAGTTCTTGAATCTTATCCAGGGAAGTATGACGGTTACAAAGTATGAATCTAAATTCACTGAGCTCTCCAGGTTTGCCATACATATGACTGATGATGAATCTAGAAAAGCAAGAAGGTTTGAAAGGGGATTACGGCCCGCAATAAGAAGCCGAATGTCAGCTTTAAAACTACAAACATATGCAGATACAGTAGAAAGAGCTTTGAAAATTGAACGAGACATGGAGGAAATTCAAGAAATCATTGGCAAGAACAAAAAGGACAAATTTACTAGCAAAAGCATGAGAGAAAACGAATATGAAGCTAGTAACAAGAGGGCTAAGACATCTGGATTTGAGAAATGGAAACCAGTGCGGAGGACTCAGTCATGTGCAAAATTTGGATCAAATCATGAGACGAGTCGGTGTTTTCGGGTGACTGGAGCCTGTTTTGCTTGTGGAAAGTTAGATCATCAAATAAGGGATTGCCCTCTGAGGAAGGAGAAAGAGCCACTGCCTCCTAGACCCTCAGCCCATGCTAGAGTGTACGCTATCACGGAACAAGATTCTAAAGCTTCTAAATCTGTGGTGGAAGGTATTCTTCATGTTTCTAAAAGAAATGCAAAAGTTTTGTTTGATCCCGGCTCCAACTTATCGTTTGTTTCAAAGTACTTTGCTTGTCACTTGGATATTCTACCTAAACCCCTGGATTATATGTTATATGTAACAACTGCTGTTGGAGATTCATTGGCAACAAACTTGGTCTACCCATCTTGTTTGATCTCTATTGGAGACCACGAATTCCTTGCTGATTTGATTCTCTTAGAGATCCAGGGCTTTGATATTATACTTGGCATGGATTGGTTATCTTCTCATCACGCTAGTATTGATTGTTACAAAAAAATAATTACTTTCTGTATACCAGATCAGCCTATATTTTTCTTTGAGGGCATTAAGCATGATTTGCCTCCTTGCTTAATATCCGCACTTCAAGCTTATCATCTTATGCAAAAAGGTTGTTTTTGTTATATGGTGTGTGTAAAGGAGCATTCAAACCAGGAAACCCACCTAGATGAAATTTCAGTGGTCAAAGAATTCTCTGATGTATTTCCAGATGACTTGCCTGGTTTACCTCTAGATAGAGAGGGTGAATTTGCTATTGATCTAGTCCCCAGTACAACCCCAATATCTAAGCCTCCCTACAGAATGGCACCACTTGAGCTAGAAGAATTAAAGAAGCAAATACAAGAATTATTAGATAAGGGTTTCATACGACCCAGTGTGTCCCCATGGGGTGCTCCGGTACTATTAGTGAAGAAGAAGGATGGAACATTGAGGCTTTGTATTGATTATAGACAGTTGAATCAGGTGACCATCAAAAATAAGTATCCCATACCTAGAATTGATGATTTGTTTGATCAACTGCAGGGTGCACAAGTATTCTCTAAGATTGACCTGAGGTCAGGTTATTATCAGTTGAAGATCAAGGAGGAGGATATTTCAAAAACAGCTTTCAGAACTCGATATGGTCATTATGAATTTTTGGTGATGCCTTTTGGTTTGACAAATGCCCCTGCAGCGTTTATGGAACTAATGAATAGGACATTTCAACAGCTCTTGGATATCTGTGTAATTGTATTTATTGATGACATATTGGTGTATTCAAGGAGTAATCAGGAGCATGAGAAACACTTAAGGAATGTATTGTCCATACTAAGAGAAAAGAAGTTGTATGCAAAGTTCAGCAAATGTGAATTTTGGTTGAATGAAGTTGCCTTCTTAGGCCATGTGATTTCAGGAAAGGGTATATCTGTTGATCCAAGGAAAATAGAAGCTGTAGTTGAATGGGAAGTACCAACAAATGTAACAGAGGTTAGAAGTTTCTTGGGCATGGCAGGTTATTACAGGAGATTTGTGGAGGGATTTTCTCGAATTGCTCAACCTCTCACCAAACTCACTAAGAAGAATATGAAATTTGTATGGGGTGATGATTGTGAGCAAAGCTTTCAAGAGTTAAAAAGAAGATTGACTAGTGCCCCTATTCTCACTATTCCAAGTGGTAGTGAGGGATTTGTAGTTTATACTGATGCTTCAAGAAAGGGCCTAGGATGTGTTTTGATGCAGGAAGGGAGAGTAATTGCTTATGCTTCTAGGCAACTTAAAGGTTATGAATTGAATTATCCAACTCATGATTTGGAATTGGCAGCAATTATTTTTGCTCTAAAGATTTGGAGACATTATTTGTATGGTCGACAGTTTGAAATTTTCACTGATCACAAGAGTTTAAAATATATTTTCACCCAGAAGGAGTTGAACATGAGGCAGCGAAGATGGATAGAACTTCTGAAGGATTATGATTGTGCCATCCGTTATCACCCAGGCAAGGCCAATGTTGTAGCTGATGCACTTAGTAGGAAATCTACAAGTTTTATGGCTAGTCTGGTCGTGAAGCAATGGAAGCTAATAGAAGAAAATTTTGATTTGAAAGCTTTGAGGAAAGAGCAAGACTCGATGATTCTGATGGCCTCCATTCAAGTGCAGTCTGATCTTATGCAACAAATTAAGGAAGGACAATTACGAGATCCACATTTAATCTACTTGAGGAGTGAAGTAGAAAAGGGATTGAAGCCACAATTTCAAATTTCAAAGGATGGCCTATTGAGATTTGGGGAGAGAGTATGTGTGCCAAATGAACTAGTTATCAAGAATCAAATCCTAACTGAAAGTCATACTTCAAAGTACACCCTACACCCTGGGAGCACTAAGATGTATAGAGATCTTCGAAGTCATTATTGGTGGAAAGGCATGAAGAAAGAAATTGCAATGTATGTTTCTAAATGTTTGACTTGTCAGCAAATCAAAGTAGAACACCAAAGACCTGGAGGGTTGTTGCAACCTTTAATTATTCCTGAATGGAAATGGGAATGTATTACTATGGATTTTGTTTCAGGACTACCCAGAACCTCGAGGAAGCATGATGCTATTTGGGTTATCATTGATAGGTTAACAAAATCTGCGCATTTCCTACCGATTAATATGACTTATTCACTTGATAGATTTGCAGATTTATATGTTAATGAAATAGTAAGACTTCATGGTATTCCAAAGGAGATTATCTCTGATAGAGACTCCAGATTTCTCTCTAGATTCTGGAGAAAATTGCAGGAGTCGATGGGCACTAAAGTCAAGTTTAGTACTGCATATCATCCTCAGACTGATGGTCAGTCAGAAAGAACAATTCAAACACTTGAGGATTTGCTTAGAGCCTATGTTATGGATTGGAAAGGTGAATGGGATAAGGATATTTCACTTGTTGAGTTCACATATAATAATAGTTATCATTCAAGTATTCAGATGGCTCCTTATGAAGCTCTATATGGGCGAAAGTGCGTAACACCTGTATGTTGGGAGGAAGTTGGAGACAGAAAGCTATTAGCACCGGACAAGGTACAAGAAACTACCGAGAAAATTCAAGTAATAAGGAAAAGGTTAAAAACTGCTCAGAGTCGTCAAAAGAGTTATGCTGACAATAGAAGACGAGATATTGAGTTTGAAATCGGAGATTTTGTATTCTTAAAAGTCTCCCCTTCCAAAGGCATTATGAGGTTTGGGAAGAAAGGAAAATTAAGCCCAAGATTTATTGGACCTTTCGAGGTTCTTGAGAGGGTTGGTTCTGTCGCTTACAGGATCGCCTTGCCACCAGCATTGAGCCATGTCCATGATATATTTCATGTCTCGATGATTAGAAAGTATATGTATGACCCTTCTCACATCATTAAGTATGAGCTGGTGGAATTCGATAAAGATTTATCCTATGTGGAAGAGCCTATTCAGATTATTGATAAGAAAGAAAAAGTCCTAAGGAATCGGGTCATCCCACTAGTTCAAGTAAATTGGAGACATCATTCTGGAGAAGAGACAACTTGGGAGCTAGAAGAGGAAATGAAAAAGGTGTATCCTCGTCTTTTCATCGAATAGAGGTACGATAAATTTAGAGGACTAAATTTTTCTTTTAAGGGGGGGAGAGTGTAACACCCCTCATTTCCGAATGTTCGTATAAATTTTTGGTGATAATGTAAGCATCTATTTTAATTGACAAAAGAAATAGAGTATGAATTAGAGGTAACCTATTTGTAAGATTTGGGAGATCTGTTCAAAAAAAAAAAAAAAAAAAAAAAAGAAAGAATCTGAGGACCTATATGTAAACCCTAAGGACCTAATCGTGAATATGATAAAAACGAGGACTAAACTGCAAAATGCACCAAATGACAAATTCCACCGCTTAAGCCTCTCTGCCTTCGTTGTTAAGGAAGCAGAGGAGGCAGCTCGTGGGTGATCAGGGAAAGAAAAGAAGAAGAAGAAGAAGAAGAAGAAGAAGGAGAAGAGAAAGAAAATTTGGGGCTTTTAGGGTTTTTGCTTTAATCTTGTTACTTCGGGTCAAAATTTGCAAAGGCAAGTGTTCTAACCCCATCCTACATAAGTATTTGACTCTGTTTTTATGTTGATTCAAAATAAATTGGAAGATTTTTATTTAGAAACTGATATGTTTCTCTTTGGACATAGAACTATGGATTCTGAAAGTTTTCGGTAAACTGACCCCTAAGCACTGTTTCAGCCCTAAGTTTTAGTACAGAAAGAGAATTCAGGCAGGAACTATTTTTGTTTGAAATTAGACTCGTATGCCTTTTTTTGACACCGATTTTGTAGATTTCGGACACCGAATACTTACCCAAAAATTTGTTTCAAAAGAGCCTATAGACGCTGTAAAACAGAGTTCAAGATTTCTGACCCTTCAATACTAAAACGCCTATAACTCCCTGTTGAAAATTCTGATTTGTACCAAACTGATTTTAATTGAAACTAGACTTGAAATTCTCTCTTTTGACATATAGTTTGAAAATTTTGGAGTTCAATTGCTCACCCTATCGTCTGTTGAATCCGATCCTATAAAGTCTGCAAACCAGTGATTGTGATTTTGACCTTATGTTACCAAATCAGAGGTAACTCTGTGTTGGGAGCCCTGTTTCATATGAAATCTGTTCCATCCGAATATAGATTGATATATGGTTCAACCATAGCCTTCTTATGGGTATTGGAGCATAATTGATATTCCGAAATATTTGCTTGATGTGCCACTGGAATTCTGTCCGAAATCGAGCCTTGGTCGATTTCGCGTATTCTGTTTCATTCCTTTGGATATTGAATTCATCTAACCTTCCTATTTTGAATTGAGCTCAGTATGAATGCTTTGAATCCCTGTATACTCTTGCCTTCATTTCATTCCAAAACTGAATACATTTGTGAGAGATTGTTGCTTGCATCGTATTGTCTCGTAAAGGCACATGTACGTTTTGTTGTTCCGCGTGTGCTTCCGTATTATGCTACTTATTGTTTAAACTGCCCTCTTGTATTCTGGTGTTGTGGGATAATGTGAACCTTTGCCAGAAATGGTAAAGGGAGTTATGCATAGAGCCTGCGATGCTCTGCCGGCCCCCTCTGACTTCACCTAGACGTGGGTGGATGGAGCTCCCAGACGTGGGAGACTTCTGTCTGGTGGTCATTCAGAAATGGATGAATCACATTCTGTCTGTGATCCCACTACACCCTCTATATGTTTGATATGACATCCAGAGTTTTGGTGAGTTATTTCTGTTCATGCTCTGGATAAGTATGATATGATTGCAACGTCAAGGACGACGTTTGAGCTTCTATACGACATATGAGTTTGATATGCTCTGAAATGCTTCATTCATTGTTGATTTTGCTTCGAAATGTTCCATATGTCGTTGATGTGTTTTGGAACATTTTATATGCCATTGATAAGCTCCGATATGTTTCCCTTGTTTCTGATATGCTCCAATTACTCTATGCCCCATCTGTCAGGAACCAAATATGTATGATTAAAAGGACAATTATGATTCTGCTCCTAATGATTTTATGTCTACAAAATCGTATATTCTGCTTTGTGTTTTGAAACTGTATCTCTTTGGAAATTGTACTATTTTGATATGGATATGTTAGTCACTTGCTGAGCTCTTTATGCTCACCCCGTTTGTTGATAAATTTTTCAGGATAGCGTATCGCTTGCTTTAATGTTAAGAATGGGCTGAGGCAGTGGAAAGTTTAGAAGACGTTGGGCAGAACTTTTGTTAGCATATATGTAGTTGTGTATAAGCTACCTTGCATCTAATGAAATGTGACTATGAATCTAAACCTGTGGATTTTGTGTAAGTTAAAGGATCCCTCATGTATAGGGTTTTGGAATGTTAAATTAAATTTGTGTAATGATACGAACTTATGGTAAATCGATGATTGTGGTGACTGCATGGATTTCCCCACTTGTGGATTTATATTGTGGTTTTTATTTTGATGAGTCGAGTTCAGATTGTATGAATTATCGAGTGATGTGTGCTATGTTTATGAATTGCACAGGGTTATGAATTGGTAGATTATAGAAGTGAAATTTTTGATCTGAATGTTTTTCTTAGTGACCTCAAATGTGTGTTTGGATCCTAGGTTAGTTATGATGAAAAATTTTTAATATCATGGATATTTTTTTTGGGGCGTGACAGAGGTGGTATTTAATGTCACGACCCGGGTCTGATGAGCTAACTGGCCAATAACTCCATTTTGGTCCTTGCAACCACGGACCAAAATGCTTAAGCCGGAGGTTACCTAGTACACTCATCAGGCCCTTATAAGCTAATCACACACATTCCCCACTTCCGATGTGGGACTAATGGGATATTACACTGTCCCCAACCCAATTAGCTTGACGTCCTCGTCAAGGCCTGACATATCCCAGATCGAACCCTAGCATAGTGCATGTGAGGTTTAACTCAGTGGTGGCTCCACGCCGTGACGAGTTCTCTGCCTCCATCCACGGGTAGCCCTTTCCTACTGCAGCCCTCTCACCCTGCCCTAATGCTAGGTCGGCTCTGATACCAAATGTCACGACCCGGGTCTGATGAGCTAACTGGCCAATAACTCCATTTTGGTCCTTGCAACCACGGACCAAAATGCTTAAGCCGGAGGTTACCTAGTACACTCATCAGGCCCTTATAAGCTAATCACACACATTCCCCACTTCCGATGTGGGACTAATGGGATATTACACTGTCCCCATGTCACGACCCGGGTCTGATGAGCTAACTGGCCAATAACTCCATTTTGGTCCTTGCAACCACGGACCAAAATGCTTAAGCCGGAGGTTACGTAGTACACTCATCAGGCCCTTATAAGCTAATCACACACATTCCCCACTTCCGATGTGGGACTAATGGGATATTACACTAATGTCACGACCCGGGTCTGATGAGCTAACTGGCCAATAACTCCATTTTGGTCCTCAACGGCGGACCAAAATGCTTAAGCGGGAGGTTACGTAGTACACTCATCAGGCCCTTATAAGCTAATCACACACATTCCCCACTTCCGATATGGGACTAATGGGATATTACACTATCCCCAACCCAATTAGCTTGACGTCCTCGTCAAGGCCTGACATATCCCAGATCGAACCCTAGCATAGTGCATGTGAGGTTTAACTCAGTGGTGGCTCCACGCCGTGATGAGTTCTCTGACTCCATCCACGGGTAGCCCTTTCCTACTGCAGCCCTCTCACCCTGCCCTAATGCTAGGTCGGCTCTGATACCAAATGTCACGACCCGGGTCTGATGAGCTAACTAGCCGATAACTCCATTTTGGTCCTTGCAACCACGGACCAAAATGCTTAAGCCGGAGGTTACGTAGTACACTCATCAGGCCCTTATAAGCTAATCACACACATTCCCCACTTCCGATGTGGGACTAATGGGATATTACATTCTCGAACGTTCACGAAATACCTATTGCAAGCTCTCTCCGAGCCCTAGCCCGACGACTGCGTATCGTTCACGGCAAGCGCGTGCCGAAACCATCGGCACTTTCTAAAACGATCTCGGAATCACTATTGCGACCCCAATCCGGAAAGCTCTCTCCGAGCCCCTCGATACTGACTGCATAGCGGTCACAGCAAATTTCCAGCCCCAAAACAAACGTCTCGGAGCTCTACGGGAGATGTTTCGTATCCCGGGATGCAAAACGGAGTGCAACACAAGGACTTCCCAGGGGGTCACCCATCGTAGTACTACTATGGCCCAAGCACGCTTAACTTCGGAGTTTTGATGGGATCCGGTGATTTATTGCTGGCATTATCGCACCCGTTTCGCGTGCTTCGTCCCTCGCCTATGTGCACGTCGCGGTCGGCGCATCAACGTCCGGAGCCTCTTGCCCGTCACGAAACCGTCGTCGCTTTCTCGAACATTCACGAAATCCCTATTGCAAGCTCTCTCCGAGCCCTAGCCCGACGACTGCGTATCGGTCACGGCAAGCGCGTGCCAAAACCATCGGCACTTTTTAGAACGATCTCGGAATCGCTATTGCGACCCCAATCCGGAAAGCTCTCTCGGAGCCCCTCGATACTGACTGCGTAGCGGTCACAGCAAATTTCCAGCCCCAAAACAATCGTCTCGGAGCTCTACGAGAGATGTTTCGTATCCCGGGATGCAAAAAGGAGTGCAACACGAGGACTTCCCAGGGGATCACCCATCGTAGTACTACTCTGGCCAAAGCACGCTTAACTTCGGTGTTTTGATGGGATCCGGTGATTTAGTGCTAGAATTATCGCACCCGTTTGGCGAGCTTCATCCCTCGCCTATGTGCACATCGCGGTCAGCGCATCAACGTCCGGAGCCTCTTGCCGGTCGCGAAACCGTCGTCGCTTTCTCGAACGTTCACGAAATCCCTATTGCAAGCTCTCTCCGAGCCCTAGCCCGATGACTGCGTATCGTTCACGGCAAGCGCATGCCGAAACCATCGGCACTTTCTAAAACGATCTCGGAATCACTATTGCGACCCCAATCCGGAAAGCTCTCTCCGAGCCCCTCGATACTGACTGCATAGCGGTCACAGCAAATTTCCAGCCCCAAAACAAACGTCTCGGAGCTCTACGGGAGATGTTTCGTATCCCGGGATGCAAAACGGAGTGCAACACAAGGACTTCCCAGGGGGTCACCCATCGTAGTACTACTCTGGCCCAAGCACGCTTAACTTCGGAGTTTTGATGGGATCCGGTGATTTATTGCTGGCATTATCGCACCCTTTTCGCGTGCTTCGTCCCTCGCCTATGTGCACGTCGCGTTCGGCGCATCAACGTCCGGAGCCTCTTGCCCGTCACGAAACCGTCGTCGCTTTCTCGAACATTCACGAAATCCCTATTGCAAGCTCTCTCCGAGCCCTAGCCCGACGACTGCGTATCGGTCACGGCAAGCGCGTGCCGAAACCATCGGCACTTTCTAGAACGATCTAGGAATCGCTATTGCGACCCCAATCCGGAAAGCTCTCTTTGAGCCCCTCGATACTGACTGCGTAGCGGTCACAGCAAATTTCCAGCCCCAAAACAATCGTCTCGGAGCTCTACGGGAGATGTTTCGTATCCCGGGATGCAAAAAGGTGTGCAACACGAGGACTTCCCAGGGGGTCACCCATCCAAGTACTACTCTGGCCCAAGCACGCTTAACTTCGGAGTTTTGATGGGATCCGGTGTTTTAATGCTGGCATTATCGCACCCGTTTCGCGTGCTTCGTCCCTCGCCTATGTGCACGTCGCGGTCGGCGTATCAATGTCCGGAGCCTCTTGCCCGTCACGAAACCGTCGGCGCTTTCTCGAACGTTCTCGAAATCCCTATTGCAAGCTCTCTCCGAGCCCTAGCCCGACGACTGCGTATCGGTCACGGCAAGCGCGTGCCGAAACCAATGGCACTTTGTAGAACGATCTCGGAATCGCTATTGCGACCCCAATCCGGAAAGCTCTCTCCGAGCCCCTCGATACTAACTGCGTAGCGGTCACAACAAATTTCCAGCCCCAAAACAATCGTCTCGGAGCTCTACGGGAGATGTTTCGTATCCCGGGATGCAAAAAGGAGTGCAACACGAGGACTTCCCAGGGGGTCACCCATCGTAGTACTACTCTGGCCCAAGCACGCTTAACTTCGGTGTTTTGATGGGATCCGGTGATTTAGTGCTGCCATTATCGCACCCGTTTCGCGAGCTTCGTCCCTCGCCGATGTGCATGTCGCGGGCAGCGCATCAACGTCCGGAGCCTCTTGCCCGTCGCGAAACCGTCGTCGCTTTCTCGAACGTTCATGAAATCCCTATTGCAAGCTCTCTCCGAGCCCTAGCTCGACGACTGCGTATCGGTCACGGCAAGCGCGTGCCGAAACCATCGGCACTTTCTAGAACGATCTCGGAATCGCTATTGCGACCCCAATCCGGAAAGCTCTCTCCGAGCCCCTCGATACTAACTGTGTAGCGGTCACAGCAAATTTCCAGGCCCAAAACAATCGTCTCGGAGCTCTACGGGATATGTTTCGTATCCCGGGAAGCAAAAAGGAGTGCAACACGAGGACTTCCCAGGGGGTCACCCATCATAGTACTACTTTGGCCCAAGCACGCTTAACTTTGGTGTTTTGATGGGATCTGGTGATTTAGTGCTGGCATTATCGCACCCGTTTCGCGAGCTTCGTCCCACGCCTATGTGCACGTCGCGGTCGGCGCATCAACGTCCGGAGCCTCTTGCCCGTCACGAAACCGTCATCGCTTTCTCGATGTCGGGTAGGAGAAGAGCAGAAGAAGAAGAAGAGGAAGAGAAGAAGAAGAGGAAGCAGGAGAAGAGGTTGTGATACCTCTGTTCCCAGCAGAGGAAACAGAGGAGAGGGTGTGGGTGACGCTGGGAAGAAGAAGGGGAGGAAGGAGAAGAAGAGAAGAAGAAGAAAGGAAGGAGAAGGAAGAGGAGAAGGGAAAGAAGTAGCTGCGGCTGCGGCTGTGGCAGCTGCAGCTATGGCAGGGAAAGAGTAAGAGGAAGGAAGAGAAGGGAAGGAGAGGAAGAAGAGAAGGGAAAGAAGGGGCTGCGGCTGCGGCGATGGCAGCTGCAGTTGGAAGAGAAGAAGGAGAGGAAGATGAGCAGGGGAGGAAGAAGAGGCTGTGGTCGTGGCAGAGGCTGCGACTGCAGCAGTGCAGCTGGGAAAGAAGAGAAGGAAAGGAAGAAGAAGAGAAAGTAAAAAGGGAAGAAGAGAGGAAGAGGAGAAGGAGAGGCAGCTGTGGCAGTGGCAGCTGCAGCTGGAAGAGAAGGAGAGGAAATAGAGCAGGGGAGAAATAAAAGGCTGCGGCTGTGGTGGCTGCGGCCATGGTTGCGACTGCGACTGCGGCAGTTGCAGCTGGGAAAGAAAAGAAAGGAAAGGGGGAAAAAGGGGCTGCGGACGGGATTGCGGCCGCAGCGGCAGCGACTGCGTATGTAGCAGTTATGTCTGCGAGAGAAGGGAGGAAGGAAGATAGTGCGGTGGAAGGGGCTGCGATTGTGGCAGCGGCAGCGGCGGCGGCTATGGCAGCTGCGTTTGGGAAAGAAAAAGAAGGAATGAGAGTATGAGAGAGCAGGTGACTGTGCCTCGATGTTCGACACGTGGTGTAGTTGCGAAGAAAGGAAGAAAACGGGAGCACAAAATGAAACAGAGAGAGGACACCGAGGAAAAGTAGAAGGATTTGGGCTGGCACCTTCTTTGGATCTTCGGATCGAAATCTTTGAAAGGCAAGTTTCCCACTTGTTTCGATCCTTTCTATTGCAAGTTCCCTGTTCGTTTCTCCTATAATTGCTCTGATATGTCTTATTGCAAGTTTCCTAATCTTTTCTCACTGCCAATTTTATCTCCACATTTGCTTTGAATATGTGGAACTTTGAATTGTTCTAGCCTTGCATTTGTTATATCTCCTGCTTAGACGTAACGATTCGAATCTGTGCAACTTCTGAGATTCTGACCTTTTGATACCGAGCTGCCTATAAGTCTTTGTGGAAACTCTGATTTGTTCAAAACTGATTTCATTGGAAACTAGACTCGTAGACCTTTCTTTAATATATGGATTGAAAGATTTGGAATCCAAACACCTGCCCAGTTATCTGTTGAATCTGACATTATGAATTCTACCAACAGAGATTTTGTTCTACGACACTTGCTTACCAAATTATTTGTAACTCTCTCTGTTGGACAGTTTAATTCATATGAAGCCTGTCTTATCTGAAAGTATAATCCAATGATTATTTCTGAGTAAATTGGAGCACGATTGATAGTTTGAATCATTTGTTCAATGTGCCTTCTGTATTCTGCCAGAAATCGAGCTTTGGTCGATTTCTCATATTCTGGTTTCATTCCTTTGGAAATTGATATCCTTTAGCTTTCTCATTCAATTGAGCTTTATATTACTGCTTTGAATTCTTGTATGCTCTTGTCCTTAAAATTATTGCATTCTTGAAAACTGTTGTGTAACGTTTATGCTATATCGTATTGACTCATATAGGCACATGTATATCCTATTGTTCCGCATTTGCTTTCGATATGTGCCTATTCCAGTTTCATTCCTTTGGATATTGAATTCATCTAACCTTCCTATTTTGAATTGAGCTCAGTATGAATGCTTTGAATCCCTGTATACTCTTGCCTTCATTTCATTCCAAAACTGAATACATTTGTGAGAGATTGTTGCTTGCATCGTATTGTCTCGTAAAGGCACATGTACGTATTGTTGTTCCGCGTGTGCTTCCGTATTATGCTACTTATTGTTTAATCTGCCCTCTTGTATTCTGGTGTTGTGGGATAATGTGAACCTTTGCCAGAAATGGTAAAGGGAGTTATGCATAGAGCCTGCGATGCTCTGCCGGCCCCCTCTGACTTCACCTAGACGTGGGTGGATGGAGCTCCCAGACGTGGGAGACTTCTGTCTGGTGGTCATTCAGAAATGGATGAATCACATTCTGTCTGCGATCCCACTACACCCTCTATATGTTTGATATGACATCCAGAGTTTTGGTGAGTTATTTCTGTTCCTGCTCTGGATAAGTATGATATGATTGCAACGTCAAGGACGACGTTTGAGCTTCTGTACGACATATGAGTTTGATATGCTCTGAAATGCTTCATTCATTGTTGATTTTGCTTCGAAATGTTCCATATGTCGTTGATGTGTTTGGGAACATTTTATATGCCATTGATAAGCTCCGATAAGTTTCCTTTGTTTCTGATATGCTCCAATTACTCTGTGCTCCATTTGCTATGAACTGATATGTTCTAAAATGTCCTATCTGCCATTGATAAGCTCCGATATGTTTCCTTTGTTTCTGATATGCTCCAATTACTCTGTGCTCCATTTGCTATGAACTGATATGTTCTAAAATGTCCTATCTGCCATTGATAAGCTCCGATAAGTTTCCTTTGTTTCTGATATGCTCCAATTACTCTGTGCTCCATTTGCTATGAACTGATATGTTCTAAAATGTCCTATCTGCCATTGATAAGCTCCGATATGTTTCCTTTGTTACTGATATGCTCCAATTACTCTGTGCTCCATTTGCTATGAACTGATATGTTCTGAAATGTCCTATCTGCCATTGATATGTTCCAATTACTCTATATTCCATTCGGTATGGATCAAATATGTTTTGAATGACATGATACGTATGATTTGGTATCTATTGAGATGGTATCCTTGAGAATTCTTGTATTCTGCCTTGCATTATGATACCTTACTTGTTTGAAATCGTTCCTTTTGTTCTGAATATGCTTTGTCACTTGCTGAGCCGTTTTTGGCTCACTCCGTTGTTATATAAATCTTTCAGGTCAGCTTGTCACTCTTCGAGATGTTTGATTTGGGCTGAGGCAGTGGATAGCTATTCAGAATGATGGGCAAGTCTTGTCGGTTGTTATGCTATTGTTGTATAAGTATGTTTTGTATGTAATGAAATATTGTCGATGAACCGAAATTGATATACTGTGTCAAAGTGTTAGGAGATCTCTCTTATTTGGAATTTCTGAATGTTAAGTCTAATTTATGACGATATGATCTTGTGGTGAATAGTTGGAGTTCTGATTGTATAATTTATTTAGCTTGTGGAATTATAAATGTTGTTCATGTTTGTCAAGTTGGCTTGGGTTGCCATAAATGTGAATTATCGAGTGATGTGATATATGATTTTAAAATGCACAGGTTTTATGGATGTGAATATGAATAGAATGTTTTTCAGTGTCCTCAAACGTTAGTTTGGATCCTGGATTGGTTTGTGATGATGAAATTGTTTTTTTTTAAATCATGGATATATTTGAGGGTCGTGACACACCCATCCTAGTACTACTCTGGCCCAAGCACTCTTAACTTCGGAGTTTTGATGGGATCCGGTGATTTAGTGCTGGCATTATCGCACCCGTTTCGCGTGCTTCGTCCCTCGCCTATGTGCACGTCGCGGTCGGCGCATCAACGTCCGGAGCCTCTTGCCCATCACGAAACCATCGTCGCTTTCTCGAACGTTCACGAAATCCTTATTGCAAGCTCTCTCCGAGCCCTAGCCCGACGACTGCGTATCGGTCACGGCAAGCGCGTGCCGAAACCATCGGCACTTTCTAGAACGATCTCGGAATCGCTATTGCGACCCCAATCCGGAAAGCTCTCTCCGAGCCCCTCGATACTAACTGCGTAGCGGTCACAGCAAATTTCCAGGCCCAAAACAATCGTCTCGGAGCTCTACGGGAGATGTTTCGTATCCCGGGATGCAAAAAGGAGTGCAACACGAGGACTTCCCAGGGGGTCACCCATCATAGTACTACTCTGGCCCAAGCACGCTTAACTTCGGTGTTTTGATGGGATCCGGTGATTTAGTGCTGGCATTATCGCACCCGTTTCGCGAGCTTCGTCCCTCGCCTATGTGCACGTCGCGGTCGGCGCATCAACTTCCGGAGCATCTTACCCGTCACGAAACCGTCGTTGCTTTCTCGAACGTTCACGAAATCCCTATTGCAAGCTCTCTCCGAGCCCTAGCCCGACGACTGCGTATCGGTCACGGCAAGCGCGTGCCGAAACCATCGGCACTTTCTAGAACGATCTCGGAATCGCTATTGCGACCCCAATCCGGAAAGCTCTCTCCGAGCCCCTCGATACTAACTGTGTAGCGGTCACAGCAAATTTCCAGGCCCAAAACAATCGTCTCGGAGCTCTACGGGATATGTTTCGTATCCCGGGAAGCAAAAAGGAGTGCAACACGAGGACTTCCCAGGGGGTCACCCATCATAGTACTACTTTGGCCCAAGCACGCTTAACTTTGGTGTTTTGATGGGATCTGGTGATTTAGTGCTGGCATTATCGCACCCGTTTCGCGAGCTTCGTCCCACGCCTATGTGCACGTCGCGGTCGGCGCATCAACGTACGGAGCCTCTTGCCCGTCACGAAACCGTCGTCGCTTTCTCGAACGTTCATGAAATCCCTATTGCAAGCTCTCTCCGAGCCCTAGCCCGACGACTGCGTATCGGTCACGGCAAGCGCGTGCCGAAACCATCGGCACTTTCTAGAACGATCTAGGAATCGCTATTGCGACCCCAATCCGGAAATCTCTCTTTGAGCCCCTCGATACTGACTGCGTAGCGGTCACAGCAAATTTCCAGCCCCAAAACAATCGTCTCGGAGCTCTACGGGAGATGTTTCGTATCCCGGGATGCAAAAAGGAGTGCAACACGAGGACTTCCCAGGGGGTCACCCATCGTAGTACTACTCTGGCCCAAGCACGCTTAACTTCGGTGTTTTGATGGGATCCGGTGATTTAGTGCTGCCATTATCGCACCCGTTTCGCGAGCTTCGTCCCTCGCCGATGTGCATGTCGCGGGCAGCGCATCAACGTCCGGAGCCTCTTGCCCGTCGCGAAACCGTCGTCGCTTTCTCGAACGTTCATGAAATCCCTATTGCAAGCTCTCTCCGAGCCCTAGCTCGACGACTGCGTATCGGTCACGGCAAGCGCGTGCCGAAACCATCGGCACTTTCTAAAACGATCTCGGAATCGCTATTGTGACCCCAATCCGTAAAGCTCTCTCGGAGCCCCTCGATACTGACTGCGTAGCGGTCACAGCAAATTTCCAGCCCCAAAACAATCGTCTCGGAGCTCTACGGGAGATGTTTCGTATCCCAGGATGCAAAAAGGAGTGCAACACGAGGACTTCCCAGGGGTCACCCATCCTAGTACTACTCTGGCCCAAGCACGCTTAACTTTGGTGTTTTGATGGGATCTGGTGATTTAGTGCTGGCATTATCGCACCCGTTTCGCGAGCTTCGTCCCTCGCCTATGTGCACGTCGCGGTCGGCGCATCAACGTCCGGAGCCTCTTGCCCGTCACGAAACCGTCGTCGCTTTCTCGAACGTTCACGAAATCCCTATTGCAAGCTCTCTCCGAGCCCTAGCCCGACGACTGCGTATCGGTCACGGCAAGCGCGTGCCGAAACCATCGGCACTTTCTAGAACGATCTCGGAATCGCTATTGCAACCCCAATCCAGAAAGCTCTCTCCGAGCCCCTCGATACTAACTGCGTAGCGGTCACAGCAAATTTCCAGGCCCAAAACAATCGTCTCGGAGCTCTACGGGAGATGTTTCGTATCCCGGGATGCAAAAAGGAGTGCAACACGTGGACTTCCCAGGGGGTCACCCATCATAGTACTACTCTGGCCCAAGCACGCTTAACTTCGGTGTTTTGATGGGATCCGGTGATTTAGTGCTGGCATTATCGCACCCGTTTCGCGAGCTTCGTCCCACGCCTATGTGCACGTCGCGGTCGGCGCATCAACGTCCGGAGCCTCTTGCCCGTCACGAAACCGTCATCGCTTTCTCGAACGTTCACGAAATCCCTATTGCAAGCTCTCTCCGAGCCCTAGCCCGACGACTGCGTATCGGTCACGGCAAGCGCGTGCCGAAACCATCGGCACTTTCTAGAACGATCTCGGAATCGCTATTGCGACCCCAATCCGGAAAGCTCTCTCGGAGCCCCTCGATACTGACTGCGTAGCGGTCACAGCAAATTTCCAGCCCCAAAACAATCGTCTCGGAGCTCTACGGGAGATGTTTCGTATCCCGGGATGCAAAAAGGAGTGCAACACGAGGACTTCCCAGGGGGTCACCCATCCTAGTACTACTCTGGCCCAAGCACGCTTAACTTCGGTGTTTTGATGGGATCCGGTGATTTAGTGCTGGCATTATCGCACCAGTTTCGCATTCTTCGTCCCTCACCTATGTGCACGTTGCGGTCGGCGTATCAACGTCCGGAGCCTCTTGCCCATCACGAAACCGTCGGCGCTTTCTCGAACGTTCACGAAATCCCTATTGCAAGCTCTCTCTGAGCCCTAGCCCGACGACTGTGTATCGGTCACGGCAAGCGCGTGCCGAAACCATCGGCACTTTCTAGAACGATCTCGGAAGCGCTATTGCGACCCCAATCCGGAAAGCTCTCTCCGAGCCCCTCGATACTGACGGCGTAGCGGTCACAGCAAATTTCCAGTCCCTAAACAATCGTCTCACAGCTCTACGGGAGATGTTTCGAATCCCGGGATGCAAAAAGGAGTGCAACACGAGGACTTCCCAGGGGGTCACCCATCCTAGTACTACTCTGGCCCAATCACGCTTAACTTCGGAGTTTTGATGGGATCCGGTGATTTAGTGCTGGCATTATCTCACCCGTTTCGCGTGCTTCGTCCCTCGCCTATGTGCACGTCGCGGTCGGCGTATCATCGTCCGGAGCCTCTTGCCCGTCACGAAACCGTCGGCGCTTTCTCGAACGTTCACGAAATCCCTATTGCAAGCTCTCTCCGAGCCCTAGCCCGACGACTGCGTATCGGTCACGGCAAGCCCGTGCCGAAACCATCGGCACTTTCTAGAACGATCTCGGAATCGCTATTGCGACCCCAATCCGGAAAGCTCTCTCCGAGCCCCTCGATACTGACTGCGTAGCGGTCACAGCAAATTTCCAGCATCAAAACAATCGTCTCGGAGCTCTACGGGAGATGTTTCGTATCCCAGGATGCAAAAATGAGTGCAACACGAGGACTTCCCAGGGGGTCACCCATCATAGTACTACTCTGGCCCAAGCACGCTTAACTTCAGTGTTTTGATGGGATCCGGTGATTTAGTGCTGCCATTATCGCACCCATTTCGCGAGCTTCGTCCCTCGCCTATGTGCACGTCGCGGTCAGCGCATCAACGTCCGGAGCCTCTTGCCCATCGCGAAACCGTCGTCGCTTTCTCGAACGTTCTCGAAATCCCTATTGCAAGCTCTCTCCGAGCCCTAGCCCGACGACTGCGTATCGGTCACGGCAAGCGCGTGCCGAAACCATCGGCACTTTATAGAACGATCTCGGAATCGCTATTGCGACCCCACTCCGGAAAGCTCTCTCCGAGCCCCTCGATACTGACTGCGTAGCGGGCACAGCAAATTTCCAGCCCCAAAACAATCGTCTCGGAGCTCTACGCGAGATGTTTCGTATCCCGGGATGCAAAAAGGAGTGCAACACGAGGACTTCCCAGGGGGTCACCCATCCTAGAACTACTCTGGCCCAAGCACGCTTAACTTCGGTATTTTGATGGGATCCGGTGATTTAGTGCTGGCATTATCGCACCCGTTTCGCGAGCTTCCTCCCACGCCTATGTGCACGTCGCGGTCGGCGCATCAACGTCCGGAGCCTCTTGCCCGTCACGAAACCATCGTCGCTTTCTCGAACGTTCACGAAATCCCTATTGCAAGCACTCTCCGAGCCCTAGCCCGACGACTGCGTATCGGTCACGGCAAGCGCGTGCCGAAACCATCGGCACTTTCTAGAACGATCTCGGAATCGCTATTGCGACCCCAATCCGGAAAGCTCTCTCGGAGCCCCTCGATACTGACTGCGTAGCGGTCACAGCAAATTTCCAGCCCCAAAACAATCGTCTCGGAGCTCTACGGGAGATGTTTCGTATCCCGGGATGCAAAAAGGAGTGCAACACGAGGACTTCCCAGGGGGTCACCCATCCTAGTACTACTCTGGCCCAAGCACGCTTAACTTCGGTGTTTTGATGGGATCCGGTGATTTAGTGCTGGCATTATCGCACCAGTTTCGCATGCTTCGTCCCTCACCTATGTGCACGTTGCGGTCGGCGTATCAACGTCCGGAGCCTCTTGCCCATCACGAAACCGTCGGCGCTTTCTCGAACGTTCACGAAATCCCTATTGCAAGCTCTCTCTGAGCCCTAGCCCGACGACTGTGTATCGGTCACGGCAAGCGCGTGCCGTAACCATCGGCCCTTTCTAGAACGATCTCGGAAGCGCTATTGCGACCCCAATCCGGAAAGCTCTCTCCGAGCCCCTCGATACTGACGGCGTAGCGGTCACAGCAAATTTCCAGTCCCTAAACAATCGTCTCGGAGCTCTACGGGAGATGTTTCGAATCCCGGGATGCAAAAAGGAGTGCAACACGAGGACTTCCCAGGGGGTCACCCATCCTAGTACTACTCTAGCCCAATCACGCTTAACTTCGGAGTTTTGATGGTATCCGGTGATTTAGTGCTGGCATTATCTCACCCGTTTCGCGTGCTTCGTCCCTCGCCTATGTGCACGTCGCGGTCGGCGTATCAACGTCCGGAGCCTCTTGCCCGTCACGAAACCATCGGCGCTTTCTCGAACGTTCATTAAATCCCTATTGCAAGCTCTCTCCGAGCCCTAGCCCGACGACTGCGTATCGGTCACGGCAAGCCCGTGCCGAAACCATCGGCACTTTCTAGAACGATCTCGGAATCGCTATTGCGACCCCAATCCGGAAAGCTCTCTCCGAGCCCCTCGATACTGACTGCGTAGCGGTCACAGCAAATTTCCAGCATCAAAACAATTCTCTCGGAGCTCTACGGGAGATGTTTCGTATCCCGGGATGCAAAAATGAGTGCAACACGAGGACTTCCCAGGGGGTCACCCATCATAGTACTACTCTGGCCCAAGCACGCTTAACTTCAGTGTTTTGATGGGATCCGGTGATTTAGTGCTGCCATTATCGCACCCATTTCGCGAGCTTCGTCCCTCGCCTATGTGCACGTCGCGGTCAGCGCATCAACGTCCGGAGACTCTTGCCCATCGCGAAACCGTCGTCGCTTTCTCGAACGTTCTCGAAATCCCTATTGCAAGCTCTCTCCAAGCCCTAGCCCGACAACTGCGTATCGGTCACGGCAAGCGCGTGCCGAAACCATCGGCACTTTATAGAACGATCTCGGAATCGCTATTGCGACCCCACTCCGGAAAGCTCTCTCCGAGCCCCTCGATACTGACTGCGTAGCGGGCACAGCAAATTTCCAGCTCCAAAACAACCGTCTCGGAGCTCTACGGGAGATGTTTCGTATCCCGGGATGCAAAAAGGAGTGCAACACGAGGACTTCCCAGGGGGTCACCCATCCTAGAACTACTCTGGCCCAAGCACGCTTAACTTCGGAGTTTTGATGGGATCCGGTGATTTACTGCTGGCATTATCGCACCCGTTTCGCGTGCTTCGTCCCTCGCCTATGTGCACGTCGCGGTCAGCGTATCAACGTCCGGAGCCTCTTGCCCGTCACGAAACCGTCGGTGCTTTCTCGAACGTTCACGAAATCCCTATTGCAAGCTCTCTCCGAGCCCTAGCCCGACGACTGCGTATCGGTCACGGCAAGCGCGTGCCGAAACCATCGGCCCTTTCTAGAACGATCTCGGAATCGCTATTGCGACCCCAATCCGGAAAGCTCTCTCCGAGCCCCTCGATACTGACTGCGTAGCGATCACAGCAAATTTCCAGCCCCAAAACAATCGTCTCGGAGCTCTAAGGGAGATGTTTCGTATCCCGGGATGCAAAAAGGAGTGCAACACGAGGACTTCCCAGGGGGTCACCCATCCTAGTACTACTCTGGCCCAAGCACGCTTAACTTTGGTGTTTTGATGGGATCCGGTGATTTAGTGCTGGCATTATCGCACCCGTTTCGCGTGCTTCGTCCCTCGCCTATGTGCACGTCGCGGTCGGCGCATCAACGTCCGGAGCCTCTTGCCCGTCACGAAACCGTCGTTGCTTTCTCGAACGTTCACGAAATCCCTATTGCAAGCTCTCTCCGAGCCCTAGCCCGACGACTGCGTATCGGTCACGGCAAGCGCGTGCCGAAACCATCGGCACTTTCTAGAACGATCTCGGAATCGCTATTGCGACCCCAATCCGGAAGGCTCTCTTTGAGCCCCTCGATACTGACTGCGTAGCGGTCATAGCAAATTTCCAGCCCCAAAACAAACGTCTCGGAGCTCTACGGGAGATGTTTCGTATCCCGGGATGCAAAAAGGAGTGCAACACGAGGACTTCCCAGGGGGTCACCCATCGTGTACTACTCTAGCCCAAGCACGCTTAACTTCGGTGTTTTGATGGGATCCGGTGATTTAGTGCTGCCATTATCGCACCCGTTTCGCGAGCTTCGTCCCTCGCCTATGTGCACGTTGCGGTCGGCGCATCAACGTCCGGAGCCTCTTGCCCGTCACGAAACCGTCGTTGCTTTCTCGAACGTTCACGAAATCCCTATTGCAAGCTCTCTCCGAGCCCTAGCCCGACGAATGCGTATTGGTCACGGCAAGCGCGTGCCGAAACCATCGGCACTTTCTAGAACGATCTCGGAATCGCAATTGCGACCCCAGTCCGGAAAGCTCTCTCCGAGCCCCTCGTTACTGACGGCGTAGCGGTCACAGCAAATTTCCAGTCCCTAAACAATCGTCTCGGAGCTCTACGGGAGATGTTTCGAATCCCGGGATGCAAAAAGGAGTGCAACACGAGGACTTCCCAGGGTGTCACCCATCCTAGTACTACTCTGGCCCAATCACGCTTAACTTCGGAGTTTTGATGGGATCCGATGATTTAGTGCTGGCATTATCTCACCCGTTTCGCGTGCTTCGTCCCTCGCCTATGTGCACGTCGCGGTCGGCGTATCAACGTCCGGAGCCTCTTGCCCGTCACGAAACCGTCGGCGCTTTCTCGAACGTTCACGAAATCCCTATTGCAAGCTCTCTCCGAGCCCTAGCCCGACGACTGCGTATCGGTCACGGCAAGCCCGTGCCGAAACCATCGGCACTTTCTAGAACGATCTCGGAATCGCTATTGCGACCACAATCCGGAAAGCTCTCTCTGAGCCCCTCGATACTGACTGCGTAGCGGTCACAGCAAATTTCCAGCATCAAAAAATCGTCTTGGAGCTCTACGGGAGATGTTTCGTATCTCGGGAGGCAAAAATGAGTGCAACACGAGGACTTCCTAGGGGGTCACCCATCATAGTACTACTCTGGCCCAAGCACGCTTAACTTCAGTATTTTGATGGGATCCGGTGATTTAGTGCTGCCATTATCGCACCCATTTCGCGAGCTTCGTCCCTCGCCTATGTGCACGTCGCGGTCAGCGCATCAACGTCCGGAGCCTCTTGCCCATCGCGAAACCGTCGTCGCTTTCTCGAACGTTCTCGAAATCCCTATTGCAAGCTCTCTCCGAGCCCTAGCCCGACGACTGCGTATCGGTCATGGCAAGCGCGTGCCGAAACCATCGGCACTTTATAGAACGATCTCGGAATCGCTATTGCGACCCCACTCCGGAAAGCTCTCTCCGAGCCCCTCGATACTGACTGCGTAGCGGGCACAGCAAATTTCCAGCCCCAAAACAATCGTCTCGGAGCTCTACGGGAGATGTTTCGTATCCCGGGATGCAAAAAGGAGTGCAACACAAGGACTTCCCAGGGGGTCACCCATCATAGAACTACTCTGGCCCAAGCACGCTTAACTTCGGAGTTTTGATGGGATCCGGTGATTTAGTGCAGGCATTATCGCACCCGTTTCGCGTGCTTCGTCCCTCGCCTATGTGCACGTCGCGGTCGGCGTATCAACGTCCGGAGCCTCTTGCCCGTCACGAAACCGTCGGTGCTTTCTCGAACGTTCACGAAATCCCTATTGCAAGCTCTCTCCGAGCCCTAGCCCGACGACTGCGTATCGGTCACGGCAAGCGCGTGCCGAAACCATCGGCACTTTCTAGAACGATCTCGGAATCGCTATTGCGACCCCAATCCGGAAAGCTCTCTCCGAGCCCCTCGATACTGACTGCGTAGCAATCACAGCAAATTTCCAGCCCCAAAACAATCGTCTCGGAGCTCTAAGGGAGATGTTTCGTATCCCGGGATGCAAAAAGGAGTGCAACACGAGGACTTCCCAGGGGGTCACCCATCCTAGTACTACTCTGGCCCAAGCACGCTTAACTTTGGTGTTTTGATCGGATCCGGTGATTTAGTGCTGGCATTATCGCACCCGTTTCGCGTGCTTCGTCCCTCGCCTATGTGCACGTCGCGGTCGGCGCATCAATGTCCGGAGCCTCTTGCCCGTCACGAAACCGTCGTTGCTTTCTCGAACGTTCACGAAATCCCTATTGCAAGCTCTCTCCGAGCCCTAGCCCGACGACTGCGTATCGGTCACGGCAAGCGCGTGCCGAAACCATCGACACTTTCTAGAACGATCTCGGAATCGCTATTGCGACCCCAATCCGGAAGGCTCTCTTTGAGCCCCTCGATACTGACTGCGTAGCGGTCACAGCAAATTTCCAGCCCCAAAACAAACGTCTCGGAGCTCTACGGGAGATGTTTCGTATCCCGGGATGCAAAAAGGAGTGCAACACGAGGACTTCCCAGGGGGTCACCCATCGTGTACTACTCTGGCCCAAGCACGCTTAACTTCGGTGTTTTGATGGGATCCGGTGATTTAGTGCTGCCATTATCGCACCCGTTTCGCGAGCTTCGTCCCTCGCCTATGTTCACGTCGCGGTCGGCGCATCAACGTCCGGAGCCTCTTGCCCATCACGAAACCGTCGTTGCTTTCTCGAACGTTCACGAAATCCCTATTGCAAGCTCTCTCCGAGCCCTAGCCCGACGACTGCGTATTGGTCACGGCAAGCGCGTGCCGAAACCATCGGCACTTTCTAGAACGATCTCGGAATCGCTATTGCGACCCCAGTCCGGAAAGCTCTCTCCGAGCCCCTCGATACTGACGGCGTAGCGGTCACAGCAAATTTCCAGTCCCTAAACAATCGTCTCGGAGCTCTACGGGAGATGTTTCGAATCCCGGGATGCAAAAAGGAGTGCAACACGAGGACTTCCCAGGGGGTCACCCATCCTAGTACTACTCTGGCCCAATCACGCTTAACTTCGGAGTTTTGATGGGATCCAGTGATTTAGTGCTGGCATTATCTCACCCGTTTCGCGTGCTTCGTCCCTCGCCTATGTGCACGTCGCGGTCGGCGTATCAACGTCCGGAGCCTCTTGCCCGTCACGAAACCGTCGGCGCTTTCTCGAACGTTCACGAAATCCCTATTGCAAGCTCTCTCCGAGCCCTAGCCCGACGACTGCGTATCGGTCACGGCAAGCCCGTGCCGAAACCATCGGCACTTTCTAGAACGATCTCGGAATCGCTATTGCGACCACAATCCGGAAAGCTCTCTCCGAGCCCCTCGATACTGACTGCGTAGCGGTCACAGCAAATTTTCAGCATCAAAACAATCGCCTCGGAGATCTACGGGAGATGTTTCGTATCCCGGGATGCAAAAATGAGTGCAACACGAGGACTTCCCAGGGGGTCACCCATCATAGTACTACTCTGGCCCAAGCACGCTTAACTTCAGTGTTTTGATGGGATCCGGTGATTTAGTGCTGCCATTATCGCACCCATTTCGCGAGCTTCGTCCCTCGCCTATGTGCACGTCGCGGTCAGCGCATCAACGTCCGGAGCCTCTTGCCCATCGCGAAACCGTCGTCGCTTTCTCGAACGTTCTCGAAATCCCTATTGCAAGCTCTCTCCGAGCCCTAGCCCGACGACTGCGTATCGGTCACGGCAAGCGCGTGCCGAAACCATCGGCACTTTATAGAACGATCTCGGAATCGCTATTGCGACCCCACTCCGGAAAGCTCTCTCCG
Source organism: Musa acuminata AAA Group (assembly GCF_036884655.1). Classification (NCBI taxonomy): domain Eukaryota; kingdom Viridiplantae; phylum Streptophyta; class Magnoliopsida; order Zingiberales; family Musaceae; genus Musa; species Musa acuminata. The sequence continues at coordinate 24,920,762 of NC_088338.1, read as the reverse complement.
AGCCCCTCGATACTGACTGCGTAGCGGGCACAGCAAATTTCCTGCCCCAAAACAATCGTCTCGGAGCTCTACGGGAGATGTTTCGTATCCCGGGATGCAAAAAGGAGTGCAACACGAGGACTTCCCAGGGGGTCACCCATCCTAGAACTACTCTGGCCCAAGCACGCTTAACTTCGGAGTTTTGATGGGATCCGGTGATTTAGTGCTGGCATTATCGCACCCGTTTCGCGTGCTTCATCCCTCGCCTATGTGCACGTCGCGGTCGGCGTATCAACGTCCGGAGCCTCTTGCCCGTCACGAAACCGTCAGTGCTTTCTCGAACGTTCACGAAATCCCTATTGCAAGCTCTCTCCGAGCCCTAGCCCGACGACTGCGTATCGGTCACGGCAAGCGCGTGCCGAAACCATCGGCACTTTCTAGAACGATCTCGGAATCGCTATTGCGACCCCAATCCGGAAAGCTCTCTCCGAGCCCCTCGATACTGACTGCGTAGCGATCACAGCAAATTTCCAGCCCCAAAACAATCGTCTCGGAGCTCTAAGGGAGATGTTTCGTATCCCGGGATGCAAAAAGGAGTGCAACACGAGGACTTCCCAGGGGGTCACCCATCCTAGTACTACTCTGGCCCAAGCACGCTTAACTTTGGTGTTTTGATGGGATCCGGTGATTTAGTGCTGGCATTATCGCACCCGTTTCGCGTGCTTCGTCCCTCGCCTATGTGCACGTCGCGGTCGGCGCATCAACGTCCGGAGCCTCTTGCCCGTCACGAAACCGTCGTTGCTTTCTCGAACGTTCACGAAATCCCTATTGCAAGCTCTCTCCGAGCCCTAGCCCGACGACTGCGTATCGGTCACGGCAAGCGCGTGCCGAAACCATCGGCACTTTCTAGAACGATCTCGGAATCGCTATTGCGACCCCACTCCGGAAAGCTCTCTCCGAGCCCCTCGATACTGACTGCGTAGCGGGCACAACAAATTTCCTGCCCCAAAACAATCGTCTCGGAGCTCTACGGGAGATGTTTCGTATCCCGGGATGCAAAAAGGAGTGCAACACGAGGACTTCCCAGGGGGTCACCCATCCTAGAACTACTCTGGCCCAAGCACGCTTAACTTCGGAGTTTTGATGGGATCCGGTGATTTAGTGCTGGCATTATCGCACCCGTTTCGCGTGCTTCGTCCCTCGCCTATGTGCACGTCGCGGTCGGCGTATCAACGTCCGGAGCCTCTTGCCCGTCACGAAACCGTCGGTGCTTTCTCGAACGTTCACGAAATCCCTATTGCAAGCTCTCTCCGAGCCCTAGCCCGACGACTGCGTATCGGTCACGGCAAGCGCGTGCCGAAACCATCGGCACTTTCTAGAACGATCTCGGAATCGCTATTGCGACCCCAATCCGGAAAGCTCTCTCCGAGCCCCTCGATACTGACTGCGTAGCGATCACAGCAAATTTCCAGCCCCAAAACATTCGTCTCGGAGCTCTAAGGGAGATGTTTCGTATCCCGGGATGCAAAAAGGAGTGCAACACGAGGACTTCCCAGGGGGTCACCCATCCTAGTACTACTCTGGCCCAAGCACGCTTAACTTTGGTGTTTTGATGGGATCCGGTGATTTAGTGCTGGCATTATCGCACCCGTTTCGCGTGCTTCGTCCCTCGCCTATGTGCACGTCGCGGTCGGCGCATCAACGTCCGGAGCCTCTTGCCCGTCACGAAACCGTCGTTGCTTTCTCGAACGTTCACGAAATCCCTATTGCAAGCTCTCTCCGAGCCCTAGCCCGACGACTGCGTATCGGTCACGGCAAGCGCGTGCCGAAACCATCGGCACTTTCTAGAACGATCTCGGAATCGCTATTGCGACCACAATCCGGAAAGCTCTCTCCGAGCCCCTCGATACTGACTGCGTAGCGGTCACAGCAAATTTCCATCATCAAAACAATCGTCTCGGAGCTCTACGGGAGATGTTTCGTATCCCGGGAGGCAAAAATGAGTGCAACACGAGGACTTCCCAGGGGGTCACCCATCATAGTACTACTCTGGCCCAAGCACGCTTAACTTCAGTGTTTTTATGGGATCCGGTGATTTAGTGCTGCCATTATCGCACCCATTTCGCGAGCTTCGTCCCTCGCCTATGTGCACGTCGCGGTCAGCGCATCAACGTCCGGAGCCTCTTGCCCATCGCGAAACCGTCGTCGCTTTCTCGAACGTTCTCGAAATCCCTATTGCAAGCTCTCTCCGAGCCGTAGCCCGACGACTGCGTATCGGTCATGGCAAGCGCGTGCCGAAACCATCGGCACTTTATAGAACGATCTCGGAATCGCTATTGCGACCCCACTCCGGAAAGCTCTCTCCGAGCCCCTCGATACTGATTGCGTAGCGGGCACAGCAAATTTCCAGCCCCAAAACAATCGTCTCGGAGCTCTACGGGAGATGTTTCGTATCCCGGGATGCAAAAAGGAGTGCAACACAAGGACTTCCCAGGGGGTCACCCATCCTAGAACTACTCTGGCCCAAGCACGCTTAACTTCAGAGTTTTGATGGGATCCGGTGATTTAGTGCAGGCATTATCGCACCCGTTTCGCGTGCTTCGTCCCTCGCCTATGTGCACGTCGCGGTCGGCGTATCAACGTCCGGAGCCTCTTGCCCGTCACGAAACCGTCGGTGCTTTCTCGAACGTTCACGAAATCCCTATTGCAAGCTCTCTCCGAGCCCTAGCCCGACGACTGCGTATCGGTCACGGCAAGCGCGTGCCGAAACCATCGGCACTTTCTAGAACGATCTCGGAATCGCTATTGCGACCCCAATCCGGAAAGCTCTCTCCGAGCCCCTCGATACTGACTGCGTAGCGATCACAGCAAATTTCCAGCCCCAAAACAATCGTCTCGGAGCTCTAAGGGAGATGTTTCGTATCCCGGGATGCAAAAAGGAGTGCAACACGAGGACTTCCCAGGGGGTCACCCATCCTAGTACTACTCTGGCCCAAGCACGCTTAACTTTGGCGTTTTGATGGGATCCGGTGAATTAGTGCTGGCATTATCGCACCCGTTTCGCGTGCTTCGTACCTCGCCTATGTGCACGTCGCGGTCGGCGCATCAATGTCCGGAGCCTCTTGCCCGTCACGAAACCGTCGTTGCTTTCTCGAACGTTCACGAAATCCCTATTGCAAGCTCTCTCCGAGCCGTAGCCCGACGACTGCGTATCGGTCACGGCAAGCGCGTGCCGAAACCATTGGCACTTTCTAGAACGATCTCGGAATCGCTATTGCGACCCCAATCCGGAAGGCTCTCTTTGAGCCCCTCGATACTGACTGCGTAGCGGTCACAGCAAATTTCCAGCCCCAAAACAAACGTCTCGGAGCTCAACGGGAGATGTTTCGTATCCCGGGATGCAAAAAGGAGTGCAACACGAGGACTTCCCAGGTGGTCACCCATCGTGTACTACTCTGGCCCAAGCACGCTTAACTTCGGTGTTTTGATGGGATCCGGTGATTTAGTGCTGCCATTATCGCACCCGTTTCGCGAGCTTCGTCCCTCGCCTATGTGCACGTCGCGGTCGGCGCATCAACGTCCGGAGCCTCTTGCCCGTCACGAAACCGTCGTTGCTTTCTCGAACGTTCACGAAATCCCTATTGCAAGCTCTCTCCGAGCCCTAGCCCGACGACTGCGTATTGGTCACGGCAAGCGCGTGCCGAAACCATCGGCACTTTCTAGAACGATCTCGGAATCGCTATTGCGACCCCAGTCCGGAAAGCTCTCTCCGAGCCCCTCGATACTGACGGCGTAGCGGTCACAGCAAATTTCCAGTCCCTAAACAATCGTCTCGGAGCTCTACGGGAGATGTTTCGAATCCCGGGATGCAAAAAGGAGTGCAACACGAGGACTTCCCAGGGGGTCACCCATCCTAGTACTACTCTGGCCCAATCACGCTTAACTTCGGAGTTTTGATGGGATCCGATGATTTAGTGCTGGCATTATCTCACCCGTTTCGCGTGCTTCGTCCCTCGCCTATGTGCACGTCGCGGTCGGCGTATCAACGTCCGGAGCCTCTTGCCCGTCACGAAACCGTCGGCGCTTTCTCGAACGTTCACGAAATCCCTATTGCAAGCTCTCTCCGAGCCCTAGCCCGACGACTGCGTATCGGTCACGGCAAGCCCGTGCCGAAACCATCGGCACTTTCTAGAACGATCTCGGAAACGCTATTGCGACCACAATCCGGAAAGCTCTCTCCGAGCCCCTCGATACTGACTGCGTAGCGGTCACAGCAAATTTCCAGCATCAAAACAATCGTCTCGGAGCTCTACGGGAGATGTTTCGTATCCCGGGATGCAAAAATGAGTGCAACACGAGGACTTCCCAGGGGGTCACCCATCATAGTACTACTCTGGCCGAAGCACGCTTAACTTCAGTGTTTTGATGGGATCCGGTGATTTAGTGCTGCCATTATCGCACCCATTTCGCGAGCTTCGTCCCTCGCCTATGTGCACGTCGCGGTCAGCGCATCAACGTCCGGAGCCTCTTGCCCATCGCGAAACCGTCGTCGCTTTCTCGAACGTTCTCGAAATCCCTATTGCAAGCTCTCTCCGAGCCCTAGCCCGACGACTGCGTATCGGTCACGGCAAGCGCGTGCCGAAACCATCGGCACTTTATAGAACGATCTCGGAATCGCTATTGCGACCCCACTCCGGAAAGCTCTCTCCGAGCCCCTCGATACTGACTGCGTAGCGGGCACAGCAAATTTCCAGCCCCAAAACAATCGTCTCGGAGCTCTAAGGGAGATGTTTCGTATCCCGGGATGCAAAAAGGAGTGCAACACGAGGACTTCCCAGGGGGTCACCCATCCTAGAACTACTCTGGCCAAAGCACGCTTAACTTTGGTGTTTTGATGGGATCCGGTGATTTAGTGCTGGCATTATCGCACCCGTTTCGCGTGCTTCGTCCCTCGCCTATGTGCACGTCGCGGTCGGCGCATCAACGTCCGGAGCCTCTTGCCCGTCATGAAACCGTCGTTGCTTTCTCGAACGTTCACGAAATCCCTATTGCAAGCTCTCTCCGAGCCCTAGCCCGACGACTGCGTATCGGTCACGTCAAGCGCGTGCCGAAACCATCGGCACTTTCTAGAACGATCTCGGAATCGCTATTGCGACCCCAAACCGGAAGGCTCTCTTTGAGCCCCTCGATACTGACTGCGTAGCGGTCACAGCAAATTTCCAGCCCCAATACAAACGTCTCGGAGCTCTACGGGAGATGTTTCGTATCCCGGGATGCAAAAAGGAGTGCAACATGAGGACTTCCCAGGGGGTCACCCATCGTGTACTTCTCTGGCCCAAGCACGCTTAACTTCGGTATTTTGATGGGATCCAGTGATTTAGTGCTGCCATTATCGCACCCGTTTCGCGAGCTTCGTCCCTCGCCTATGTGCACGTCGCGGTCGGCGCATCAACGTCCGGAGCCTCTTGCCCGTCACGAAACCGTCGTTGCTTTCTCGAACGTTCACGAAATCCCTATTGCAAGCTCTCTCCGAGCCCTAGCCCGACGACTGCGTATTGGTCACGGCAAGCGCGTGCCGAAACCATCGGCACTTTCTAGAACGATCTCGGAATCGCTATTGCGACCCCAGTCCGGAAAGCTCTCTCCGAGCCCCTCGATACTGACTGCGTAGCGGTCACAGCAAATTTCCAGCAGCAAAACAATCGTCTCGGAGCTCTACGGGAGATGTTTCGTATCCCGGGATGCAAAAAGGAGTGCAACACGAGGACTTCCCAGGTTGTCACCCATCGTAGTACTACTCTGGCCCAAGCACGCTTAACTTTGGTGTTTTGATGGGATCCGGTGATTTAGTGCTGCCATTATCGCACCTGTTTCGCGAGCTTCGTCCCTCGCCTATGTGCAAATCGCGGTCGGCGCATCAACGTCCGGAGCCTCTTGCCCGTCCTGAAACCGTCGTCGCTTTCTCGAACGTTCACGAAATCCCTATTGCAAGCTCTCTCCGAGCCCTAGCCCGACGACTGCGTATCGGTCACGGCAAGCGCGTGCCGGAACCATCGGCACTTTCTAGAACGATCTCGTAATCGCTATTGCGACCCCAATTCGGAAAGCTCTCTCCGAGCCCCTCGATACTGACTGCGTAGCGGTCACAGCAAATTTCCAGCCCCAAAACAATCGTCTCGGAGCTCTACGGGAGATGTTTCGTATCCCGGGATGCAAAAAGGAGTGCAACACAAGGACTTCCCAGGGGGTCACCCATCCTAGTACTACTCTGGCCCCAAGGACGCTTAACTTCGGTGTTTTGATGGGATCCGGTGATTTAGTGCTGGCATTATCGCACTCGTTTCGCGTGCGTCGTCCCTCACCTATGTGCACGTTGCGGTCGGCGTATCAATGTCCGGAGCCTCTTGCCCGTCACGAAACCGTCGGCGCTTTCTCGAACGTTCACGAAATCCCTATTGCAAGCTCTCTCCGAGCCCTAGCCCGACGACTGCGTATTGGTCACGGCAAGCGCGTGCCGAAACCATCGGCACTTTATAGAACGATCTCGGAATCGCTATTGCGACCCCAGTCCGGAAAGCTCTCTCCGAGCCCCTCGATACTGACTGCGTAGCGGTCACAGCAAATTTCCAGCCGCAAAACAATCGTCTCGGAGCTCTACGGGAGATGTTTCGTATCCCTGTATGCAAAAAGGAGTGCAACACGAGGACTTCCCAGGGGGTCACCCATCGTAGTACTACTCTGGCCCAAGCACGCTGAACTTCGGTGTTTTGATGGGATCCGGTGATTTAGTGCTGGCATTATCGCACCCGTTTCGCGAGCTTCGTCCCTCGCCTATGTGCACGTCGCGTTCAGCGCATCAACGTCCAGAGCTTCTTGCCCGTCACGAAACCGTCGGCGCTTTCTCGAACGTTCACGAAATCCCTATTGCAAGCTCTCTCCGAGCCCTAGCCCGACGACCGCGTATCGATCACGGCAAGCACATGCCGAAACCATCGGCACTTTCTAGAACGATCTCGGAATCTCTATTGCGACCCCAATCCGGAAAGCTCTCTCCGAGCCCCTCGATACTGACTGCGTAGCGGTCACAGCAAATTTCCAGCCCCAAAACAATCCTCTCGGAGCTCTACGGGAGATGTTTCGTATCCCGTGATGCAAAAAGGAGTGCAACACGAGGACTTCCCAGGGGGTCACACATCGTAGTACTACTCTGGCCCAAGCACGCTGAACTTCGGTGTTTTGATGGGATCTGGTGATTTAGTGCTGGCATTATCGCACCCGTTTTGCAAGCTTTGTCCCTCGCCTATGTGCACGTCGCGGTCGGCGCATCAACGTCCGGAGCCTCTTGCCCGTCACGAAACCGTCGTCGCTTTCTCGAACGTTCACGAAATCCCTATTGCAAGCCCTCTCCGAGCCCTAGCCCGACGACTGCGTATCGGTCACGGCAAGCGCGTGCCGAAACCATCGGCACTTTATAGAACGATCTCGGAATCGCTATTGCGACCCCAGTCCGGAAAGCTCTCTCCGAGCCCCTCGATACTGACTGCGTAGCGGTCATAGCAAATTTCCAGCCCCAAAACAATCGTCTCGGAGCTCTACGGGAGATGTTTCGTATCCCGGGATGCAAAAAGGAGTGCAACACGAGGACTTCCCAGGGGGTCACCCATCGTAGTACTACTCTGGCCCAAGCACGCTTAACTTTGGTGTTTTGATGGGATCCGGTGATTTAGTGCTGCCATTATCGCACCCGTTTCGCGAGCTTCGTCCCTCGCCTATGCGCACATCGCGGTCGGCGCATCAACGTCCGGAGCCTGTTGCCCGTCACGAAACCGTCGTCGCTTTCTCGAACGTTCACGAAATCCCTATTGCAAGCTCTCTCCGAGCCCTAGCCCGACGACTGCGTATCGGTCACGGCAAGCGCGTGCCGGAACCATCGGCACTTTCTAGAACGATCTCGTAATCGCTATTGCGACCCCAATTCGGAAAGCTCTCTCCGAGCCCCTCGATACTGACTGTGTAGCGGTCACAGCAAATTTCCAGCCCCAAAACAATCGTCTCGGAGCTCTACGGGAGATGTTTCGTGTCCCGGGATGCAAAAAGGAGTGCAACACGAGGACTTCCCAGGGGGTCACCCATCCTAGTACTACTCTGGCCCAATCACGCTTAACTTCGGAGTTTTGATGGGATCCGGTGATTTATTGCTGGCATTATCTCACCCGTTTCGCGTGCTTCGTCCCTCGCCTATGTGCACGTCGCGGTCGGCGTATCAACGTCCGGAGCCTCTTGCCCGTCACGAAACCGTCGGTGCTTTCTCGAACGTTCACGAAATCCCTATTGCAAGCTCTCTCCGAGCCCTAGCCCGACGACTGCGTATCGGTGACGGCAAGCCCGTGCCGAAACCATCGGCACTTTCTAGAACGATATCGGAATCGCTATTGCGACCCCAATCCGGAAAGCTCTCTCCGAGCCCCTCGATACTGACTGCGTAGCGGTCACAGCAAATTTCCAGCATCAAAACAATCGTCTCGGAGCTCTACGGGAGATGTTTCGTATCCCGGGATGCAAAAATGAGTGAAACACAAGGACTTCCCAGGGGGTCACCCATCATAGTACTACTCTGGCCCAAGCACGCTTAACTTCAGTGTTTTGATGGGATCCGGTGATTTAGTGCTGCCATTATCGCACCCATTTCGCGAGCTTCGTCCCTCGCCTATGTGCACGTCGCGGTCAGCGCATCAACGTCCGGAGCCTCTTGCCCATCGCGAAACCGTCGTCGCTTTCTCGAACGTTCTCGAAATCCCTATTGCAAGCTCTCTCCGAGCCCTAGCCCGACGACTGCGTATCGGTCACGGCAAGCGCGCGCCGAAACCATCGGCACTTTATAGAACGATCTCGGAATCGCTATTGCGACCCCACTCCGGAAAGCTCTCTCCGAGCCCCTCGATACTGACTGCGTAGCGGGCACAGCAAATTTCCAGCCCCAAAACAATCATCTCGAAGCTCTACGGGAGATGTTTCGTATCCCGGGATGCAAAAAGGAGTGCAACACGAGGACTTCCCAGGGGGTCACCCATCCTAGAACTACTCTGGCCCAAGCACGCTTAACTTCGGAGTTTTGATGGGATCCGGTGATTTAGTGCTGGCATTATCGCACCCGTTTCGCGTGCTTCGTCCCTCGCCTATGTGCACGTCGCGGTCGGCGTATCAACGTCCGGAGCCTCTTGCCCGTCACGAAACCGTCGGTGCTTTCTCGAACGTTCACGAAATCCCTATTGCAAGCTCTCTCCGAGCCCTAGCCCGACGACTGCGTATCGGTCACGGCAAGCGCGTGCCGAAACCATCGGCACTTTCTAGAACGATCTCGGAATCGCTATTGCGACCCCAATCCGGAAAGCTCTCTCCGAGCCCCTCGATACTGACTGCGTAGCGATCACAGCAAATTTCTAGCCCCAAAACAATCGTCTCGGAGCTCTAAGGGAGATGTTTCGTATCCCGGGATGCAAAAAGGAGTGCAACACGAGGACTTCCCAGGGGGTCACCCATCCTAGTACTACTCTGGCCCAAGCACGCTTAACTTTGGTGTTTTGATGGGATCCGGTGATTTAGTGCTGGCATTATCGCACCCGTTTCGCGTGCTTCGTCCCTCGCCTATGTGCACGTCGCGGTCGGCGCATCAACGTCCGGAGCCTCTTGCCCGTCACGAAACCGTCGTTGCTTTCTCGAACGTTCACGAAATCCCTATTGCAAGCTCTCTCCGAGCCCTGACCCGACGACTGCGTATCGGTCACGGCAAGCGCGTGCCGAAACCATCGGCACTTTCTAGAACGATCTCGGAATCGCTATTGCGACCCCAATTCGGAAGGCTCTCTTTGAGCCCCTCGATACTGACTGCGTAGCGGTCACAGCAAATTTCCAGCCCCAAAACAAACGTCTCGGAGCTCTACGGGAGATGTTTCGTATCCCGGGATGCAAAAAGGAGTGCAACACGAGGACTTCCCAGGGGGTCACCCATCGTGTACTACTCTGGCCCAAGCACGCTTAGCTTCGGTGTTTTGATGGGATCCGGTGATTTAGTGCTGCCATTATCGCACCCGTTTCGCGAGCTTCGTCCCTCGCCTATGTGCACGTTGCGGTCGGCGCATCAACGTCCGGAGCCTCTTGCCCGTCACGAAACCGTCGTTGCTTTCTCGAACGTTCACGAAATCCCTATTGCAAGCTCTCTCCGAGCCGTAGCCCGACGACTGCGTATTGGTCACGGCAAGCGCGTGCCGAAACCATCGGCACTTTCTAGAACGATCTCGGAATCGCTATTGCGACCCCAGTCCGGAAAGCTCTCTCCGAGCCCCTCGATACTGACGGCGTAGCGGTCACAGTAAATTTCCAGTCCCTAAACAATCGTCTCGGAGCTCTACGGGAGATGTTTCGAATCCCGGGATGCAAAAAGGAGTGCAACACGAGGACTTCCCAGGGGGTCACCCATCCTAGTACTACTCTGGCCCAATCACGCTTAACTTCGGAGTTTTGATGGGATCCGGTGATTTAGTGCTGGCATTATCTCACCCGTTTCGCGTGCTTCGTCCCTCGCCTATGTGCACGTCGCGGTCGGCGTATCAACGTCCGGAGCCTCTTGCCCGTCACGAAACCGTCGGCGCTTTCTCGAACGTTCACGAAATCCCTATTGCAAGCTCTCTCCGAGCCCTAGCCCGACGACTGCGTATCGGTCACGGCAAGCCCGTGCCGAAACCATCGGCACTTTCTAGAACGATCTCGGAATCGCTATTACGACCACAATCCGGAAAGCTCTCTCCGAGCCCCTCGATACTGACTGCGTAGCGGTCACAGCAAATTTCCACCATCAAAACAATCGTCTCAGAGCTCTACGGGAGATGTTTCGTATCCCGGGATGCAAAAATGAGTGCAACACGAGGACTTCCCAGGGGGTCACCCATCATAGTACTACTCTGGCCCAAGCACGCTTAACTTCAGTGTTTTGATGGGATCCGGTGATTTAGTGCTGCCATTATCGCACCCATTTCGCGAGCTTCGTCCCTCGCCTATGTTCACGTCGCGGTCAGCGCATCAACGTCCGGAGCCTCTTGCCCATCGCGAAACCGTCGTCGCTTTCTCGAACGTTCTCGAAATCCCTATTGCAAGCTCTCTCCGAGCCCTAGCCCGACGACTGCGTATCGGTCACGGCAAGCGCGTGCCGAAACCATCGGCACTTTATAGAACGATCTCGGAATCGCTATTGCGACCCCACTCCGGAAAGCTCTCTCCTAGCCCCTCGATACTGACTGCGTAGCGGGCACAGCAAATTTCCAGCCCCAAAACAATCGTCTCGGAGCTCTACGGGAGATGTTTCGTATCCCGGGATGCAAAAAGGAGTGCAACACGAGGACTTCCCAGGGGGTCACCCATCCTAGTACTACTCTGGCCCAAGCACGCTTAACTTCGGTATTTTGATGGGATCCGGTGATTTAGTGCTGCCATTATCGCACCCGTTTCGCGAGCTTCGTCCCTCGCCTATGTGCACGTCGCGGTCGGCGCATCAACGTCCGGAGCCTCTTGCCCGTCACGAAACCGTCGTTGCTTTCTCGAACGTTCACGAAATCCCTATCGCAAGCTCTCTCCGAGCCCTAGCCCGACGACTGCGTATTGGTCACGGCAAGCGCGTGCCGAAACCATCGGCACTTTCTAGAACGATCTCGGAATCGCTATTGCGACCCCAGTCCGGAAAGCTCTCTCCGAGCCCCTCGATACTGACTGCGTAGCGGTCACAGCAAATTTCCAGCCGCAAAACAATCGTCTCGGAGCTCTACAGGAGATGTTTCGTATCCCGGGATGCAAAAAGGAGTGCAACACGAGGACTTCCCAGGGGGTCACCCATCGTAGTACTACTCTGGCCCAAGCACGCTTAACTTTGGTGTTTTGATGGGATCCGGTGATTTAGTGCTGCCATTATCGCACCTGTTTCGCGAGCTTCGTCCCTCGCCTATGTGCAAATCGCGGTCGGCGCATCAACGTCCGGAGCCTCTTGCCCGTCCTGAAACCGTCGTCGCTTTCTCGAACGTTCACGAAATCCCTATTGCAAGCTCTCTCCGAGCCCTAGCCCGACGACTGCCTATCGGTCACGGCAAGCGCGTGCCGGAACCATCGGCACTTTCTAGAACGATCTCGTAATCGCTATTGCGACCCCAATTCGGAAAGCTCTCTCCGAGCCCCTCGATACTGACTGCGTAGCGGTCACAGCAAATTTCCAGCCCCAAAACAATCGTCCCCAAAACAATCGTCTCGGAGCTCTACGGGAGATGTTTCGTATCCCGGGATGCAAAAAGGAGTGCAACACGAGGACTTCCCAGGGGGTCACCCATCCTAGTACTACTCTGGCCCAAGGACGCTTAACTTTGGTGTTTTGATGGGATCCGGTGATTTAGAGCTGGCATTATCGCACCCGTTTCGCGTGCGTCGTCCCTCACCTATGTGCACGTTGCGGTCGGCGTATCAATGTCCCGAGCCTCTTGCCCGTCAAGAAACCGTCGGCGCTTTCTCGAACGTTCACGAAATCCCTATTGCAAGCTCTCTACGAGCCCTATCCCGACGACTGCGTATTGGTCACGGCAAGCGCGTGCCGAAACCATCGGCACTTTATAGAACGATCTCGGAATCGCTATTGCGACCCCAATCCGGAAGGCTCTCTTTGAGCCCCTCGATACTGACTGCGTAGCGGTCACAGCAAATTTCCAGCCCCAAAACAAACGTCTCGGAGCTCTACGGGAGATGTTTCGTATCCCGGGATGCAAAAAGGAGTGCAACACGAGGACTTCCCAGGGGGTCACCCATCGTGTACTACTCTAGCCCAAGCACGCTTAACTTCGGTGTTTTGATGGGATCCGGTGATTTAGTGCTGCCATTATCGCACCCGTTTCGCGAGCTTCGTCCCTCGCCTATGTGCACGTCGCGGTCGGCGCATCAACGTCCGGAGCCTCTTGCCCGTCACGAAACCGTCGTCGCTTTCTCGAACGTTCACGAAATCCCTATTGCAAGCTCTCTCCGAGCCCTAGCCCGACGACTGCGTATCGGTCACGGCAAGCGCGTGCCGAAACCATCGGCACTTTCTAGAACGATCTCGGAATCGCTATTGCGACCCCAATTCGGAAGGCTCTCTTTGAGCCCCTCGATACTGACTGCGTAGCGGTCACAGCAAATTTCCAGCCCCAAAACAAACGTCTCGGAGCTCTACGGGAGATGTTTCGTATCCCGGGATGCAAAAAGGAGTGCAACACGAGTACTTCCCAGGGGGTCACCCATCGTGTACTACTCTGGCCCAAGCACGCTTAGCTTCGGTGTTTTGATGGGATCCGGTGATTTAGTGCTGCCATTATCGCACCCGTTTCGCGAGCTTCGTCCCTCGCCTATGTGCACGTTGCGGTCGGCGCATCAACGTCCGGAGCCTCTTGCCCGTCACGAAACCGTCGTTGCTTTCTCGAACGTTCACGAAATCCCTATTGCAAGCTCTCTCCGAGCCCTAGCCCGACGACTGCGTATTTGTCACGGCAAGCGCGTGCCGAAACCATCGGCACTTTCTAGAACGATCTCGGAATCGCTATTGCGACCCCAGTCCGGAAAGCTCTCTCCGAGCCCCTCGATACTGACGGCGTAGCGGTCACAGTAAATTTCCAGTCCCTAAACAATCGTCTCGGAGCTCTACGGGAGATGTTTCGAATCCCGGGATGCAAAAAGGAGTGCAACACGAGGACTTCCCAGGGGGTCACCCATCCTAGTACTACTCTGGCCCAATCACGCTTAACTTCGGAGTTTTGATGGGATCCGGTGATTTAGTGCTGGCATTATCTCACCCGTTTCGCGTGCTTCGTCCCTCGCCTATGTGCACGTCGCGGTCGGCGTATCAACGTCCGGAGCCTCTTGCCCGTCACGAAACCGTCGGCGCTTTCTCGAACGTTCACGAAATCCCTATTGCAAGCTCTCTCCGAGCCCTAGCCCGACGACTGCGTATCGGTCACGGCAAGCCCGTGCCGAAACCTTCGGCACTTTCTAGAACGATCTCGGAATCGCTATTGCGACCACAATCCAGAAAGCTCTCTCCGAGCCCCTCGATACTGACTGCGTAGCGGTCACAGCAAATTTCCACCATCAAAACAATCGTCTCAGAGCTCTACGGGAGATGTTTCGTATCCCGGGATGCAAAAATGAGTGCAACACGAGGACTTCCCAGGGGGTCACCCATCATAGTACTACTCTGGCCCAAGCACGCTTAACTTCAGTGTTTTGATGGGATCCGGTGATTTAGTGCTGCCATTATCGCACCCATTTCGCGAGCTTCGTCCCTCGCCTATGTTCACGTCGCGGTCAGCGCATCAACGTCCGGAGCCTCTTGCCCATCGCGAAACCGTCGTCGCTTTCTCGAACGTTCTCGAAATCCCTATTGCAAGCTCTCTCCGAGCCCTAGCCCGACGACTGCGTATCGGTCACGGCAAGCGCGTGCCGAAACCATCGGCACTTTATAGAACGATCTCGGAATCGCTATTGCGACCCAACTCCGGAAAGCTCTCTCCTAGCCCCTCGATACTGACTGCGTAGCGGGCACAGCAAATTTCCAGCCCCAAAACAATCGTCTCGGAGCTCTACGGGAGATGTTTCGTATCCCGGGATGCAAAAAGGAGTGCAACACGAGGACTTCCCAGGGGGTCACCCATCCTAGTACTACTCTGGCCCAAGCACGCTTAACTTCGGTATTTTGATGGGATCCGGTGATTTAGTGCTGCCATTATCGCACCCGTTTCGCGAGCTTTGTCCCTCGCCTATGTGCACGTCGCGGTCGGCGCATCAACGTCCGGAGCGTCTTGCCCGTCACGAAACCGTCGTTGCTTTCTCGAACGTTCACGAAATCCCTATCGCAAGCTCTCTCCGAGCCCTAGCCCGACGACGTCGTATTGGTCACGGCAAGCGCGTGCCGAAACCATCGGCACTTTCTAGAACGATCTCGGAATCGCTATTGCGACCCCAGTCCGGAAAGCTCTCTCTGAGCCCCTCGATACTGACTGCGTAGCGGTCACAGCAAATTTCCAGCCGCAAAACAATCGTCTCGGAGCTCTACGGGAGATGTTTCGTATCCCGGGATGCAAAAAGGAGTGCAACACGAGGACTTCCCAGGGGGTCACCCATCGTAGTACTACTCTGGCCCAAGCACGCTTAACTTTGGTGTTTTGATGGGATCCGGTGATTTAGTGCTGCCATTATCGCACCTGTTTCGCGAGCTTCGTCCCTCGCCTATGTGCAAATCGCGGTCGGCGCATCAACGTCCGGAGCCTCTTGCCCGTCCTGAAACCGTCGTCGCTTTCTCGAACGTTCACGAAATCCCTATTGCAAGCTCTCTCCGAGCCCTAGCCCGACGACTGCCTATCGGTCACGGCAAGCGCGTGCCGGAACCATCGGCACTTTCTAGAACGATCTCGTAATCGCTATTGCGACCCCAATTCGGAAAGCTCTCTCCGAGCCCCTCGATACTGACTGCGTAGCGGTCACAGCAAATTTCCAGCCCCAAAACAATCGTCTCGGAGCTCTACGGGAGATGTTTCGTATCCCGGGATGCAAAAAGGAGTGCAACACGAGGACTTCCCAGGGGGTCACCCATCCTAGTACTACTCTGGCCCAAGGACGCTTAACTTTGGTGTTTTGATGGGATCCGGTGATTTAGTGCTGGCATTATCGCACCCGTTTCGCGTGCGTCGTCCCTCACCTATGTGCATGTTGCGGTCGGCGTATCAATGTCCGGAGCCTCTTGCCCGTCACGAAACCGTCGGCGCTTTCTCGAACGTTCACGAAATCCCTATTGCAAGCTCTCTACGAGCCCTATCCCGACGACTGCGTATTGGTCACGGCAAGCGCGTGCCGAAACCATCGGCACTTTATAGAACGATCTCGGAATCGCTATTGCGACCCCAATCCGGAAGGCTCTCTTTGAGCCCCTCGATACTGACTGCGTAGCGGTCACAGCAAATTTCCAGCCCCAAAACAAACGTCTCGGAGCTCTACGGGAGATGTTTCGTATCCCGGGATGCAAAAAGGAGTGCAACACGAGGACTTCCCAGGGGGTCACCCATCGTGTACTACTCTAGCCCAAGCATGCTTAACTTCGGTGATTTGATGGGATCCGGTGATTTAGTGCTGCCATTATCGCACCCGTTTCGCGAGCTTCGTCCCTCGCCTATGTGCACGTCGCGGTCGGCGCATCAACGTCCGGAGCCTCTTGCCCGTCACGAAACCGTCGTCGCTTTCTCGAACGTTCACGAAATCCCTATTGCAAGCTCTCTCCGAGCCCTAGCCCGACGACTGCGTATCGGTCACGGCAAGCGCGTGCCGAAACCATCGGCACTTTATAGAACGATCTCGGAATCGCTATTGCGACCCCAGTCCGGAAAGCTCTCTCCGAGCCCCTCGATACTGACTGCGTAGCGGTCACAGCAAATTTCCAGCCGCAAAACAATCGTCTCGGAGCTCTACGGGAGATGTTTCGTATCCCTGTATGCAAAAAGGAGTGCAACACGAGGACTTCCCAGGGGGTCACCCATCCTAGTACTACTCTGGCCCAAGCACGCTGAACTTCGGTGTTTTGATGGGATCCGGTTATTTAGTGCTGGCATTATCGCACCCGTTTCGCGAGCTTCGTCCCTCGCCTACGTGCACGTCGCGGTCGGCGCATCAACGTCCGGAGCCTCTTGCCCGTGATGAAACCGTCGTCGCTTTCTCGAACGTTCACGAAATCCCTATTGCAAGCTCTCTCCGAGCCCTAGCCCGACGACTGCGTATCGGTCACGGCAAGCGCGTGCCGAAACCATCGGCACTTTCTAGAACGATCTCGGAATCGCTATTGCGACCCCAATCCGGAAAGCTCTCTCTGAGCCCCTCGATACTGACTGCGTAGCGGTGAAAGCAAATTTCCAGCCCCAAAACAATCGTCTCGGAGCTCTACGGGAGATGTTTCGAATCCCGGGATGCAAAAAGGAGTGCAACACGAGGACTTCCCAGGGGGTCACCCATCGTAGTACTACTCTGGCCCAAGCACGCTTAACTTTGGTGTTTTGATGGGATCCGGTGAGTTAGTGCTACCATTATCGCACCCGTTTCGCGAGCTTCGTCCCTCGCCTATGTGCACATCGTGGTCGGCGCATCAAAGTCCGGAGCCTCTTGCCCGTCATGAAACCATCGTCGCTTTCTCGAACGTTCACGAAATCCCTATTGCAAGCTCTCTCCGAGCCCTAGCCCGACGACTGCGTATTGGTCACGGCAAGCGCGTGCCGGAACCATCGGCACTTTCTAGAACGATCTCGTAATCGCTATTGCGACCCCAATTCGGAAAGATCTCTCCGAGCCCCTCGATACTGACTGCGTAGCGGTCACAACAAATTTCCAGCCCCAAAACAATCGTCTCGGAGCTCTACGGGAGATGTTTCGTATCCCGGGATGCAAAAAGGTGTGCAACACGAGGACTTCCCAAGGGGGCACCCATCGTAGTACTACTCTGGCCCAAGCACGCTTAACTTCGGTGATTTGATGGGATCTGGTGATTTAGTGCTGGCATTATCGCACCCATTTCGCGAGCTTCGTCCCTCGCCTATGTGCACGTCGCGGTCGGCGCATCAACGTCCGGAGCCTCTTGCCCGTCACGAAACCGTCGTCGCTTTCTCGAACGTTCACGAAATCCCTATTGCAAGCTGTCTCCGAGCCCTAGCCCGACGACTGCGTATAGGTCACGGCAAGCGCGTGCCGAAACCATCGGCACTTTCTAGAATGATCTCGGAATCGCTATTGCGACCCCAATCCGGAAAGCTCTCTCCGAGCCCCTCGATACTGACTGTGTAGCGGTCACAGCAAATTTCCAGCCCCAAAACAATCGTCGCGGAGCTCTACAGGAGATGTTTCGTATCCAGGGATGCAAAAAGGAGTGCAACACGAGGATTTCCCAGGGGGTCACCCATCGTAGTACTACTCTGGCCCAAGCACGCTTAACTTCGGTGTTTTGAGGGGATCCGGTGATTTAGTGCTGGCATTATCGCACCCGTTTCGCGAGCTTCGTCCCTCGCCTATGTGCACGTCGCGGTCGGCGCATCAACGTCCGGAGCCACTTGCCATTCACGAAATCGTCGTCGCTTTCTCGAACGTTCACGAAATCCCTATTGCAAGCTCTCTCCGAGCCCTAGCCCGACGACTGCATTTCAGTCACGGCAAGCGCGTGCCGAAACCATCGGCACTTTCTAGAACGATCTCGGAATCGCTATTGCGACCCCAATCCGGAAAGCTCTCTCGGAGCCCCTCGATACTAACTGCGTAGCGGTCAAAGCAAATTTCCAGCCCCAAAAGAAACGTCTCGGAGCTCTACGGGAGATGTTTCGTATCCCGGGATGCAAAAAGGAGTGCAACACGAGGACTTCCCAGGGGGTCACCCATCGTAGTACTACTCTGGCCCAAGCACGCTTAACTTTGGTGTTTTGATGGGATCCGGTGAGTTAGTGCTGCCATTATCGCACCCGTTTCGCGAGCTTCGTCCCTCGCCTATGTGCACATCGCGGTCGACGCATCAAAGTCCGGAGCCTCTTGCCCGTCATGAAACCGTCGTCGCTTTCTCGAACGTTCACGAAATCCCTATTGCAAGCTCTCTCCGAGCCCTAGCCCGACGACTGCGTATCGGTCACGGCCAGCGCATACCGGAACCATCGGCACTTTCTAGAACGATCTCGTAATCGCTATTGCGACCCCAATTCGGAAAGCTCTCTCCGAGCCCCTCGATACTGACTGCGTAGCAGTCACAGCAAATTTCCAGCCCCAAAACAATCGTCTCGGAGCTCTACGGGAGATGTTTCGTATCCCGGGATGCAAAAAGGAGTGCAACACGAGGACTTCCCAGGGGGTCACCCATCGTAGTACTACTCTGGCCCAAGCACGCTTAACTTCGGTGTTTTGATGGGATCCGGTGATTTTGTGCTGGCATTATCGCACCCGTTTCGCGAGCTTCGTCCCTCGCCTATGTGCACGTCGCGGTCGGCGCATCAACGTCCGGAGCCTCTTGCCCGTCCCGAAACCGTCGTCGCTTTCTCGAACGTTCACGAAATCCCTATTGCAAGCTCTCTCCGAGCCCTAGCCCGACGACTGCGTATCGATCACGGCAAGCACGTGCCGAAACCATCGGCACTTTCTAGAACGATCTCGGAATCGCTATTGCGACCCCAATCCGGAAAGCTCTCTCCGAGCCCCTCGATACTGACTGCGTAGCGGTCACAACAAATTTCCAGCCCCAAAACAATCGTCTCGGAGCTCTACGGGAGATGTTTCTTATCCCGGGATGCAAAAAGGAGTGCAACACGAGGACTTCCCAAGGGGGCACCCATCGTAGTACTACTCTGGCCCAAGCACGCTTAACTTCGGTGTTTTGATGGGATCTGGTGATTTAGTGCTGGCATTATCGCACCCGTTTCGCGAGCTTCGTCCCTCGCCTATGTGCACGTCGCGGTCGGCGCATCAACGTCCGGAGCCTCTTGCCCGTCACGAAACCGTCGTCGCTTTCTCGAACGTTCACGGAATCCCTATTGCAAGCTCTCTACGAGCCCTAGCCCGACGACTGCGTATAGGTCACGACAAGCGCGTGCCGAAACCATCGGCACTTTCTAGAACGATCTCGGAATCGCTATTGCGACCCCAATCCGGAAAGCTCTCTCCGAGCCCCTCGATACTGACTGCGTAGCGGTCACAGCAAATTTCCAGCCCCAAAACAATCGTCGCGGAGCTCTACAGGAGATGTTTCGTATCCCGGGATGCAAAAAGGAGTGCAACACGAGGACTTCCCAGGGGGTCACCCATCGTAGTACTACTCTGGCCCAAGCACGCTTAACTTCGGTGTTTTGATGGGATCCGGTGATTTAGTGCTGGCATTATCGCACCCGTTTCGCGAGCTTCGTCCCTCACCTATGTGCACGTCGCGGTCGGCGCATCAACGTCCGGAGCCTCTTGCCCGTCCCGAAACCGTCGTCGCTTTCTCGAACGTTCACGAAATCCCATTTGCAAGCTCTCTTCGAGCCCTAGCCCGACGACTGCGTATCGATCACGGCAAGCACGTGCCGAAACCATCGGCACTTTCTAGAACGATCTCGGAATCGCTATTGCGACCCCAATCCGGAAAGCTCTCTCCGAGCCCCTCGATACTGACTGCGTAGCGGTCACAACAAATTTCTAGCCCCAAAACAATCGTCTCGGAGCTCTACGGGAGATGTTTCGTATCCCGGGATGCAAAAAGGAGTGCAACACGAGGACTTCCCAGTGGGGCACCCATCGTAGTACTACTCTGGCCCAAGCACGCTTAACTTCGGTGTTTTGATGGGATCTGGTGATTTAGTGCTGGCATTATCGCACCCGTTTCGCGAGCTTCGTCCCTCGCCTATGTGCACGTCGCGGTCGGCGCATCAACGTCCGGAGCCACTTGCCATTCACGAAATCGTAGTCGCTTTCTCGAACGTTCACGAAATCCCTATTGCAAGCTCTCTCCGAGCCCTAGCCCGACGACTGCATATCGGTCACGGCAAGCGCATGCCGAAACCATCGGCACTTTCTAGAACGATCTCGGAATCGCTATTGCGACCCCAATCCGGAAAGCTCTCTCGGAGCCCCTAGATACTGACTGCGTAGCGGTCAAAGCAAATTTCCAGCCCCAAAACAAACGTCTCGGAGCTCTACGGGAGATGTTTCGTATCCCGGGATGCAAAAAGGAGTGCAACACGAGGACTTCCCAAGGGGTCACCCATCGTAGTACTACTCTGGCCCCAGCACGCTTAAATTCGGTGTTTTGATGGGATCCGGTGATTTAGTGATGCCAATATCGCACCTGTTTCGCGTGCATCGTCCCTCACCTATGTGCACGTTGCGGTCGGCGCATCAACGTCTGGAGCCTCTTGCCCATCACGAAACCGTCGGTGCTTTCTCGAACGTTCACGAAATCCCTATTGCAAGCTCTCTCCGAGCCCTAGCCCGACGACTGCGTATCGAACACGGCAAGCACGTGCCGAAACCATCGGCACTTTCTAGAACGATCTCGGAATCGCTATTGTGACCCCAATCCGGAAAGCTCTCTCCGAGCCCCTCGATACTGACTGCGTAGCGGTCACAGCAAATTTGAGCCTCTTGCCCGTCACGAAACCGTCGTCGCTTTCTCTAACGTTCACGAAATCCCTATTGCAAGCTCTCTCCGAGCCCAAACCCGACGACTGCGTATCGGTCACGGCAAGCTCGTGCCGAAACCATCGGCACTTTCTAGAACGATCTCGGAATCGCTAATGCGACCCCAATCCGGAAAGCTCTCTCCGAGCCCCTCGATACTGACAACGTAGCGGTCACAGCTAATTTCCAGCCCCAAAACAATCGTCTCGGAGTTCTACGGGAGATGTTTCGTATCCCGGGATGCAAAAAGGAGTGCAACACGAGGACTTCCCAGGGGGTCACCCATCGTAGTACTACTCTGGCCCAAGCACGCTTAACTTCGGTGTTTTGATGGGATCCGGTGATTTATGCTGGCATTATCGCACCCGTTTCGCGAGCTTCGTCCCTCGCCTATGTGCACGTCGCGGTCGGCGCATCATCGTCCGGAGCCTCTTGCCCGTCCCGAAACCGTCGTCGCTTTCTCAAACGTTCACGAAATCCCTATTGCAAGCTCTCTCCGAGCCCTAGCCCGACGATTGCGTATCGATCACGGCAAGCACGTGCCGAAACCATCGGCACTTTCTAGAACGATCTCGGAATCGCTATTGCGATCACAATCCGGAAAGCTCTCTCCGAGCCCCTCGATACTGACTGCGTAGCGGTCACAGCAAATTTCCAGCCCCAAAACAATCGTCTCGGAGCTCTACGGGAGATGTTTCATATCCCGGGATGCAAAAAGGAGTGCAACACGAGGATTCCCAGGGGGTCACCCATCGTAGTACTACTCTGGCCCAAGCACGCTTAACTTCGGTGTTTTGATGGGATCCGGTGATTTAGTTCTGGCATTATCGCACCCGTTTCGCGAGCTTCGTCCCTCGCCTATGTGCACGTCGCGGTCGGCGCATCAACGTCCGGAGCCTCTTGCCCATCACGAAACCGTCGGCGCTTTCTCGAACGTTCACGAAATCCCTATTGCAAGCTCTCTCCGAGCCCTAGCCCGACGACTGCGTATCGATCACGGCAAGCACGTGCCGAAACCATCGGCACTTTCTAGAACGATCTCGGAATCGCTATTGCGACCCCAATCCGGAAAGCTCTCTCCGAGCCCCTCGATACTGACTGCGTAGCAGTCACAACAAATTTCTAGCCCCAAAACAATCGTCTCGGAGCTCTACGGGAGATGTTTCGTATCCCGGGATGCAAAAAGGAGTGCAACACGAGGACTTCCCAGGGGAGCACCCATCGTAGTACTACTCTGGCCCAAGCACGCTTAACTTCGGTGTTTTTATGGGATCTGGTGATTTAGTGATGGCATTATCGCACCCGTTTCGCGTGCTTCGTCCCTCACCTATGTGCACGTTGCGGTCGGCGCATCAACGTCCGGAGCCTCTTGCCCGTCACGAAACCGTCGGCGCTTTCTCGAACGTTCACGAAATCCCTATTGCAAGCTCTCTCCGAGCCCTAGCCCGACGACTGCGTATCGGTCACGGCAAGCGCGTGCCGAAACCATCGGCACTTTCTAGAACGATCTCGGAATTGCTATTGCGACCCCAATCCGGAAAGCTCTCTCCGAGCCCCTCAATACTGACTGCGTAGCGGTCACAGAAATTTCCAGCCCCAAAATAATCGTCTCGGAGCTCTACGGGAGATGTTTCGTATCCCGAGATGCAAAAAGGAGTGCAACACGAGGACTTCCCAGGGGGTCACCCATCGTAGTACTACTCTGGCCCAAGCACGCTTAACTTCAGTGTTTTGATGGGATCCGGTGATTTAGTGCTGGCATTATCGCACCCGTTTCGCGAGCTTCGTCCCTCGCCTATGTGCACGTCGCGGTCGGCGCATCAACGTCCGGAGCCTCTTGCCCGTCACGAAACCGTCGGCGCTTTCTCGAACGTTCACGAAATCCCTATTGCAAGCTCTCTCCGAGCCCTAGCCCGACGACTGCGTATCGGTCACGGCAAGCGCGTGCCGAAACCATCGGCACTTTCTAGAACGATCTCGGAATCGCTATTGCGACCCCAATCCGGAAAGCTCTCTCCGAGCCCCTCAATACTGACAGCGTAGCGGTCACAGCAAATTTCCAGCCCCAAAACAATCGTCTCGGAGCTCTACGGGAGATGTTTCGTATCCTGAGATGCAAAAAGGAGTGCAACACGAGGACTTCCCAAGGGTTCACCCATCGTAGTACTACTCTGGCCCAAGCATGCTTAACTTCGGTGTTTTGATGGGATCCGGTGATTTAGTGCTGGCATTATCGCACCCGTTTCGCGAGCTTCGTCCCTCGCCTATGTGCACGTCGCGGTCGGCGCATCAACGTCCGGAGCCTCTTGCCCGTCACGAAACCGTCGGCGCTTTCTCGAACGTTCACGAAATCCCTATTGCAAGCTCTCTCCGAGCCCTAGCCCGACGACTACGTATCGGTCACGGCAAGCGCGTGCCGAAACCATCGGCACTTTCTAGAACGATCTCGGAATCGCTAATGCGACCCCAATCCGGAAAGCTCTCTCTGAGCCCCTCGATAATGACTGCGTAGCGGTCACAGCAAATTTCCAGCCCCAAAACAATCATCGCAGAGCTCTACGGGAGATGTTTCGTATCCCGGGATGCAAAAAGGAGCGCAACACGAGGACTTCCCAGGGGGTCACCCATCGTAGTACTACTATGGCCCAAGCACGCTTAACTTCGGTGTTTTGATGGGATCTGTTGATTTAGTGCTGGCATTATCGCACCCGTTTCGCGAGCTTCGTCCCTCGCCTATGTGCACGTCGCGGTTGGTGCATCAACGTCCGGAGCCTCTTGCCCGTCACGAAACCGTCGTCGCTTTCTCGAACGTTCACGAAATCCCTATTGCAAGCTCTCTCCGAGCCCTAGCCCGACGACTACGTATCGGTCACGGCAAGCGCGTGCCGAAACCATCGGCACTTTCTAGAACGATCTCGGAATCGCTAATGCGACCCCAATCCGGAACGCTCTCTCTGAGCCCCTCGATACTGACTACGTAGCGGTCACAGCAAATTTCCAACCCCAAAACAATCATCGCAGAGCTCGACGGGAGATGTTTCGTATCCCGGGATGCAAAAAGGAGCGCAACACGAGGACTTCCCAGGGGGTCACCCATCGTAGTACTACTCTGGCCCAAGCACGCTTAACTTCGGTGTTTTGATGGGATCTGTTGATTTAGTGCTGGCATTATCGCACCCGTTTCGCGAGCTTCGTCCCTCGCCTATGTGCACGTCGCGGTCGGTGCATCAACGTCCGGAGCCTCTTGCCCGTCACGAAACCGTCGTCGCTTTCTCGAACGTTCACGAAATCCCTATTGCAAGCTCTCTCCGAGCCCTAGCCCGACCACTGCGTATCGGTCACGGCAAGCTCGTGCCGAAACAATCGGCACTTTCTAGAACGATCTCGGAATCGCTAATGCGACCCCAATCCAGAAAGCCCTCTCTGAGCCCCTCGATACTGACTGCGTAGCGGTCACAGCAAATTTCCATCCCCAAAACAATCATCTCAGAGCTCTACGGGAGATGTTTCGTATCCCGGGATTCAAAAAGGAGTGCAACACGAGGACTTCCCAGGGGGTCACCCATCGTAATACTACTCTAGCCCAAGCACGCTTAACTTCGGTGTTTTGATGGGATCTGTTGATTTAGTTTGGCATTATCGCACCCGTTTCGCGAGCTTCGTCCCTCGCCTATGTGCACGTCGCGGTCGGCGCATCAACGTCCGGAGCCTCTTGCCCGTCACGAAACCGTCGTCGCTTTCTCGAACGTTCACGAAATCCCTATTGCAAGCTCTCTCCGAGCCCTAGCCCGACGACTGCGTATCGATCACGGCAAGCACGTGCCGAAACCATCGGCACTTTCTAGAACGATCTCGGAATCGCTATTGCGACCCCAATCCGGAAAGCTCTCTCCGAGCCCCTCGATACTGACTGCGTAGCGGTCACAACAAATTTCCAGCCCCAAAACAATCGTCTCGGAGCTCTACGGGAGATGTTTCGTATCCCGGGATGCAAAAAGGAGTGCAACACGAGGACTTCACAGGGGGTCACCCATCGTAGTACTACTCTGGCCCAAGCACGCTTAACTTCGGTGTTTTGATGGGATCTGGTGATTTAGTGATGGCATTATCGCACCTGTTTCGTGAGCTTCGTCCCACGCCTATGTGCACGTCCCGGTCGGTGCATCAATATCCGGAGCCTCTTGCCTGTCACGAAACCGTCGGCGCTTTCTCGAACGTTCACGAAATCCCTATTGCAAGCTCTCTCCGATCCCTAGCCCGACGACTGCGTATCGGTCACGGCAAGCGCGTGCCGAAACCATCGGCACTTTCTAGAACGATCTCGGAATCGCTATTGCGACCCCAATCCGGAAAGCTCTCTCCGAACCCCTCAATACTGACTGCGTAGCGGTCACAGAAATTTCCAGCCCCAAAACAATCGTCTCGGAGCTCTACGGGAGATGTTTCGTATCCCGAGATGCAAAAAGGAGTGCAACACGAGGACTTCCCAGGGGGTCACCCATCGTAGTACTACTCTGGCCCAAGCACGCTTAACTTCGGTGTTTTGTTGGGATCCGGTGATTTAGTGCTGGCATTATCGCACCCGTTTCGCGAGCTTCGTCCCTCGCCTATGTGCACGTCGCGGTCGGCGCATCAACGTCCGGAGCCTCTTGCCCGTCACGAAACGGTCGGCGCTTTCTCGAACGTTCACGAAATCCCTATTGCAAGATCTCTCCGAGCCCTAGCCCGACGACTGCATATCGGTCAAGGCAAGCGCGTGCCGAAACCATCGACACTTTCTAGAACGATCTCGGAATCGCTAATGCGACCCCAATCCGGAAAGCCCTCTCTGAGCCCCTCGATACTGACTGCGTAGCGGTCACAGCAAATTTCCATCCCCAAAACAATCATCTCAGAGCTCTACGGGAGATGTTTCGTATCCCGGGATGCAAAAAGGAGTGCAACACGAGGACTTCCCAGGGGGTCACCCATCGTAGTACTACTCTGGCCCAAGCATGCTTAACTTTGGTGTTTTGATGGGATCTGTTGATTTAGTTCTGGCATTATCGCACCCGTTTCGCGAGCTTCGTCCCTCGCCTATGTGCACGTCGCGGTCGGCGCATCAACGTCCGGAGCCTCTTGCCCGTCACGAAACCGTCGGCGCTTTCTCGAACGTTCACGAAATCCCTATTGCAAGCTCTCTTCGAGCCCTAGCCCGACGACTGCGTATCGGTCACGGCAAGCGCGTGCCGAAACCATCGACACTTTCTAGAACGATCTCGGAATCGCTAATGCGACCCCAATCCAGAAAGCCCTCTCTGAGCCCCTCAATACTGACTGCGTAGCGGTCACAGCAAATTTCCATCCCCAAAACAATCATCTCAGAGCTCTACGGGAGATGTTTCGTATCCCGGGATGCAAAAAGGAGTGCAACACGAGGACTTCCCAGGGGGTCACCCATCGTAGTACTACTCTGGCCCAAGCACGCTTAACTTCGGTGTTTTGATGGGATTTGTTGATTTAGTTCTGGCATTATCGCACCCGTTTCGCGAGCTTCGTCCCTCGCCTATGTGCACGTCGCGGTCGGCGCATCAACGTCCGGAGCCTCTTGCCCGTCACGAAACCGTCGTCGCTTTCTTGAACATTCACGAAATCCCTATTGCAAGCTCTCTCCGAGCCCTAGCCCGACGACTGCGTATCGGTCACGGCAAGCTCGTGCCGAAACAATCGGCACTTTCTAGAACGATCTCGGAATCGCTAATGCGACCCCAATCCGGAAAGCTCTCTCTGAGCCCCTCGATACTGACTGCGTATCGGTCACAGCAAATATCCAGCCCCAAAACAATCGTCTCGGAGCTCTACGGGAGATATTTCGTATCCCGGGATGCAAAAAGGAGTGCAACACGAGGACTTCACAGGGGGTCACCCATCGTAGTACTACTCTGGCCCAAGCACGCTTAACTTCGGTGTTTTGATGGGATCTGGTGATTTAGTGATGGCATTATCGCACCTGTTTCGCGAGCTTCGTCCCTCGCCTATGTGCACGTCGCGGTCGGCGCATCAACGTCCGGAGCCTCTTGCCTGTCACAAAACCGTCGGCGCTTTCTCGAACGTTCACGAAATCCCTATTGCAAGCTATCTCCGATCCCTAGCCCGACGACTGGGTATCGGTCACGGCAAGCGCGTGCCGAAACCATCGGCACTTTCTAGAACGATCTCGGAATCGCTATTGCGACCCCAATCCGGAAAGCTCTCTCCGAGCCCCTCAATACTGACTGCGTAGCGGTCACAGAAATTTCCAGCCCCAAAACAATCGTCTCGGAGCTCTACGGGAGATGTTTCGTATCCCGAGATGCAAAAAGGAGTGCAACACGAGGACTTCCCAGGGGATGGAGTCAGAGAACTCATCACGGCGTGGAGCCACCACTGCGTTAAACCTCACATGCACTATGCTAGGGTTCGATCTGGGATATGTCAGGCCTTGACGAGGACGTCAAGTTAATTGGGTTGGGGATAGTGTAATATCCCATTAGTCCCACATCGGAAGTGGGGAATGTGTGTGATTAGCTTATAAGGGCCTGATGAGTGTACTACGTTACCTCCCGCTTAAGCATTTTGGTCCGCCGTTGAGGACCAAAATGGAGTTATTGGCCAGTTAGCTCATCAGACCCGGGTCGTGACATTTGGTATCAGAGCCGACCTAGCATTAGGGCAGGGTGAGAGGGCTGCAGTAGGAAAGGGCTACCCGTGGATGGAGTCAGAGAACTCATCACGGCGTGGAGCCACCACTGAGTTAAACCTCACATGCACTATGCTAGGGTTCGATCTGGGATATGTCAGGCCTTGACGAGGACGTCAAGCTAATTGGGTTGGGGATAGTGTAATATCCCATTAGTCCCACATCGGAAGTGGGGAATGTGTGTGATTAGCTTATAAGGGCCTGATGAGTGTACTACGTTACCTCCCGCTTAAGCATTTTGGTCCGCCGTTGAGGACCAAAATGGAGTTATTGGCCAGTTAGCTCATCAGACCCGGGTCGTGACATTTGGTATCAGAGCCGACCTAGCATTAGGGCAGGGTGAGAGGGCTGCAGTAGGAAAGGGCTACCCGTGGATGGAGTCAGAGAACTCATCACGGCGTGGAGCCACCACTGTGTTAAACCTCACATGCACTATGCTAGGGTTCGATCTGGGATATGTCAGGCCTTGACGAGGACGTCAAGTTAATTGAGTTGGGGATAGTGTAATATCCCATTAGTCCCACATCGGAAGTGGGGAATGTGTGTGATTAGCTTATAAGGGCCTGATGAGTGTACTACGTTACCTCCCGCTTAAGCATTTTGGTCCGCCGTTGAGGACCAAAATGGAGTTATTGGCCAGTTAGCTCATCAGACCCGGGTCGTGACATTTGGTATCAGAGCCGACCTAGCATTAGGGCAGGGTGAGAGGGCTGCAGAAGGAAAGGGCTACCCGTGGATGGAGTCAGAGAACTCATCACGGCGTGGAGCCACCACTGAGTTAAACCTCACATGCACTATGCTAGGGTTCGATCTGGGATATGTCAGGCCTTGACGAGGACGTCAAGTTAATTGGGTTGGGGATAGTGTAATATCCCATTAGTCCCACATCGGAAGTGGGGAATGTGTGTGATTAGCTTATAAGGGCCTGATGAGTGTACTACGTTACCTCCCGCTTAAGCATTTTGGTCCGCCGTTGAGGACCAAAATGGAGTTATTGGCCAGTTAGCTCATCAGACCCGGGTCGTGACATTTGGTATCAGAGCCGACCTAGCATTAGGGCAGGGTGAGAGGGCTGCAGTAGGAAAGGGCTACCCGTGGATGGAGTCAGAGAACTCATCACGGCGTGGAGCCACCACTGAGTTAAACCTCACATGCACTATGCTAGGGTTCGATCTGGGATATGTCAGGCCTTGACGAGGACGTCAAGCTAATTGGGTTGGGGATAGTGTAATATCCCATTAGTCCCACATCGGAAGTGGGGAATGTGTGTGATTAGCTTATAAGGGCCTGATGAGTGTACTACGTTACCTCCCGCTTAAGCATTTTGGTCCGCCGTTGAGGACCAAAATGGAGTTATTGGCCAGTTAGCTCATCAGACCCGGGTCGTGACAGGGGGTCACCCATCGTAGTACTACTCTGGCCCAAGCATGCTTAAATCGGTGTTTTAATGGGATCCGGTGATTTAGTGCTGGCATTATCGCACCCGTTTCGCGAGCTTCGTCCCTCGCCTATGTGCACGTCGCGGTCGGAGCATCAACGTCCGTAGCCTCTTGCCCGTCACGAAACCGTCGGCGCTTTCTCGAACGTTCAGGAAATCCCTATTGCAAGCTCTCTCCGAGCCCTAGCCCGACGCCTGCATATCGGTCACGGCAAGCGCGTGCCGAAACCATCGACACTTTCTAGAACGATCTCGGAATCGCTAATGCGACCCCAATCCGGAAAGCTCTCTCTGAGCCCCTCGATACTGACTGCGTAGCGGTCACAGCAAATTTCCATCCTCAAAACAATCATCTCAGAGCTCTACGGGAGATGTTTCGTATCCCGGGATGCAAAAAGGAGTGCAACACGAGGACTTCCCAGGGGGTCACCCATCGTAGTACTACTCTGGCCCAAGCACGCTTAACTTCGGTGTTTTGATGGGATCTGGTGATTTAGTTCTGGCATTATCGCACCCGTTTCGCGAGCTTCGTCCCTCGCCTATGTGCACGTCGCGGTCGGCGCATCAACGTCCGGAGCCTCTTGCCCGTCACGAAACCGTCGGCGCTTTCTCGAACGTTCACGAAATCCCTATTGCAAGCTCTCTCCGAGCCCTAGCCCGACGACTGCGTATCGGTCACGGCAAGCGCATGCCGAAACCCTCGGGACTTTCTAGAACGATCTCGGAATCGCTATTGCGACCCCAATCCGGAAAGCTCTCTCCGAGCCCCTCGATACTGACTGCGTAGCGGTCACAGCAAATTTCCAGCCCCAAAACAATCGTCTCGGAGCTCTACGGGAGATGTTTCGTATCCCGGGATGCAAAAAGGAGTGCAACACGAGGACTTACCAGGGGGTCACCCATCGTAGTACTACTCTGGCCCACGCACGCTTAACTTCGGTGTTTTGAAGGGATCCGGTGATTTAGTGCTGGCATTATCGCACCCGTTTCGCGAGCTTCGTCCCTCGCCTATGTGCACGTCGCGGTCGGCGCATCAAAGTCCGGAGCCTCTTGCCCGTCACGAAACCCTCGGCGCTTTCTCGAACGTTCACGAAATCCCTATTGCAAGCTCTCTCCGAGCCCTAGCCCGACGACTGCGTATCGGTCACGGCAAGCGCGTGCCGAAACCATCGGGACTTTCTAGAACGATCTCGGAATCGCTATTGCGACCCCAATCCGGAAAGCTCTCTCCGAGCCCCTCGATACTGACTGCGTAGCGGTCACAGCAAATTTCCTGCCCCAAAACAATCGTCTCGGAGCTCTACGGGAGATGTTTCGTATCCCGGGATGCAAAAAGGAGTGCAACACGAGGACTTACCAGGGGGTCACCCATCGTAGTACTACTCTGGCCCAAGCACGCTTAACTTCGGTGTTTTGATGGGATCTGGTGATTTAGTGATGGCATTATCGCACCCGTTTCGCGTGCTTCGTCCCTCACCTATGTGCACGTTGCGGTCGGCGCATCAACGTCCGGAGCCTCTTGCCCATCACGAAACCGTCGGCGCTTTCTCGAACGTTCACGAAATCCCTATTGCAAGCTCTCTCGGAGCCCTAGCCCGACGACTGCGTATCGGTCACGGCAAGCGTGTGCCGAAACCATCGGCACTTCCTAGAACGATCTCGGAATCGCTATTGCGACCCCAATCCGGAAAGCTCTCTCCGAGCCCCTCAATACTGACTGCGTAGCGGTCACAGAAATTTCCAGCCCCAAAACAATCGTCTCGGAGCTCTACGGGAGATGTTTCGTATCCCGAGATGCAAAAAGGAGTGCAACACGTGGACTTCCCAGGGGTTCACCCATCGTAGTACTACTCTGGCCCAAGCACGCTTAACTTCGGTGTTTTGATGGGATCCGGTGATTTAGTGCTGGCATTATCCCACCCGTTTCGCGAGCTTCGTCCCTCGCCTATGTGCACGTCGCGGTCGGCGCATCAACGTCCGGAGCCTCTTGACCGTCACGAAACCGTCGGCGCTTTCTCGAACGTTCACGAAATCCCTATTGCAAGCTCTCTTCGAGCCCTAGCCCGACGACTGCGTATCGATCACGGCAAGCACGTGCCGAAACCATCGGCACTTTCTAGAACGATCTCGGAATCGCTATTGCGACCCCAATCCGGCAAGCTCTCTCCGAGCCCCTCGATACTGACTGCGTAGCGGTCACAGCAAATTTCCAGCCCCAAAACAATCGTCTCGGAGCTCTACGGGAGATGTTTCGTATCCCGGGATGCAAAAAGGAGTGCAACACGAGGATTCCCAGGGGGTCACCCATCGTAGTACTACTCTGGCCCAAGCACGCTTAACTTCGGTGTTTTGATGGGATCTGGTGATTTAGTGATGGCATTATCGCACCCGTTTCGCGAGCTTCGTCCCTCGCCTATGTGCACGTCGCGGTCGGCGCATCAACGTCCGGAGCCTCTTGCCCGTTACGAAACTGTCGGCGCTTTCTCGAACGTTCAGGAAATCCCTATTGCAAGCTCTCTCCCAGCCCTAGCCCGACGACTGCGTATCGGTCACGGCAAGCGCGTGCCGAAACCATCGGCACTTTCTAGAACGATCTCGGAATCGCTATTGCGACCCCAATCTGGAAAGCTCTCTCCGAGCCCCTCAATACTGACTGCGTAGCGGTCACAGAAATTTCCAGCCCCAAAACAATCGTCTCGGAGCTCTACGGGAGATGTTTCGTATCCCGAGATGCAAAAAGGAGTGCAACACGAGGACTTCCCAGGGGTTCACCCATCGTAGTACTACTCTGGCCCAAGCACGCTTAACTTCGGTGTTTTGATGGGATCCGGTGATTTAGTGCTGGCATTATCCCACCCGTTTCGCGAGCTTCGTCCCTCGCCTATGTGCACGTCGCGGTCGGCGCATCAACGTCCGGAGCCTCTTGACCGTCACGAAACCGTCGGCGCTTTCTCGAACGTTCACGAAATCCATATTGCAAGCTCTCTCCGAGCCCTAGCCCGACGACTACGTATCGGTCACGGCAAGCGCGTGCCGAAACCATCGGCACTTTCTAGAACGATCTCGGAATCGCTAATGCGACCCCAATCCGGAAAGCTCTCTCTGAGCCCCTCGATACTGACTGCGTAGTGGTCACAGCAAATTTCCAGCCCCAAAACAATCATCTCAGAGCTCTATGGGAGATGTTTCGTATCCCGGGATGCAAAAAGGAGTGCAACGCGAGGACTTCCCAGGGGGTCACCCATCGTAGTACTACTCTGGCCCAAGCACGCTTAACTTTGGTGTTTTGATGGGATCTGTTGATTTAGTGCTGGCATTATCGCACCCGTTTCGCGAGCTTCGTCCCTCGCCTATGTGCACGTCGCGGTCGGCGCATCAACGTCCGGAGCCTCTTGCCCGTCACGAAACCGTCGTCGCTTTCTCGAACGTTCACGAAATCCCTATTGCAAGCTCTCTCCGAGCCCTAGCCCGCCGAATGCGTATCGGTCACGGCAAGCTCGTGCCGAAACAATCGGCACTTTCTAGAACGATCTTGGAATCGCTAATGCGACCCCAATCCGGAAAGCTCTCTCTGAGCCCCTCGATACTGACTGCGTATCGGTCACAGCAAATTTCCAGCCCCAAAACAATCGTCTCGGAGCTCTACGGGAGATGTTTCGTATCCCGGGATGCAAAAAGGAGAGCAACACGAGTACTTCACAGGGGGTCACCCATCGTAGTACTACTCTGGCCCAAGCACGCTTAACTTCGGTGTTTTGATGGGATCTGGTGATTTAGTGATGGCATTATCGCACCTGTTTCACGAGCTTCGTCCCTCGCCTATGTGCACGTCGCGGTCGGCGCATCAACGTCCGGAGCCTCTTGCCTGTCACGAAACCGTCGGCGCTTTCTCGAACGTTCACGAAATCCCTATTGCAAGCTCTCTCCGATCCCTAGCCCGACGACTGCGTATCGGTCACGGCAAGCGCGTGCCGAAACCATCGGCACTTTCTAGAACGATCTCGGAATCGCTATTGCGACCCCAATCCGGAAAGCTCTCTCCGAGCCCCTCAATACTGACTGCGTAGCGGTCACAGAAATTTCCAGTCCCAAAACAATCGTCTCGGAGCTCTACGGGACATGTTTCGTATCCCGAGATGCAAAAAGGAGTGCAACACGAGGACTTCCCAGGGGGTCACCCATCGTAGTACTACTCTGGCCCAAGCACGCTTAACTCCGATATTTTGATGGGATCCGGTGATTTAGTGCTGGCATTATCGCACCCGTTTCGCGAGCTTCGTCCCTCGCCTATGTGCACGTCGCGGTCGGCGCATCAACGTCCGGAGCCTCTTGCCCGTCACGAAACCGTCGGCGCTTTCTCGAACGATCACGAAATCCCTATTGCAAGCTCTCTCCGAGCCCTAGCCCGACGAATGCGTATCGGTCACGGCAAGCGCATGCCGAAACCATCGACACTTTCTAGAACGATCTCGGAATCGCTAATGCGACCCCAATCCGGAAAGCTCTCTCTGAGCCCCTCGATACTGACTGCGTAGTGGTCACAGCAAATTTCCATCCCCAAAACAATCATCTCAGAGCTCTACGGGAGATGTTTCGTATCCCGGGATGCAAAAAGGAGTGCAACACGAGGCCTTCCCAGGGGGTCACCCATCGTAGTACTACTCTGGCCCAAGCACGCTTAACTTCGGTGTTTTGATGGGATCTGGTGATTTAGTGCTGGCATTATCGCACCCGTTTCGCGAGCTTCGTCCCTCGCCTATGTGCACGTCGCGGTCGGCGCATCAACGTCCGGAGCCTCTTGCCCGTCACGAAACCGTCGTCGCTTTCTCGAACGTTCACGAAATCCCTATTGCAAGCTCTCTCCGAGCCCTAGCCCGACGACTGCGTATCGGTCACGGCAAGCGCGTGCCGAAACCATCGGCACTTTCTAGAATGATCTCGGAATCGCTATTGCGACCCCAATCCGGAAAGCTCTCTCCGAGCCCCTCAATACTGACTGCGTAGCGGTCACAGAAATTTCCAGCCCCAAAACAATCGTCTCGGAGCTCTACGGGAGATGTTTCGTATCCCGAGATGCAAAAAGGAGTGCAACACGAGGACTTCCCAGGGGGTCACCCATCGTAGTACTACTCTGGCCCAAGCACACTTAACTTCGATGTTTTGATGGGATCCGGTGATTTAGTGCTGGCATTATCGCACCCGTTTCGCGAGCTTCGTCCCTCGCCTATGTGCACGTCGCGGTCGGCGCATCAATGTCTGGAGCCTCTTGCCCGTCACGAAACCGTCGGCGCTTTCTCGAACGTTCACGAAATCCCTATTGCAAGCTCTCTCCGAGCCCAAGCCCGACGACTGCGTATCGGTCACGGCAAGCGCGTGCCGAAACCATCGACACTTTCTAGAACGATCTCGGAATCGCTAATGCGACCCCAATCCGGAAAGCTCTCTCTGAGCCCCTCGATACTGACTGCGTAGCGGTCACAGCAAATTTCCATCCCCAAAACAATCATCTCAGAGCTCTACGGGAGATGTTTCGTATCCCGGGATGCAAAAAGGAGTGCAACACGAGGCCTTCCCAGGGGGTCACCCATCGTAGTACTACTCTGGCCCAAGCACGCTTAACTTCGGTGTTTTGATGGGATCTGGTGATTTAGTGCTGGCATTATCGCACCCGTTTCGCGAGCTTCGTCCCTCGCCTATGTGCACGTCGCAGTCGGCGCATCAACGTCCGGAGCCTCTTGCCCGTCACGAAACCATCGTCGCTTTCTCGAACGTTCACGAAATCCCTATTGCAAGCTCTCTCCGAGCCCTAGCCCGACGACTGCGTATCGGTCACGGCAAGCTCGTGCTGAAACAATCGACACTTTCTAGAACGATCTCGGAATCGCTAATACGACCCCAATCCGGAAAACTCTCTCTGAGCCCCTCGATATTGAGTGCGTAGCGGTCACAGCAAATTTCCAGCCCCAAAACAATCGTCTCGGAGCTCTACGGGAGATGTTTCGTATCCCGGGATGCAAAACGGAGTGCAACACGAGGACTTCCCATGGGGTCACCCATCGTAGTACTACTCTGGCCCAAGCACGCTTAACTTCGGTGTTCTGATGGGATTTGGTGATTTAGTGCTGGCATTATCGCACCCGTTTCGCGAGCTTCGTCCCTCGCCTATGTGCACGTCGCGGTCGGCGCATTAACGTCTGGAGCCTCTTGCCCGTCACGAAACCGTCGTCGCTTTCTCGAACGTTCACGAAATCCCTATTGCAAGCTCTATCCGAGCCCTAGCCCGACGACTGCGTATCGGTCACGGCAAGCGCGTGCCGAAACCATCGGCACTTTCTAGAACGATCTCGGAATCGCTATTGCAACCCCAATCCGGAAAGCTCTCTCCGAGCCACTCAATACTGACTGAGTAGCGGTCACAGAAATTTCCAACCCCAAAACAATCGTCTCGGAGCTCTACGGGAGATGTTTCGTATCCCGAGATGCAAAAAGGAGTGCAACACGAGGACTTCCCAGGGGTTCACCCATCGTAGTACTACTCTGGCCCAAGCACGCTTAACTTCGGTGTTTTGATGGGATCCGGTGATTTAGTGCTGGCATTATCCCACCCGTTTCGCGAGCTTCGTCCCTCGCCTATGTGCACGTCGCGGTCGGCGCATCAACGTCCGGAGCCTCTTGACCGTCACGAAACCGTCGGCGCTTTCTCGAACGTTCACGAAATCCATATTGCAAGCTCTCTCCGAGCCCTAGCCCGACGACTACGTATCGGTCACGGCAAGCGCGTGCCGAAACCATCGGCACTTTCTAGAACGATCTCGGAATCGCTAATGCGACCCCAATCCGGAAAGCTCTCTCTGAGCCCCTCGA
This sequence comes from Musa acuminata AAA Group, assembly GCF_036884655.1. Lineage (NCBI taxonomy): Eukaryota > Viridiplantae > Streptophyta > Magnoliopsida > Zingiberales > Musaceae > Musa > Musa acuminata. Next base: position 24,884,544 of record NC_088338.1, on the reverse strand, counting down.
TACTGACTGCGTAGCGGTCACAGCAAATTTCCAGCCCCAAAACAATCATCTCAGAGCTCTATGGGAGATGTTTCGTATCCCGGGATGCAAAAAGGAGTGCAACGCGAGGACTTCCCAGGGGGTCACCCATCGTAGTACTACTCTGGCCCAAGCACGCTTAACTTTGGTGTTTTGATGGGATCTGTTGATTTAGTGCTGGCATTATCGCACCCGTTTCGCGAGCTTCGTCCCTCGCCTATGTGCACGTCGCGGTCGGCGCATCAACGTCCGGAGCCTCTTGCCCGTCACGAAACCGTCGTCGCTTTCTCGAACGTTCACGAAATCCCTATTGCAAGCTCTCTCCGAGCCCTAGCCCGCCGAATGCGTATCGGTCACGGCAAGCTCGTGCCGAAACAATCGGCACTTTCTAGAACGATCTTGGAATCGCTAATGCGACCCCAATCCGGAAAGCACTCTCTGAGCCCCTCGATACTGACTGCGTATCGGTCACAGCAAATTTCCAGCCCCAAAACAATCGTCTCGGAGCTCTACGGGAGATGTTTCGTATCCCGGGATGCAAAAAGGAGAGCAACACGAGTACTTCACAGGGGGTCACCCATCGTAGTACTACTCTGGCCCAAGCACGCTTAACTTCGGTGTTTTGATGGGATCTGGTGATTTAGTGATGGCATTATCGCACCTGTTTCACGAGCTTCGTCCCTCGCCTATGTGCACGTCGCGGTCGGCGCATCAACGTCCGGAGCCTCTTGCCTGTCACGAAACCGTCGGCGCTTTCTCGAACGTTCACGAAATCCCTATTGCAAGCTCTCTCCGATCCCTAGCCCGACGACTGCGTATCGGTCACGGCAAGCGCGTGCCGAAACCATCGGCACTTTCTAGAACGATCTCGGAATCGCTATTGCGACCCCAATCCGGAAAGCTCTCTCCGAGCCCCTCAATACTGACTGCGTAGCGGTCACAGAAATTTCCAGTCCCAAAACAATCGTCTCGGAGCTCTACGGGACATGTTTCGTATCCCGAGATGCAAAAAGGAGTGCAACACGAGGACTTCCCAGGGGGTTACCCATCGTAGTACTACTCTGGCCCAAGCACGCTTAACTCCGATATTTTGATGGGATCCGGTGATTTAGTGCTGGCATTATCGCACCCGTTTCGCGAGCTTCGTCCCTCGCCTATGTGCACGTCGCGGTCGGCGCATCAACGTCCGGAGCCTCTTGCCCGTCACGAAACCGTCGGCGCTTTCTCGAACGATCACGAAATCCCTATTGCAAGCTCTCTCCGAGCCCTAGCCCGACGAATGCGTATCGGTCACGGCAAGCGCGTGCCGAAACCATCGACACTTTCTAGAACGATCTCGGAATCGCTATTGCAACCCCAATCCGGAAAGCTCTCTCCGAGCCCCTCAATACTGACTGAGTAGCGGTCACAGAAATTTCCAACCCCAAAACAATCGTCTCGGAGCTCTACGGGAGATGTTTCGTATCCCGAGATGCAAAAAGGAGTGCAACACGAGGACTTCCCAGGGGTTCACCCATCGTAGTACTACTCTGGCCCAAGCACGCTTAACTTCGGTGTTTTGATGGGATCCGGTGATTTAGTGCTGGCATTATCCCACCCGTTTCGCGAGCTTCGTCCCTCGCCTATGTGCACGTCGCGGTCGGCGCATCAACGTCCGGAGCCTCTTGACCGTCACGAAACCGTCGGCGCTTTCTCGAACGTTCACGAAATCCATATTGCAAGCTCTCTCCGAGCCCTAGCCCGACGACTACGTATCGGTCACGGCAAGCGCGTGCCGAAACCATCGGCACTTTCTAGAACGATCTCGGAATCGCTAATGCGACCCCAATCCGGAAAGCTCTCTCTGAGCCCCTCGATACTGACTGCGTAGCGGTCACAGCAAATTTCCAGCCCCAAAACAATCATCTCAGAGCTCTATGGGAGATGTTTCGTATCCCGGGATGCAAAAAGGAGTGCAACGCGAGGACTTCCCAGGGGGTCACCCATCGTAGTACTACTCTGGCCCAAGCACGCTTAACTTTGGTGTTTTGATGGGATCTGTTGATTTAGTGCTGGCATTATCCCACCCGTTTCGCGAGCTTCGTCCCTCGCCTATGTGCACGTCGCGGTCGGCGCATCAACGTCCGGAGCCTCTTGACCGTCACGAAACCGTCGGCGCTTTCTCGAACGTTCACGAAATCCATATTGCAAGCTCTCTCCGAGCCCTAGCCCGACGACTGCGTATCGGTCACGGCAAGCGCGTGCCGAAACCATCGGCACTTTCTAGAACGATCTCGGAATCGCTATTGCGACCCCAATCCGGAAAGCTCTCTCCGAGCCCCTCAATACTGACTGCGTAGCGGTCACAGAAATTTCCAGTCCCAAAACAATCGTCTCGGAGCTCTACGGGACATGTTTCGTATCCCGAGATGCAAAAAGGAGTGCAACACGAGGACTTCCCAGGGGGTTACCCATCGTAGTACTACTCTGGCCCAAGCACGCTTAACTCCGATATTTTGATGGGATCCGGTGATTTAGTGCTGGCATTATCGCACCCGTTTCGCGAGCTTCGTCCCTCGCCTATGTGCACGTCGCGGTCGGCGCATCAACGTCCGGAGCCTCTTGCCTGTCACGAAACCGTCGGCGCTTTCTCGAACGTTCACGAAATCCCTATTGCAAGCTCTCTCCGATCCCTAGCCCGACGACTGCGTATCGGTCACGGCAAGCGCGTGCCGAAACCATCGGCACTTTCTAGAACGATCTCGGAATCGCTATTGCGACCCCAATCCGGAAAGCTCTCTCCGAGCCCCTCAATACTGACTGCGTAGCGGTCACAGAAATTTCCAGTCCCAAAACAATCGTCTCGGAGCTCTACGGGACATGTTTCGTATCCCGAGATGCAAAAAGGAGTGCAACACGAGGCCTTCCCAGGGGGTCACCCATCGTAGTACTACTCTGGCCCAAGCACGCTTAACTTCGGTGTTTTGATGGGATCTGGTGATTTAGTGCTGGCATTATCGCACCCGTTTCGCGAGCTTCGTCCCTCGCCTATGTGCACGTCGCGGTCGGCGCATCAACGTCCGGAGCCTCTTGCCCGTCACGAAACCGTCGTCGCTTTCTCGAACGTTCACGAAATCCCTATTGCAAGCTCTCTCCGAGCCCTAGCCCGACGACTGCGTATCGGTCACGGCAAGCGCGTGCCGAAACCATCGGCACTTTCTAGAATGATCTCGGAATCGCTATTGCGACCCCAATCCGGAAAGCTCTCTCCGAGCCCCTCAATACTGACTGCGTAGCGGTCACAGAAATTTCCAGCCCCAAAACAATCGTCTCGGAGCTCTACGGGAGATGTTTCGTATCCCGAGATGCAAAAAGGAGTGCAACACGAGGACTTCCCAGGGGGTCACCCATCGTAGTACTACTCTGGCCCAAGCACACTTAACTTCGATGTTTTGATGGGATCCGGTGATTTAGTGCTGGCATTATCGCACCCGTTTCGCGAGCTTCGTCCCTCGCCTATGTGCACGTCGCGGTCGGCGCATCAATGTCTGGAGCCTCTTGCCCGTCACGAAACCGTCGGCGCTTTCTCGAACGTTCACGAAATCCCTATTGCAAGCTCTCTCCGAGCCCAAGCCCGACGACTGCGTATCGGTCACGGCAAGCGCGTGCCGAAACCATCGACACTTTCTAGAACGATCTCGGAATCGCTAATGCGACCCCAATCCGGAAAGCTCTCTCTGAGCCCCTCGATACTGACTGCGTAGCGGTCACAGCAAATTTCCATCCCCAAAACAATCATCTCAGAGCTCTACGGGAGATGTTTCGTATCCCGGGATGCAAAAAGGAGTGCAACACGAGGCCTTCCCAGGGGGTCACCCATCGTAGTACTACTCTGGCCCAAGCACGCTTAACTTCGGTGTTTTGATGGGATCTGGTGATTTAGTGCTGGCATTATCGCACCCGTTTCGCGAGCTTCGTCCCTCGCCTATGTGCACGTCGCAGTCGGCGCATCAACGTCCGGAGCCTCTTGCCCGTCACGAAACCATCGTCGCTTTCTCGAACGTTCACGAAATCCCTATTGCAAGCTCTCTCCGAGCCCTAGCCCGACGACTGCGTATCGGTCACGGCAAGCTCGTGCTGAAACAATCGACACTTTCTAGAACGATCTCGGAATCGCTAATACGACCCCAATCCGGAAAACTCTCTCTGAGCCCCTCGATATTGAGTGCGTAGCGGTCACAGCAAATTTCCAGCCCCAAAACAATCGTCTCGGAGCTCTACGGGAGATGTTTCGTATCCCGGGATGCAAAACGGAGTGCAACACGAGGACTTCCCATGGGGTCACCCATCGTAGTACTACTCTGGCCCAAGCACGCTTAACTTCGGTGTTCTGATGGGATTTGGTGATTTAGTGCTGGCATTATCGCACCCGTTTCGCGAGCTTCGTCCCTCGCCTATGTGCACGTCGCGGTCGGCGCATTAACGTCTGGAGCCTCTTGCCCGTCACGAAACCGTCGTCGCTTTCTCGAACGTTCACGAAATCCCTATTGCAAGTTCTATCCGAGACCTAGCCCGACGACTGCGTATCGGTCACGGCAAGCGCGTGCCGAAACCATCGGCACTTTCTAGAATGATCTCGGAATCGCTATTGCAACCCCAATCCGGAAAGCTCTCTCCGAGCCCCTCAATACTGACTGAGTAGCGGTCACAGAAATTTCCAACCCCAAAACAATCGTCTCGGAGCTCTACGGGAGATGTTTCGTATCCCGAGATGCAAAAAGGAGTGCAACACGAGGACTTCCCAGGGGGTCACCCATCATAGTACTACTCTGGCCCAAGCACGCTTAACTTCGGTGTTTTGATGGGATCCGGTGATTTAGTGCTGCCATTATCGCACCCATTTCGCGAGCTTCGTCCCTCGCCTATGTGCACGTCGCGGTCGGCGCATCAACGTCCGGAGCCTCTTGCCCGTCACGAAACCGTCGTTGCTTTCTCGAACGTTCACGAAATCCCTATTGCAAGCTCTCTCCGAGCCCTAGCCCGACGACTGCGTATCGGTCACGGCAAGCGCGTGCCGAAACCATCGGCACTTCATAGAACGATCTCGGAATCGCTATTGCGACCCCAGTCCGGAAAGCTCTCTCCGAGCCCCTCGATACTGACTGCGTAGCGGTCACAGAAAATTTCCAGCCGAAAACAATCGTCTCGGAGCTCTACGGGAGATGTTTCGTATCCCGGGATGCAAAAAGGAGTGCAACACGAGGACTTCCCAGGGGGTCACCCATCATAGTACTACTCTGGCCCAAGCACGCTTAACTTCGGTGTTTTGATGGGATCCGGTGATTTAGTGCTGCCATTATCGCACCCGTTTCGCGAGCTTCGTCCCTCGCCTATGTGCACGTCGCGGTCGGCGCATCAACGTCCGTAGCCTCTTGCCCGTCACAAAACCGTCGTCGCTTTCTCGAACGTTCACGAAATCCCTATTGCAAGCTCTCTCCGAGCCCTAGCCCGACGACTGCGTATCGGTCACGGCAAGCGCGTGCCGAAACCATCGGCACTTTCTAGAACGGTCTCGGAATCGCTATTGCGACCCCAATCCGGAAAGCTCTCTCCGAGCCCCTCAATACTGACTGCGTAGCGGTCACAGAAATTTCCAGCCCCAAAACAATCGTCTCGGAGCTCTACGGGAGATGTTTCGTATCCCGAGTTGCAAAAAGGAGTGCAGCACGAGGACTTCCCAAGGGGTCACCCATCGTAGTACTACTCTTGCCCAAGCACGCTTAACTTCGGTGTTTTGATGGGATCCGGTGATTTAGTGCTGGCATTATCGCACCCGTTTCGCTAGCTTCGTCACTCGCCTATGTGCACGTCGCGGTCGGCGCATCAACGTCCGGAGCCTCTTGCCCGTCACGAAACCGTCGGCGCTTTCTCGAACGTTCACGAAATCCCTATTGCAAGCTCTCTCCGAGCCCTAGCCCGACGACTGCGTATCGGTCACGGCAAGCGCGTGCCGAAACCATCGGCACTTTCTAGAACGATCTCGAAATCGCTATTGCGACCCCAATCCGGAAATCTCTCTCCGAGCCAATCGATACTGACTGCGTAGCGGTCATAGCAAATTTCCAGCCCCAAAACAATCGTCTCGGAGCTCTACGGGAGATGTTTCGTATCCCGGGATGCAAAAAGGAGTGCAACACGAGGACTTCCCAGGGGGTCACCCATCGTAGTACTACTCTGGCCCAAGCACGCTTAACTTCGGTGTTTTGATGGGATCTGGTGATTTAGTGATGGCATTATCGCACCCGTTTCGCGAGCTTCGTCCCTCGCCTATGTGCACGTCGCGGTCGGCGCATCAACGTCCGGAGCCTCTTGCCCGTCACGAAACCATCGGCGCTTTCTCGAACGTTCACGAAATCCCTATTGCAAGCTCTCTTCGAGCCCTAGCCCGACGACTGCGTATCGGACACGGCAAGCGCGTGCCGAAACCATCGGCACTTTCTAGAACGATCTCGGAATCGCTATTGCGACCCCAATCCGGAAAGCTCTCTCCGAGCCCCTCAATACTGACTGCGTAGCGGTCACAGAAATTTCCAGCCCCAAAACAATCGTCTCGGAGCTCTACGGGAGATGTTTCGTATCCCGAGATGCAAAAAGGAGTGCAACACGAGGACTTCCCAGGGGGTCACCCATCGTAGTACTACTCTGGCCCAAGCACACTTAACTTCGATGTTTTGATGGGATCCGGTGATTTAGTGCTGGCATTATCGCACCCGTTTCGCGAGCTTCGTCCCTCGCCTATGTGCACGTCGCGGTCGGCGCATCAACGTCCGTAGCCTCTTGCCCGTCACGAAACCGTCGGCGCTTTCTCGAACGTTCACGAAATCCCTATTGCAAGCTCTCTCCGAGCCCTAGCCCGACGACTGCGTATCGGTCACGGCAAGCGCGTGCCGAAACCATCGACACTTTCTAGAACGATCTCGGAATCGCTAATGCGACCCCAATCCGGAAAGCTCTCGCTGAGCCCCTCAATACTGACTGCGTAGCGGTCACAGAAATTTCCAGCCCCAAAACAATCGTCTCGGAGCTCTACGGGAGATGTTTCGTATCCCGAGTTGCAAAAAGGAGTGCAACACGAGGACTTCCCAAGGGGTCACCCATCGTAGTACTACTCTTGCCCAAGCACGCTTAACTTCGGTGTTTTGATGGGATCCGGTGATTTAGTGCTGGCATTATCGCACCCGTTTCGCGAGCTTCGTCACTCGCCTATGTGCACGTCGCGGTCGGCGCATCAACGTCCGGAGCCTCTTGCCCGTCACGAAACCGTCGGCGCTTTCTCGAACGTTCACGAAATCCCTATTACAAGCTCTCTCCGAGCCCTAGCCCGACGACTGCGTATCGGTCACGGCAAGCGCGTGCCGAAACCATCGGCACTTTCTAGAACGATCTCGGAATCGCTATTGAGACCCCAATCCGGAAATCTCTCTCCGAGCCAATCGATACTGACTGCGTAGCGGTCATAGCAAATTTCCAGCCCCAAAACAATCGTCTCAGAGCTCTACGGGAGATGTTTCGTATCCCGGGATGCAAAAAGGAGTGCAACACGAGGACTTCCCAGGGGGTCACCCATCGTAGTACTACTCTGGCCCAAGCACGCTTAACTTCGGTGTTTTGATGGGATCTGTCACGCCCCTAAAAATATCCATTATATTTAAAATCTTTCGTCACAACTAACCCAGGATCCAAACACACATTTGAGGTCACTAAGAAAACATTCAGATCAAAAATTTCACTTCTATAATCTACCAATTCATAACCCTGTACAATTCATAAACATAGCACACATCACTCGATAATTCATACAATCTAAACTCGACTCATCAAAATAAAAACCACAATATAAATCCACAAGTGGGGAAATCCATGCAGTCACCACAATCATCGATTTACCATAAGTTCATATCATTACACAAATTTAATTTAACATTCCAAAACCCTATACATGAGGGATCCTTCAACTTACACAAAATCCACAGGTTTAGATTTATAGTCACATTTCATTAGATGCAAGGTAGCTTATACACAACTACATATATGCTAACAAAAGTTCTGCCCAACGTCTTCTAAACTTTCCACTGCCCCAGCCCATTCTTAACATTTAAGCAAGCGATACGCTATCCTGAAAAATTTATCAACAAACGGGGTGAGCATAAAGAGCTCAGCAAGTGACTAACATATCCATAACAAAATAGTACAATTTCCAAGAGATACAGTATCAAAACACAAAAGCAGAATATACGATTTCGTATACATAATATCATTAGGAGCAGAATCATAATTGTCCTTTTTTAATCATACATATTTGGTTCCAGACAGATGGGGCATAGAGTAATTGGAGCATATCAGAAACAAAGGAAACATATCGGAGCTTATCAATGGCATATAAAATGTTCCAGAACACATCAACGATCTATGGAACATTACGAAGCAAACTCAATAGTGAATGAAGCATTTCAGAGCATATCAAACTCATATGTCGTACAGAAGCTCAAACGTCGTCCTTGACGTTGCAAACATATCATACTTATCCAGAGCACGAACAAAAATAACTCACCAAAACTCTGGATGTCATATCAAACATATAGAGGGTGTAGTGGGATCTCAGTCAGAATGTGATTCATCCATTTCTGAATGACCACCTGACAAAAGTCTCCCACGTCTGGGAGCTCCATCCACCCACGTCTAGGTGAAGTCAGAGGGGGCCGGCAGAGCATCGCAGGCTCTATGCATAACTCCCTTTACCATTTCTGGCAAAGGTTCACAACTCCCTTTACCATTTCTGGCAAAGGTTCACAACTCCCTTTACCATTTCTGGCAAAGGTTCACAACTCCCTTTACCATTTCTGGCAAAGGTTCACAACTCCCTTTACCATTTCTGGCAAAGGTTCACATTATCCCACACACCAGAGTACAAGAAGGCAGTTTCAACAATAAGCAGCATATAACGGAAGCACACGCGGAACAACCAAACATACATGTGCCTTTTCAAAAACAATGATGCAAGGAACAAATCTCTCACAAAAGTATTCATTTTAGGAAAGAATTGGAAGCAAGAGTGTACAGGGATTCCAAGCAATCATAATCAGCTCAATTCCAATAAGAAGGTTAGACAAATTCAGATATCCAAAGGAATGGAACCAAATACGCGAAATCAACCAGAGCTCGATTTCGGACAGAATTCCAGTGGCACATCAAACAAATATTTTAGAATAACAATTATGCTCCAATACCCATAATAAGGCTATGGTCGAATCATATATCAATCTATATTAAGATGGAACAGATTTCATATGAAACAGGGCTCCCAACACTGAGTTACCTCTGATTTGGTAACACAAGGTCAAAATCACAATCACTGTGTTACAGAATTTATAGGGTCGGAATCAACAGACGATAGGGTGGGCAATTAAACTCCAAAATTTTCAAACTATATGTCAAAAGAGAGAATTTCAAGTCTACTTTCAAATAAAATCAGTTTGATACAAATCAGAATTTTCAACAGGGAGTTATAGGCGTTTTAGTATCGAAAGGTCAGAAATCTGAACTCTGTTTTACAGCGTCTATAGGCTCTTTTGAAACAAATTTTTGGGTAAGTATTCGGTGTCCAAAATCTACAAAATCGGTGTCAAAAGAAACACATACGAGTCTAATTTCAAACAAAATAGTTCCTGCCTGAATTCTCATTCTATATTAAAACTTATAGCCGAAACAGTGCTTAGGGGTCAGTTTACCGAAAGACTTTCAGAATCCATGGTTTAAGTCCAAAGAGAGATATATCAGTTTCTAAATAGAAATCTTCCAATTTATTTTGAATCAACATAAAAACAGAGTCAAATACTTATGTAGGATGGGGTTAGAACACTTGCCTTTGCAAATCTTGACCCGAAATGACAAGATTAAAGCAAGAACCCTAAAAGCCCCAATTTTCTTTCTCTTCTTCTTCTTCTTCTTCTTCTTCTTCTTTCTTTCTTTCTTTCCCTGATCACCCACGAGCTGCCTCCTCTGCTTCCTTAACAACGAAGGCAGAGAGGCTTAAGCGGTGGAATTTGTCATTTGGTGCATTTTGCAGTTTAGTCCTTGTTTTTATCATATTCACGATTAGGTCCTTAGGGTTTACATATAGATCCTCAAATTTTTTTTGAACAGATCTCCCAAATCTTAAAAATAAGTTACCTCTGATTCATACTCTATTTCTTGTGTCAATTAAAAATAGATGCTTACATTATCACCAGAAATATTATACGAAAATTCGGAAATGAGGGGTGTTACACTCTCCCCCCCTTAAAAGAAAAATTTAGTCCTCTAAATTTATCGTACCTCTATTCGATGAAAAGACGAGGATACACCTTTTTCATTTCCTCTTCTAGCTCCCAAGTTGTCTCTTCTCCAGAATGATGTCTCCAATTTACTTGAACCAATGGGATGACCCGATTCCTTAGGACTTTTTCTTTCTTATCAATAATCTGAATAGGCTCTTCCACATAGGATAGATCTTTATCGAACTCCACCAGCTCATACTTAATGATGTGAGAAGGGTCATACATATACTTTCTAATCATCGAGACATGAAATATATCATGGACATGGCTCAATGCTGGTGGCAAGGCAATCCTGTAAGCGACAGAACCAACCCTCTCAAGAACCTCAAAAGGTCCAATAAATCTTGGGCTTAATTTTCCTTTCTTCCCAAACCTCATAATGCCTTTGGAAGGGGAGACTTTTAAGAATACAAAATCTCCGATTTCAAACTCAATATCTCGTCTTCTATTGTCAGCATAACTCTTTTGACGACTCTGAGCAGTTTTTAACCTTTTCCTTATTACTTGAATTTTCTCGGTAGTTTCTTGTACCTTGTCCGGTGCTAATAGCTTTCTGTCTCCAACTTCCTCCCAACATACAGGTGTTACGCACTTTCGCCCATATAGAGCTTCATAAGGAGCCATCTGAATACTTGAATGATAACTATTATTATACGTGAACTCAACAAGTGAAATATCCTTATCCCATTCACCTTTCCAATCCATAACATAGGCTCTAAGCAAATCCTCAAGTGTTTGAATTGTTCTTTCTGACTGACCATCAGTCTGAGGATGATATGCAGTACTAAACTTGACTTTAGTGCCCATCGACTCCTGCAATTTTCTCCAGAATCTAGAGAGAAATCTGGAGTCTCTATCAGAGATAATCTCCTTTGGAATACCATGAAGTCTTACTACTTCATTAACATATAAATCTGCAAGTCTATCAAGTGAATAAGTCATATTAATCGGTAGGAAATGCGCAGATTTTGTTAACCTATCAATGATAACCCAAATAGCATCATGCTTCCTCGAGGTTCTGGGTAGTCCTGAAACAAAATCCATAGTAATACATTCCCATTTCCATTCAGGAATAACTAAAGGTTGCAACAACCCTCCAGGTCTTTGGTGTTCTACTTTGATTTGCTGACAAGTCAAACATTTAGAAACATACATTGCCATTTCTTTCTTCATGCCTTTCCACCAATAATGACTTCGAAGATCTCTATACATCTTAGTGCTCCCAGGGTGTAGGGTGTACTTTGAAGTATGACTTTCAGTTAGGATTTGATTCTTGATAACTAGTTCATTTGGTACACATACTCTCTCCCCAAATCTCAATAGGCCATCCTTTGAAATTTGAAATTGTGGCTTCAATCCCTTTTCTACTTCACTCCTCAAGTAGATTAAATGTGGATCTCGTAATTGTCCTTCCTTAATTTGTTGCATAAGATCAGACTGCACTTGAATGGAGGCCATCAGAATCATCGAGTCTTGCTCTTTCCTCAAAGCTTTCAAATCAAAATTTTCTTCTATTAGCTTCCATTGCTTCACGACCAGACTAGCCATAAAATTTGTAGATTTCCTACTAAGTGCATCAGCTACAACATTGGCTTTGCCCGGGTGATAACGGATGGTACAATCATAATCCTTCAGAAGTTCAATCCATCTTCGCTGCCTCATGTTTAACTCTTTCTGAGTGAAAATATATTTTAAACTCTTGTGATCAGTAAAGATTTCAAACTGCCGACCATACAAATAATGTCTCCAAATCTTTAAAGCAAAAATAATTGCTGCCAATTCCAAATCATGAGTTGGGTAATTCAGTTCATAACCTTTAAGTTGCCTAGAAGCATACGCAATTACTCTCCCTTCCTGCATCAAAACACATCCTAGGCCCTTACTTGAAGCATCAGTATAAACTACAAACTCATCATTACCCCTTGGAATAGTGAGAATAGGGGCACTAGTCAATCTTCTTTTTAACTCTTGAAAACTTTGCTCACAATCATCACCCCATACAAATTTCATATTCTTCTTAGTGAGTTTGGTGAGAGGTTGAGCAATTCGAGAAAATCCCTCCACAAATCTCCTGTAATAACCTGCCATGCCCAAGAAGCTCCTAACTTCTGTCACATTTGTTGGTACTTCCCATTCAACTACAGCTTCTATTTTCCTTGGATCAACAGATATACCCTTTCCTGAAATCACATGGCCTAAGAAGGCAACTTCATTCAACCAAAATTCACATTTGCTGAACTTTGCATACAACTTCTTTTCTCTTAGTATGGACAATACCTTCCTCAAGTGTTCCTCATGCTCCTGATTACTCCTTGAATACACCAATATGTCATCAATAAATACAATTACACAGATATCCAAGAGCTGTTGAAATGTCCTATTCATTAGTTCCATAAAAGCTGCAGGGGCATTAGTCAAACCAAAAGGCATCACCAAGAATTCATAATGACCATATCGAGTTCTGAAGGCTGTTTTTGAAATATCCTCCTCTTTGATCCTCAACTGATAGTAACCTGACCTCAGGTCAATCTTAGAGAATACTTGTGCACCCTGCAGTTGATCAAACAAATCATCAATTCTAGGTATGGGATATTTGTTTTTGATGGTCACCTGATTCAACTGTCTATAATCAATACAAAGCCTCAATGTTCCATCCTTCTTCTTCACTAATAGTACCGGAGCACCCCATGGGGATACACTGGGTCGTATGAAACCCTTATCTAATAATTCTTGTATTTGCTTCTTTAATTCTTCTAACTCAAGTGGTGCCATTCTGTAGGGAGGCTTAGATATTGGGGTTGTACTGGGGACTAGATCAATAGCAAATTCACCCTCTCTATCTAGAGGTAAACCAGGCAAGTCATCAGGAAATACATCAGGGAATTCTTTGACCACTGAAATTTCATCTATGTGGGTTTCCTGATTTGAATGCTCCTTTACACACACCATATAACAAAGACAACCTTTCTGCATAAGATGATAAGCTTGAAGTGCGGATATCAAGCAAGGAGGCAAATCATGCTTAATGCCCTCAAAGAAAAATATAGGCTGATCTGGTATGCAGAAGGTAATTATTTTTTTGTAACAGTCAATACTAGCGTGATGAGAAGATAACCAATCCATGCCAAGTATAATATCAAAACCCTGGATCTCTAGGAGAATCAAATCAGCAAGGAGTTCATGGTCTCCAATAGAGATCAAACAAGATGGGTAGACTACGTTTGTTGCCAATGAATCTCCAACAGCAGTTGTTACATATAGCATATAATCCAGGGGTTTAGGTAGAATATCCAAGTGACAAGCAAAGTGTTGTGAAACAAATGATAAGTTGGAGCCGGGATCAAACAAAACTTTTGCATTTCTTTTAGAAACATGAAGAATACCTTCCACCACAGATTTAGAAGCTTTAGAATCTTGTTCCGTGATAGCGTACACTCTAGCATGGGCTGAGGGTCTAGGAGACAGTGGCTCTCTTTTCCTGTTCAGTGGGCAATCTTTTATTTGATGACCTAGCTTTCCACAACTAAAACATGCTCCAGTCACCCGAAAACACCGACTCGTTTCATGATTTGATCCACATTTTTCACATAACTGAGTTCTCCCCCATGGTTTCCTTTTCTCAAATCCAGATGTCTTAAACCTCTTGTTACTATCTTCATATTTATTTTCTCTCCTGCTTTTGCTAGTAAATTTGTCCCTTTGGCTCTTGCCAATGATTTCTTGAATTTCTTCCATGTCTCTTTCAATTTTCAAAGCTCTTTCTACCGTATCAGCATATGTTTGTAATTTTAAAGCTGACATTCGGCTTCTTATTGCTGGCCGTAATCCCCTTTCAAACCTTCTTGCCTTTCTAGATTCATCATCAGTCATATGTGTGGCAAACCTGGAGAGCTCAGTAAATCTAGATTCATACTTTGTAACCGTCATACTTCCCTGGATAAGGTTCAAGAACTCCAATTCTTTTTGCTCTTTCATACAATCGGGAAAATATTTGTCGTAAAACTTTTCTTGGAATAACTTCCATGTCATTTGCTCATGTTTGATTTCAGACATCCTCTTAATCATTCTCCACCAGTGTTCAGCTTCTCCTTCCAGCATAAAGGTGGCAAGAAAAACCTTTCGTTCATCAGAGTAACTTAGGGCATCAAATATTTTCTCTATCTGCATCATCCATCGTTCCGCCACCATTGGATCAGACTCACCACTGAAACTGGGAGGACTAAGCTTCTTAAACTGTCCAATTCCCAACCCCGTCCGGTTTGATGTCTCTATTCCATCATTACTTCCTTGTTGGACAGGTTGTTGTTGTTGTTGCATCACTTGTGCCATAGTCTCCAAAGTCCGCATAATACCACTCAATTGATCAGTAGTAGATGCAACAGGAGAACCAGATGATCTCGTCATCCTTGCTTCCTAAAACATCAAAAGAACATTTTCTTTGATCAATCTCTAAATGATAGTCAATAAACCTCAAAAAAAAAACATAACATTCTTAGTGATTCTCAAATCATGCTCTGATACCACCTCTGTCACGCCCCTAAAAATATCCATTATATTTAAAATCTTTCGTCACAACTAACCCAGGATCCAAACACACATTTGAGGTCACTAAGAAAACATTCAGATCAAAAATTTCACTTCTATAATCTACCAATTCATAACCCTGTACAATTCATAAACATAGCACACATCACTCGATAATTCATACAATCTAAACTCGACTCATCAAAATAAAAACCACAATATAAATCCACAAGTGGGGAAATCCATGCAGTCACCACAATCATCGATTTACCATAAGTTCATATCATTACACAAATTTAATTTAACATTCCAAAACCCTATACATGAGGGATCCTTCAACTTACACAAAATCCACAGGTTTAGATTTATAGTCACATTTCATTAGATGCAAGGTAGCTTATACACAACTACATATATGCTAACAAAAGTTCTGCCCAACGTCTTCTAAACTTTCCACTGCCCCAGCCCATTCTTAACATTTAAGCAAGCGATACGCTATCCTGAAAAATTTATCAACAAACGGGGTGAGCATAAAGAGCTCAGCAAGTGACTAACATATCCATAACAAAATAGTACAATTTCCAAGAGATACAGTATCAAAACACAAAAGCAGAATATACGATTTCGTATACATAATATCATTAGGAGCAGAATCATAATTGTCCTTTTTTAATCATACATATTTGGTTCCAGACAGATGGGGCATAGAGTAATTGGAGCATATCAGAAACAAAGGAAACATATCGGAGCTTATCAATGGCATATAAAATGTTCCAGAACACATCAACGATCTATGGAACATTACGAAGCAAACTCAATAGTGAATGAAGCATTTCAGAGCATATCAAACTCATATGTCGTACAGAAGCTCAAACGTCGTCCTTGACGTTGCAAACATATCATACTTATCCAGAGCACGAACAAAAATAACTCACCAAAACTCTGGATGTCATATCAAACATATAGAGGGTGTAGTGGGATCTCAGTCAGAATGTGATTCATCCATTTCTGAATGACCACCTGACAAAAGTCTCCCACGTCTGGGAGCTCCATCCACCCACGTCTAGGTGAAGTCAGAGGGGGCCGGCAGAGCATCGCAGGCTCTATGCATAACTCCCTTTACCATTTCTGGCAAAGGTTCACAACTCCCTTTACCATTTCTGGCAAAGGTTCACAACTCCCTTTACCATTTCTGGCAAAGGTTCACAACTCCCTTTACCATTTCTGGCAAAGGTTCACAACTCCCTTTACCATTTCTGGCAAAGGTTCACATTATCCCACACACCAGAGTACAAGAAGGCAGTTTCAACAATAAGCAGCATATAACGGAAGCACACGCGGAACAACCAAACATACATGTGCCTTTTCAAAAACAATGATGCAAGGAACAAATCTCTCACAAAAGTATTCATTTTAGGAAAGAATTGGAAGCAAGAGTGTACAGGGATTCCAAGCAATCATAATCAGCTCAATTCCAATAAGAAGGTTAGACAAATTCAGATATCCAAAGGAATGGAACCAAATACGCGAAATCAACCAGAGCTCGATTTCGGACAGAATTCCAGTGGCACATCAAACAAATATTTTAGAATAACAATTATGCTCCAATACCCATAATAAGGCTATGGTCGAATCATATATCAATCTATATTAAGATGGAACAGATTTCATATGAAACAGGGCTCCCAACACTGAGTTACCTCTGATTTGGTAACACAAGGTCAAAATCACAATCACTGTGTTACAGAATTTATAGGGTCGGAATCAACAGACGATAGGGTGGGCAATTAAACTCCAAAATTTTCAAACTATATGTCAAAAGAGAGAATTTCAAGTCTACTTTCAAATAAAATCAGTTTGATACAAATCAGAATTTTCAACAGGGAGTTATAGGCGTTTTAGTATCGAAAGGTCAGAAATCTGAACTCTGTTTTACAGCGTCTATAGGCTCTTTTGAAACAAATTTTTGGGTAAGTATTCGGTATCCAAAATCTACAAAATCGGTGTCAAAAGAAACACATACGAGTCTAATTTCAAACAAAATAGTTCCTGCCTGAATTCTCATTCTATATTAAAACTTATAGCCGAAACAGTGCTTAGGGGTCAGTTTACCGAAAGACTTTCAGAATCCATGGTTTAAGTCCAAAGAGAGATATATCAGTTTCTAAATAGAAATCTTCCAATTTATTTTGAATCAACATAAAAACAGAGTCAAATACTTATGTAGGATGGGGTTAGAACACTTGCCTTTGCAAATCTTGACCCGAAATGACAAGATTAAAGCAAGAACCCTAAAAGCCCCAATTTTCTTTCTCTTCTTCTTCTTCTTCTTCTTCTTCTTCTTTCTTTCTTTCTTTCCCTGATCACCCACGAGCTGCCTCCTCTACTTCCTTAACAACGAAGGCAGAGAGGCTTAAGCGGTGGAATTTGTCATTTGGTGCATTTTGCAGTTTAGTCCTTGTTTTTATCATATTCACGATTAGGTCCTTAGGGTTTACATATAGATCCTCAAATTTTTTTTGAACAGATCTCCCAAATCTTAAAAATAAGTTACCTCTGATTCATACTCTATTTCTTGTGTCAATTAAAAATAGATGCTTACATTATCACCAGAAATATTATACGAAAATTCGGAAATGAGGGGTGTTACAGGATCTGGTGATTTAGTGATGGCATTATCGCACCCGTTTCGCGAGCTTCGTCCCTCGCCTATGTGCACGTCGCGGTCGGCGCATCAACGTCCGGAGCCTCTTGCCCGTCACGAAACCGTCGGCGCTTTCTCGAACGTTCACGAAATCCCTATTGCAAGCTCTCTCCGAGCCCTAGCCCGACGACTGCGTATCGGACACGGCAAGCGCGTGCCGAAACCATCGGCACTTTCTAGAACGATCTCGGAATCGCTATTGCGACCCCAATCCGGAAAGCTCTCTCCGAGCCCCTCAATACTGACTGCGTAGCGGTCACAGAAATTTCCAGCCCCAAAACAATCGTCTCGGAGCTCTACGGGAGATGTTTCGTATCCCGAGATGCAAAAAGGAGTGCAACACGAGGACTTCCCAGGGGGTCACCCATCGTAGTACTACTCTGGCCCAAGCACACTTAACTTCGATGTTTTGATGGGATCCGGTGATTTAGTGCTGGCATTATCGCACCCGTTTCGCGAGCTTCGTCCCTCGCCTATGTGCACGTCGCGGTCGGCGCATCAACGTCCGGAGCCTCTTGCCCGTCACGAAACCGTCGGCGCTTTCTCGAACGTTCACGAAATCCCTATTGCAAGCTCTCTCCGAGCCCAAGCACGACGACTGCGTATCGGTCACGGCAAGCGCGTGCCGAAACCATCGACACTTTCTAGAACGATCTCGGAATCGCTAATGCGACCCCAATCCGGAAAGCTCTCTCTGAGCCCCTCGATACTGACTGCGTAGCGGTCACAGAAAATTTCCAGCCCCAAAACAATCGTCTCGGAGCTCTACGGGAGATGTTTCGTATCCCGGGATGCAAAAAGGAGTGCAACACGAGGACTTCCCAGGGGGTCACCCATCATAGTACTACTATGGCCCAAGCACGCTTAACTTCGGTGTTTTGATGGGATCCGGTGATTTAGTGCTGCCATTATCGCACCCGTTTCGCGAGCTTCGTCCCTCGCCTATGTGCACGTCGCGGTCGGCGCATCAACGTCCGTAGCCTCTTGCCCGTCACAAAACCGTCGTCGCTTTCTCGAACGTTAACGAAATCCCTATTGCAAGCAATCTCCGAGCCCTAGCCCGACGACTGCGTATCGGTCACGGCAAGCGCGTGCCGAAACCATCGGCACTTTCTAGAACGGTCTCGGAATCGCTATTGCGACCCCAATCCGGAAAGCTCTCTCCGAGCCCCTCAATACTGACTGCGTAGCGGTCACAGAAATTTCCAGCCCCAAAACAATCGTCTCGGAGCTCTACGGGAGATGTTTCGTATCCCGAGTTGCAAAAAGGAGTGCAACACGAGGACTTCCCAAGGGGTCACCCATCGTAGTACTACTCTTGCCCAAGCACGCTTAACTTCGGTGTTTTGATGGGATCTGGTGATTTAGTGATGGCATTATCGCACCCGTTTCGCGAGCTTCGTCCCTCGCCTATGTGCACGTCGCGGTCGGCGCATCAACGTCCGGAGCCTCTTGCCCGTCACGAAACCGTCGGCGCTTTCTCGAACGTTCACGAAATCCCTATTGCAAGCTCTCTCCGAGCCCTAGCCCGACGACTGCGTATCGGACACGGCAAGCGCGTGCCGAAACCATCGGCACTTTCTAGAACGATCTCGGAATCGCTATTGCGACCCCAATCCGGAAAGCTCTCTCCGAGCCCCTCAATACTGACTGCGTAGCGGTCACAGAAATTTCCCGCCCCAAAACAATCGTCTCGGAGCTCTACGGGAGATGTTTCGTATCCCGAGATGCAAAAAGGAGTGCAACACGAGGACTTCCCAGGGGGTCACCCATCGTAATACTACTCTGGCCAATGCACGCTTAACTTCGGTGTTTTGATGGGATCCGGTGATTTAGTGCTGGCATTATCGCACCCGTTTCGCGAGCTTCGTCCCTCGCCTATGTGCACGTCGCGGTCGGCACATCAACGTCCGGAGCCTCTTGCCCGTCACGAAACCGTCGGCGCTTACTCGAACGTTCACGAAATCCCTATTGCAAGCTCTCTCCGAGCCCTAGCTCGACGACTGCGTATCGGTCACGGCAAGCGCGTGCCGAAACCATCGGCACTTTCTAGAATGATCTCGGAATCGCTAATGCGACCCCAATCCGGAAAGCTCTCTCTGAGCCCCTCGATACTGACTGCGTATCGGTCACAGCAAATTTCCAGCCCCAAAACAATCATCTCAAAGCTCTACGGGAGATGTTTCGTATCCCGGGATGCAAAAAGGAGTGCAACACGAGGACTTTCCAGGGGGTCACCCATCGTAGTACTACTCTGGTCCAAGCACGCTTAACTTCGGTGTTTTGATGGGATCTGGTGATTTAGTGCTGGCATTATCGCACCCGTTTCGCGAGCTTCGTCCCTCGCCTATGTGCACGTCGCAGTCGGCGCATCAACGTCCGGAGCCTCTTGCCCGTCACGAAACCGTCGTCGCTTTCTCGAACGTTCACGAAATCCCTATTGCAAGCTCTCTCCGAGCCCTAGCCCGACGACTGCGTATCGGTCACGGCAAGCTCGTGCCGAAACAATCGGCACTTTCTAGAACGATCTCGGAATCGCTAATGCGACCCCAATCCGGAAAGCTCTCTCTGAGCCCCTCGATACTGACTGCGTAGCGGTCACAGCAAATTTCTAGCCCCAAAACAATCGTCTCGGAGCTCTACGGGAGATGTTTTGTATCCCGGGATGCAAAAAGGAGTGCAACACGAGGACTTCCCATGGGATCACCCATCGTAGTACTACTCTGGCCCAAGCACGCTTAACTTCGGTGTTTTGATGGGATCTGGTGATTTAGTGCTGGCATTATCGCACCCGTTTCGCGAGCTTCGTCCCTCGCCTATGTGCACGTCGCGGTCGGCGCATCAACGTCCGGAGCCTCTTGCCCGTCACGAAACCGTCGTCGCTTTCTCGAACGTTCACGAAATCCCTATTGCAAGCTCTCTCCGAGCCCTAGCCCGACGACTGCGTATCGGTCACGGCAAGCGCGTGCCGAAACCATCGGCACTTTCTAGAACGATCTCGGAATCGCTATTGCGACCCCAATCCGGAAAGCTCTCTCCGAGCCCCACGATACTGACTGCGTAGCGGTCACAGCAAATTTCCAGCCCCAAAACAATCGTCTCGGAGCTCTACGGGAGATGTTTCGTATCCCGGGATGCAAAAAGGAGTGCAACACGTGGACTTCCCAGGGGGTCACCCATCGTAGTAGTACTCTGGCCCAAGCACGCTTAACTTCGGTGTTTTGATGGGATCCGGTGATTTAGTGTTGGCATTATCGCACCCGATTCGCGTGCTTCGTCCCTCGCCTATGTGCACGTCGCGGTCGGCATATCAACGTCGGGAGCCTCTTGCCCGTCACAAAACCGTCGGCGCTTTCTCGAACGTTCACGAAATCCCTATTGCAAGCTCTCTCCGAGCCCTAGCCCGACGACTGCGTATCGGTCACGGCAAGCGCGTGCCGAAACCATCGGGACTTTCTAGAACGATCTCGGAATCGCTATTGCGACCCCAATCCGGAAAGCTCTCTCCGAGCCCCTCAATACTGACTGCGTAGCGGTCACAGAAATTTCCAACCCCAAAACAATCGTCTCGGAGCTCTACGGGAGATGTTTCGTATCCCGAGATGCAAAAAGGAGTGCAACACGAGGACTTCCCAAGGGGTCACCCATCATAGTACTACTCTGGCCCAAGCACGCTTAACTTTGGTGTTTTGATGGGATCCGGTGATTTAGTGCTGGCATTATCGCACCCGTTTCGCGAGCTTCGTCCCTCGCCTATGTGCACGTCGCGGTCGGCGCATCAACGTCCGGGATCTCTTGCCCTTCACGAAACCGTCGTTGCTTTCTCGAACGTTCACGAAATCTCTATTGCAAGCTCTCTCCGAGCCCTAGCCCGACGACTGCGTATCGGTCACGGCAAGCGCGTGCCGAAACCATCGGCACTTTATTGAACGATCTCGGAATCGCTATTGCGACCCCAGTCCGGAAAGCTCTCTTCGAGCCCCTCGATACTGACTGCGTAGCGGTCACAGCAAATTTCCAGCCCCAAAACAATCGTCTCGGAGCTCTACGGGAGATGTTTCGTATCCCGGGATGCAAAAAGGAGTGCAACACGAGGACTTCCCAGGGGGTCACCCATCATAGTACTACTCTGGCCCAAGCACGCTTAACTTCGGTGTTTTGATGGGATCCGATGATTTAGTGCTGCCATTATCGCACCCGTTTCGCGAGCTTCGTCCCTCGCCTATGTGCACGTCGCGGTCGGCGCATCAACGTCCGGAGCCTCTTGCCCGTCACGAAACCGTCGTCGCTTTCTCGAACGTTCACGAAATCCCTATTGCAAGCTCTCTCCGAGCCCTAGCCCGACGACTGCGTATCGGTCACGGCAAGCGCGTGTAATATCCCTCACTTTTGAAACTTATTAATAAAGATTTATTTATAAATCAGAGGACCTATATGTAAATATGGAAATTTCAAGGACTAAACTGTTAAGTTGTAAAATGAAGAAAATAAAGAAAACCGAAAACTTCGGTTTTATCCCACCGCCTCCCACGCTCTCTCTGTTTCTCGAAGAAACAGAGAGAAGCGGTGGGGCGTGGGGAGAAGAAGAAGAGAAGTAGAGGGAGAAGAGAAGAAGAGGGAAAAGAAGAGAGGAAGAAGAGGGAGAAGAGAAGAAAAGAAGAAGTAGAAGAGAGGGAAGATGGAGAGGAGAAAGAGAGGCAGCTGCAGCAGCTAGGGCTGCAGCACCTCTGTTTCCCGCAGGTGGAAACAGAGGAGAGGATGTGTGGGGCGTTGAGGATGAAAAGGGAAGAAGAAGAAGAAGAAGAAGAAGAACAGAGGAGGATAGCTGCGGCAAGGCTGCAGCGAGGAGGTGTGTGGCCTTGGGGAGGAAAAGGGAAGAGGAGAAGAAGAGAAGGAGAAGAAGAGGGAAAAGAGAGGGAAGACGGAGTGGAGCGAGAGGTGGCAGCAGCTAGGGCTGCAGCACCTCTGTTTCCTGTAGGTGGAAACAGAGGAGACGTGTGGGGTGTCGGGTAGGAGAAGAGCAGAAGAAGAAGAAGAGGAAGAGAAGGAGAAGGGGAAGCAGGAGAAGAGGTTGTGATACCTCTGTTCCCTGCAGAGGAAACAGAGGAGAGGGTGTGTGTGACGCCGGGAAGAAGAAGGGGAGGAAGGAGAAGAAGAGAAGAAGAAGAAAGGAAGGAGAAGGAAGAGGAGAGGGGAAAGAAGCAGCTGCGGCTGCGGCTGTGGCAGCTGCAGCTGTGGCAGGGGAAGAGGAAGGAAGAAGGGAAGGAGAAGAAGAAGAGAAGGGGAAGAAGGGGCTGCGGCTGCGGCGATGGCAGCTGCAGCTGGAAGAGAAGAAGGAGAGGAAGATTAGCAGGGGAGGAGGAAGAGGCTGCGGTTGTGGTGGCTGCGGCCATGGTTGCGACTGCGACTGCGGCAGTTGCAGCTGGGAAAGAAAAGAAAGGAAAGGGGAAAAAAGGGGCTGCGGACGGGATTGCGGCCGCAGCGGCAGCGACTGCGTATGCAGCAGTTATGTCTGCGAGAGAAGGGAGGAAGGAAGTTAGTGCGGTGGCAGCGGCGGCGGCTGTGGCAGCTGCGTTTGGGAAAGAAAAAGAAGGAATGAGAGTAAGAGAGAGCAGGTGACTGTGCCTCGATGTTCGACACGTGGAGTAGTTGCGAAGAAAGGAAGAAAACGAGAACACAAAACGAAACAGAGAGAGGACACGGAGGAAAAGTAGAAGGATTTGGGCTGGCACCTTCTTTGGATCTTCGGATCGAAATCTTTGAAAGGCAAGTTTCCCGCTTGTTTCGATCCTTTCTATTGCAAATGTTTCGATCCTTTCTATTGCAAGTTCCCTGATCGTTTCTCCTATAATTGCTCTGATATGTCTTATTGCAAGTATCCTGATCTTTCCTCACTGCCATTTTTATCTCTACATTTGCTTTGAATATGAGGAACTTTGAATTGTTCTAGCCTTGCATTTGTTATATCTCCTGTTTAGACGTAACGATTCGAATCTGTGCAACTTTTGAGATTCTGACCTTTTGATACCGAGCTGCCTATTAGTCTTTGTTGGAAACTCTGATTTGTTCAAAACTGATTTCATTGGAAACTAGACTCGTAGACCTTTCTTTGATATATGGATTGAAAGATTTGGAATCCAAACACCTGTCCAGTTATCTGTTGAATCTGACATTATGAATTCTGCCAACAGAGATTTTGTTCTACGACACTTGCTTACCAAATTATTTGTAACTCTCTCTGTTGGACAGTTCAATTCATATGAAGCCTGTCTTATCTGAAAGTATTATCCAATGATTATTTCTGAGTAAATTGGAGCACGATTGATAGTTTGAATCATTTGTTCAATGTGCCTTCTGTATTCTGCCAGAAATCGAGTTTTGGTCGATTTCTCAAATTCTGGTTTCATTCCTGTGGAAATTGATATCCTTTAGCTTTCTCATTCAATTGAGCTTTATATTACTGCTTTGAATTCTTGTATGCTCTTGTCCTTAAAATTATTTGCATTCTTGAAAACTATTGTGTAACGTTTATGCTATATCGTATTGACTCATATAGGCACATGTATATCCTATTGTTCCGCATTTACTTTCGATACGTGCCTATTCCAGTTTAATTCCTTTGGACATTGAATTCATCAAATCTTCTTATTGAATTGAGTTATATGTGATTGCTTGGATTCCATATGTGCCCTTGCTTTCAATTCCTTTCAAATCTGAATATACTTGTGAAAGATTATTGCTTACTTCGGATTGACTCGTAAAGGCACATGTACGCTTCGTTGTTCCGCGTGTGCTTCCGATATATGCTACTTATTGTTGAAACTGCCCTTTTGTACTCTGGTGTGTGGGATTGTCTGGACCTTTGCCAGAAATGGTAAAGAGTATGCGCTATTTGCCCGCTATGTGGGGTCCCGCTATGAGGGATATTCTGTATGCGCTTGTTGCCCGCTATGAGGGTATATGCTTAGAGCCTGCGATGCTCTGCCGGCCCCCTTTGACTTCACCTAGACGTGGGTGGATGGAGCTCCCAGACGTGGGAGACTTTTGTCAGGTGGTCATTCAGAAATGGATGAATCACATTCTGACTGAGATCCCACTACACCTTCTGTATGTTTGATATGATATCCAGAGCTTTGGTTATGTGTTTTTGTACATGCTTTGGATAAGATTGATATGTTTGCAACGTTAAAGACGACGTTTGAGCTTCTATAGGATATTTGATTTTGATATGCTCTGAAATGCTTCATTCACTGATGATTATGTTTCGAAATGTTCCATATGTCGTTGATATGCTCCGGAACATTTCATACGCCATTGATATGCTCCAATTACTCTGTGCTCCACTTGCTATGAACTGATATGTTCTGAAATGTCCTATATGCCATTGATATGCTCAAATTACTCTGTGCTCCATTCGCTATGAACTGATATGTTCTGAAATGTCCTATCTGCCATTGATATGCTCCAATTACTCTGTGCTCCATTTGCTATGAACTGATATGTTATGAAATGTCCTATCTGCCATTGATATGCTCCAATTACTCTATGCTCCATTTGTTATGTATCAAATATGTTTTGAATGACATGATACGTATGATTTGGTATCTATTGAGATGGTATCCTTGAGAATTCTTGTATTCTGCCTTGCATTATGATACCTTACTCGTTTGAAATCGTTCCTTTTGTTCTGAATATGTTTTGTCACTTGCTGAGCCGTTTCAGGTCAGCTTGTCACTCTTCGAGATGTTTGATTTGGGCTGAGGCAGTGGATAGCTATTCAGAATTATGGGCGAGTCTTGTCGGTTGTTATGCTATTGTTGTATAAGCATATTTTGTATGTAATGAATTGTTCTGATGATCGAAATGGATATAATGTGTCAAAGTGTTAGGAGATCTCTCTTATTTGGAATTTCTGAATGTTAAGTATAATTTATGATGATATGAACTTGTGGTGAATAGTTGGAGTTCTGATTGTATAATTTATTTAGCTTATGGATTTATAAATGTTGTTTATGTTTGTCAAGTTGGCTTGGGTTGCCATACATGGGAATTATCGAGTGATGTGATATATGATTTTAAAATGCACAGGTTTTATGGATGTGAATTTGATTGAATGTTTTTCAGTGTCCTCAAACGTTAGTTTGGATCCTGGATTGGTCTGTGATGGAAATTGTTTTTTAAAAATCATGGATATATTTTGAGGGGCGTGACAGCGCGTGCCGAAACCATCGGCACTTTCTAGAACGATCTCGGAATCGCTATTGTGACCCCAAACCGGAAAGCTCTCTCGGAGCCCCTCGATACTGACTGCGTAGCGGTCAAAGCAAATTTCCAGCCCCAAAACAAACGTCTCGGAGCTCTACGGGAGATGTTTCGTATCCCGGGATGCAAAAAGGAGTGCAACACGAGGACTTCCCAGGGGGTCACCCATCGTAGTACTACTCTGGCCCAAGCAAGCTTAACTTCGGTGTTTTGATGGGATCCGGTGATTTAGTGCTGGCATTATCGCACCCGTTTCGCGTGCTTTGTCCCTCGCCTATGTGCACGTCGCGATCGGCGTATCAACGTCCGGAGCCTCTTGCTCGTCACGAAACCGTCGGCGCTTTCTCGAACGTTCACGAAATGCCTATTGCAAGCTCTCTCCGAGCCCTAGCCCAACGAATGCGTATCGGTCACGGCAAGCGCGTGCCGAAACCATCGGCACTTTCTAGAACGATCTCGGAATCGCTATTGCGACCCCAATCCGGAAAGCTCTCTCGGAGCCCCTCAATACTGACTGCGTAGCGGTCATAGCAAATTTCCAGCCCCAAATCAATCGTCTCGGAGCTCTACGGGAGATGTTTCGTATCCCGGAATTCAAAAAGGAGTGCAACACGAGGACTTCCCAGGGGGTCACCCATCATAGTACTACTCTGGCCCAAGCACGCTTAACTTCGGTGTTTTGATGGGATCCGGTGATTTATTGCTGCCATTATCGCACCCGTTTCGCGAGCTTCGTCCCTCGCCTATGTGCACGTCGCGGTCGGCGCATCAACGTCCGGAGCCTCTTGCCCGTCACGAAACCGTCGTCGCTTTCTCGAACGTTCACGAAATCCCTATTGCAAGCTCTCTCCGAGCCCTTGCCCGACGACTGCGTATCGGTCACGGCAAGCGCGTGCCGAAACCATCGGCACTTTCTAGAACGATCTCGGAATCGCTATTGCGACCCCAATCCGGAAAGCTCTCTCGGAGCCCCTTGATACTGACTGCGTAGCGGTCAAAGCAAATTTCCAGCCCCAAAACAAACGTCTCGGAGCTCTACGGGAGATGTTTCGTATCACGGGATGCAAAAAGGAGTGCAACACGAGGACTTCCCAAGGGGTCACCCATCCTAGTACTACTCTGGCCCAAGCACGCTTAACTTCGGTGTTTTGATGGGATCCGGTGATTTAGTGCTGGCATTATCGCACCTGTTTCGTGAGCTTCGTCCCCCGCCTATGTGCACGTCGCGGTCGGCGTATCAACGTCCGGAGCCTCTTGCCCGTCACGAAACCGTCGTCGCTTTCTCGAACGTTCACGAAATCCCTATTGCAAGCTCTCTTCGAGCCCTAGCCTGACGACTGCGTATCGGTCACGGCAAGCGCGTGCCGAAACCATCGGCACTTTCTAGAACGATCTCGGAATCGCTATTGCGACCCCAATCCGGAAAGCTCTCTCTGAGCCCCTCGATACTGACTGCGTAGCGGTCAAAGCAAATTTCCATCCCCAAGCACGCTTAACTTCGGTGTTTTGAGGCTGGAAATATGCTCGGAGCTTTCCGGATCGGGGTCGGAGCTTTCCGGATTGGGGTCGCATTATACTACTAATGCCCAAGCACGCTTAACTTCGGTGTTTTGATGGGATCCGGTGATTTAGTGCTGGCATTATCGCACCCGTTTCGCGTGCTTCGTCCCTCGCCTATGTGCACGTCGCGGTCGGCATATCAACGTCCGGAGCTTCTTGCCCGTCACGAAACCGTCGGCGCTTTCTCGAACGTTCACGAAATCCCTATTGCAAGCTCTCTCCGAGCCCTAGCCCGACGACTGCGTATCGTTCACGGCAAGCGCGTGCCGAAACATCGACACTTTCTAGAACGATCTCTAGCCCCAAAACAATCGTCGCATTATACTACCCTCGCCTATGTGCACGTCGCGGTCGGCGCATCAACGTCCGGAGCCTCTTGCCCGTCACGAAACCGTCGGCACTTTCTCGAACGTTCACGAAATCCCTATTGCAAGCTCTCTCCGAGCCCTAGCCCGACGACTGCGTATCGATCACGGCAAGCACGTGCCGAAACCATCGACACTTTCAAGAACGATACTGACTACGTAGCGGTCACAGCAAATTTCCAGCCCGAAAACAATCGTCTCGGAGCTCTACGGGAGATGTTTCGTATCCCGGGATGCAAAAAGAAGCGCAACACGAGGATTTCCCAGGGGGTCACCCATCCTAGTACTACTCTGGCCCAAGCACGCTTAACTTCGATGTTTTGATGGGATCCGGTGATTTAGTGCTGGCATTATCGCACCCGTTTCGCGTGCTTCGTCCCTCGCCTATGTGCACGTCGCGGTCGGCATATCAACGTCCGGAGCCTCTTGCCCGTCACGAAACCGTCGGCGCTTTCTCGAACGTTCACGAAATCCCTATTGCAAGCTCTCTCCGAGCCGTAGCCCGACGACTGCGTATCGTTCACGGCAAGCGCGTGCCGAAACCATCGACACTTTCTAGAACGATCTCGGAATCGCTATTGCGACCCCAATCCGGAAAGCTCTCTCCGAGCCCCTCGATACTGACTTCGTAGCGGCCACAGCAAATTTCCAGCCCCAAAACAATCGTCTCGGAGCTCTATGGGAGATGTTTCGTATCCCGGGATGCAAAAAGGAGTGCAACACGAGGACTTCCCAGGGGGTCACCCATAGTAGTACTACTCTGGCCCAAGCACGCTTAACTTCGGTGTTTTGATGGGATCCGGTGATTTAGTGTTGGCATTATCACACCCGTTTCGCGTGCTTCCTCCCTCGCCTATGTGCACGTCGCGGTCGGCGCATCAACATCCGGAGCCTCTTGCCCGTCACGAAACCGTCGTCGCTTTCTCGAACGTTCACGAAATCCCTATTGCAAGCTCTCTATGATCCCTAGCCCGACGACTGCGTATCGGTCACGGAAAGCGCGTGCCGAAACCATTGGCACTTTCTAGAACGATCTCGGAATCGCTATTGCGACCCCAATCCGGAAAGCTCTCTCTGAGCCCCTCGATACTGACTGCATAGCGGTCAAAGCAAATTTCCATCCCCAAAACAAACGTCTCAGAGCTCGACGGGAGATGTTTCGTATCCCGAGATGCAAAAAGGAGTGCAACACGTGGACTTCCCAGGGGGTCACCCATCGTAGTACTACTCTGGCCCAAGCACGCTTAACTTCGGTGTTTTGATGGGATCCGGTGATTTAGTGCTGCCATTATCGCACCCGTTTCGCCAGCTTCGTCCCTCGCCTATGTGCAAGTCGCGGTCGGCGCATCAACGTCCGGAGCCTCTTGCCCGTCACGAAACCGTCGGCGCTTTCTCGAACGTTCACGAAATCCCTATTGCAAGCTCTCTCCGAGCCCTAGCCCGACGACTGCGTATCGATCACGGCAAGCACGTGCCGAAACCATCGACACTTTCTAGAACGATCTCGGAATCGCTATTGCGACCCCAATCTGGAAAGCTCTCTCCGAGCCCCTCGATACTGACTGCGTAGCGGTCAAAGCAAATTTCCAGCCCCAAAACAAACGTCTCGGAGCTCTACGGGAGATGTTTCGTATCCCGGGATGCAAAAAGGAGTGCAACACGATGAATTCCCAGGGGGTCACCCATCGTAGTACTACTCTGGCCCAAGCACGCTTAACTTCGGTGTTTTGATGGGATCCGGTGATTTAGTGCTGCCATTATCGCACCCGTTTCGCGAGCTTCGTCCCTCGCCTATGTGCACGTCGCGGTCGGCGCATCAACGTACGGAGCCTCTTGCCCGTCACGAAACCGTCGGCGCTTTCTCGAACGTTCACGAAATCCCTATTGCAAGCTCTCTCCGAGCCCTAGCCCGACGACTGCGTATCGGTCACGGCAAGCGCGTGCCGAAACCATCGGCACTTTCTAGAATGATCTCAGAATCGCTATTGCGACCCCAATCCGGAAAGCTCTCTCTGAGCCCCTCGATACTGACTGCATAGCGGTCAAAGCAAATTTCCATCCCCAAAACAAACGTCTCAGAGCTCTACGGGAGATGTTTCGTATCCCGGAATGCAAAAAGGAGTGCAACACGAGGACTTCCCAGGGGGTCACCCATCATAGTACTACTCTGGCCCAAGCACGCTTAACTTCGGTGTTTTGATGGGATCCGGTGATTTAGTGCTGCCATTATCGCACCCGTTTCGCGAGCTTCGTCCCTCGCCTATGTGCACGTCGCGGTCGGCGCATCAACGTCCGGAGCCTCTTGCCCGTCACGAAACCGTCGTCGCTTTCTCGAACGTTCACGAAATCCCTATTGCAAGCTCTCTCCGAGCCCTTGCCCGACGACTGCGTATCGATCACGGTAAGCACGTGCCGAAACCATCGACAATTTCTAGAACGAACTCGGAAACGCTATTGCGACCATAATCCGGAAAGCTCTCTCCGAGCCCCTCGATACTGACAGCGTAGCGGTCACAGCAAATTTCCAGCCCCAAAACAATCGTCTCGGAGCTCTACGGGAGATGTTTCATATCCCGGGATGCAAAAAGGAGTGCAACACGAGGACTTCCCAGGGGGTCACCCATCGTAGTACTACTCTGGCCCAAGCACGCTTAACTTCGGTGTTTTGATGGGATCCGGTGATTTAGTGCTGGCATTATCGCACCTGTTTCGCGTGCTTCGTCCCTCGTCTATGTGCACGTCACGGTCGCCGCATCAACGTCCGGAGCCTCTTGCCCGTCACGAAACCATCGTCGCTTTCTCGAACGTTCACGAAATCCCTATTGCAACCTCTCTCCGAGCCCTAGCCCGACGACTGCGTATCGGCTACGGCAAGCGCGTGCCGAAACCATCGGCACTTTCTAGAACGATCTCGGAATCGCTATTGCGACCCCAATCCGTAAAGCTCGCTCTGAGCCCCTCGATACTGACTGCGTAGCGGTCAAAGCAAATTTCCATCCCCAAGCACGCTTAACTTCGGTGTTTTGAGGCTGGAAATATGCTCGGAGCTTTCCGAATTGGGGTCGGAGCTTTCCGGATTGGGGTCGCATTATACTACTCTTGCCCAAGCAGGCTTAACTTCGGTGTTTTGATGGGATCCGGTGATTTAGTGCTGGCATTATCGCACCCGTTTCGCGTGCTTCGTCCCTCGCCTATGTGCACGTCGCGGTCGGCATATCAACGTCCGGTGCCTCTGGCCCGTCACGAAACCGTCGGCGCTTTCTCGAACGTTCACGAAATTCCTATTGCAAGCTCTCTCCGAGCCCTAGCCCGACGACTGCGTATCGGTCACGGCAAGCGCGTGCCGAAACCATCGGCACTTTCTAGAATGATCTCAGAATCGCTATTGCGACCCCAATCCGGAAAGCTCTCTCTGAGCCCCTCGAAACTGACTGCGTAGCGGTCAAAGCAAATTTCCATCCCCAAGCACGCTTAACTTCGGTGTTTTGAGGCTGGAAATATGCTCGGAGCTTTCCGGATTGGGGTCGCATTATACTACTCTTGCCCAAGCACGCTTAACTTCGGTGTTTTGATGGGATCCGGTGATTTAGTGCTGGCATTATCGCACCCGTTTCGCGTGCTTCGTCCCTCGCCTATGTGCACGTCGCGGTCGGCATATCAACGTCCGGAGCCTCTGGCCCGTAACGAAACCGTCGGCGCTTTCTCGAAAGTTCACGAAATCCCTATTGCAAGCTCTCTCCGAGCCCTAGCCCGACGACTGCGTATCGTTCACGGCAAGCTCGTGCCGAAAACATCGACAATTTCTAGAACGATCTCCAGCCCCAAAACAATCGTCGCATTATACTACCCTCGCCTATGTGCACGTCGCGGTCGGCGCATCAACGTCCGGAGCCTCTTGCCCGTCACGAAACCGTCGGCACTTTCTCGAACGTTCACGAAATCCCTATTGCAAGCTCTCTCCGAGCCCTTGCCCGACGACTGCGTATCGATCACGGCAAGCACGTGCCGAAACCATCGACACTTTCAAGAACGATCTCGGAATCGCTATTGCGACCCCAATCCGGAAAGCTCTCTCCGAGCCCCTGGATACTGACTACGTAGCGGTCACAGCAAATTTCCAGCCCGAAACAATCGTCTCGGAGCTCTACGGGAGATGTTTCGTATCCCGGGATGCAAAAAGGAGTGCAACACGAGGACTTCCCAGGGGGTCACCCATCCTAGTACTACTCTGGCCCAAGCACGCTTAACTTCGGTGTTTTGATGGGATCCGGTGATTTAGTGCTGGCATTATCGCACCCGTTTTGCGTGCTTCGTCCCTCGCCTATGTGCACGTCGCGGTCGGCATATCAACGTCCGGAGCCTCTTGCCCGTCACGAAACCGTCGGCGCTTTCTCGAACGTTCACGAAATCCCTATTGCAAGCTCTCTCCGAGCCCTAGCCCGACGACTGCGTATCGTTCACGGCAAGCGCATGCCGAAACCATCGACACTTTCTAGAACGATCTCAGAATCGCTATTGCGACCCCAATCCGAAAAGCACTCTCCGAGCCCCTCGATATTGACTTCGTAGCGGCCACAGCAAATTTCCAGCCGCAAAACAATCGTCTCGGAGCTCTACGGGAGATGTTTCGCATCCCGGGATGCAAAAAGGAGTGCAACACGAGGACTTCCCAGGGGGTCACCCATCGTAGTACTACTATGGCCCAAGCACGCTTAACTTCGGTGTTTTGATGGGATCCAGAGATTTAGTGTTGGCATTATCACACCCGTTTCGCGTGCTTCCTCCCTCGCCTATGTGAACGTCGCGGTCGGCGCATCAACGTCCGGAGCCTCTTGCCTGTCACGAAACCGTCGTCGCTTTCTCGAACGTTCACGAAATCCCTATTGCAAGCTCTCTCTGAGCCCTAGCCCGACGACTGCGTATCGGTCACGGCAAGCGCGTGCCGAAACCATCGGCACTTTCTAGAACGATCTCGGAATCGCTATTGGGACCCCAATCCGGGAAGCTCTCTCTGAGCCCCTCGATACTGACTGCATAGCGGTCAAAGCAAATTTCCATCCCCAAAACAAACGTCTCAGAGCTCTACGGGAGATGTTTCGTATCCCGAGATGCAAAAAGGAGTGCAACACGTGGACTTCCCAGGGGGTCACCCATCGTAGTACTACTCTTGCCCAAGCACGCTTAACTTCGGTGTTTTGATGGGATCCGGTGATTTAGTGCTGCCATTATCGCACCCGTTTCGCGAGCTACGTCCCTCGCCTATGTGCACGTCGCGGTCGGCGCATCAACGTCCGGAGCCTCTTGCCCGTCACGAAACCGTCGGCGCTTTCTCGAACGTTCACGAAATCCCTATTGCAAGCTCTCTCCGAGCCCTAGCCCGACAACTGCGTATCGATCACGGCAAGCACGTGCCGAAACCATCGACACTTTCTAGAACGATCTCGGAATCGCTATTGCGACCCCAATCCGGAAAGCTGTCTCCGAGCCCCTCGATACTGACTGCGTAGTGGTCAAAGCAAATTTCCAGCCCCAAAACAAACGTCTCGGAGCTCTACGGGAGATGTTTCGTATCCCGGGATGCAAAAAGGAGTGCAACACGATGAATTCCCAGGGGGTCACCAATCGTAGTACTACTCTGGCCCAAGCACGCGTAACTTCGGTGTTTTGATGGGATCCGGTGATTTAGAGCTGCCATTATCGCACCCATTTCGCGAGCTTCGTCCCTCGCCTATGTGCACGTCGCAGTCGGCGCATCAACGTCCGGAGCCTCTTGCCCGTCACGAAACCGTCGGCGCTTTCTCGAACGTTCACGAAATCCCTATTGCAAGCTCTCTCCGAGCCCTAGCCCGACGACTGCGTATCGATCATGGTAATCACATGCCGAAACCATCGACAATTTCTAGAACGATCTCGGAATCGCTATTGCGACCATAATCCGGAAAGCTCTCTCTGAGCCCCTCGATACTGACAGCGTAGCGGTCACAACAAATTTCCAGCCCCAAAACAATCGTCTCGGAGCTCTACGGGAGATGTTTCGTATCCCGGGATGCAAAAAGGAGTGCAACACGAGGACTTCCCAGGGGGTCACCCATCGTAGTACTACTCTGGCCTAAGCACGCTTAACTTCGGTGTTTTGATGGGATCCGGTGATTTAGTGCTGGCATTATCGCACCTGTTTCGCGTGCTTCGTCCCTCGCCTATGTGCACGTCACGGTCGCTGCATCAACGTCCGGAGCCTCTTGCCCGTCACGAAGCCGTCGTCGCTTTCTCGAATGTTCACGAAATCCCTAGTGCAAGCTCTCTCCGAGCCCTAGCCCGACGACTGCGTATCGGTCACGGCAAGCGCGTGTCGAAACCATCGTCACTTTCTATAACGATATCGGAATCGCTATTGGGACCCCAATCCGGAAAGCTCTCTCTGAGCCCCTCGATACTGACTGCGTAGCGATCAAAGCAACTTTCCGTCCCCAAAACAAACGTCTCGGAGCTCTACGGGAGATGTTTCGTATCCCGGGATGCAAAAAGGAGTGCAACACGAGGACTTCCCAGGGGGTCACCCATCGTAGTACTACTCTGGCCCCAGCACGCTTAACTTCGGTGTTTTGATGGGATCCGGTGATTTAGTGCTGCCATTATCGCACCCGTTTCGCGAGCTTCTTCCCTCGCCTATGTGCACGTCGCGGTCGGCGCATCAACGTCCGGAGCCTCTTGCCCGTCACGAAACCGTCGGCGCTTTCTCGAACGTTCACGAAATCCCTATTGCAAGCTCTCTCCGAGCCCTAGCCCGACGACTGTGTATCGATCACGGCAAGCACGTGCCGAAACCATCGACACTTTCTAGAACGATCTCGGAATCGCTATTGCGACCCCAATCCGGAAAGCTCTCTCCGAGCCCCTCGATACTGACTGCGTAGCGGTCACAGCAAATTTCCAGCGCCAAAACAATCGTCTCGGAGCTCTACGGGAGATGTTTCGTATCCCGGGATGCAAAAAGGAGTGCAACACGTGGACTTCCCAGGGGGTCACCCATCGTAGTACTACTCTGGCCCAAGCACGCTTAACTTCGGTGTTTTGATGGGATCCGGTGATTTAGTGCTGGCATTATCGCACCCGATTCGCGTGCTTCGTCCCTCGCCTATGTGCACGTCGCGGTCGGCATATCAACGTCGGGAGCCTCTTGCCCGTCACGAAACCGTCGGCGCTTTCTCGAACGTTCACGAAATCCCTATTGCAAGCTCTCTCCGAGCCCTAGCCCGACGACTGCGTATCGGTCACGGCAAGCGCGTGCCGAAACCATCGGCACTTTCTAGAATGATCTCGGAATCGCTATTGCGACCCCAATCCGGAAAGCTCTCCCTAAGCCCCTCGATATTGACTGCGTAGCGGTCAAAGCAAATTTCCAGCCCCAAAACAAACGTCTCGGAGCTCTACGGGAGATGTTTCGTATCCCGGGATGCAAAAAGGAGTGCAACACGAGGACTTCCCAGGGGGTCGCCCATCGTAGTACTACTCTGGCCCAAGCACGCTTAACTTCGGTG
Organism: Musa acuminata AAA Group; assembly: GCF_036884655.1. Lineage (NCBI taxonomy): Eukaryota > Viridiplantae > Streptophyta > Magnoliopsida > Zingiberales > Musaceae > Musa > Musa acuminata. The sequence continues at coordinate 24,849,218 of NC_088338.1, read as the reverse complement.
TTTTGATGGTATCCGGTGATTTAGTGCTGCCATTATCGCACCCGTTTCACGTGCTTCGTCCCTCGCCTATGTGCAAGTCGCGGTCGGCGCATCAACGTCCGGAGCCTATTGCCCGTCACGAAACCGTCGTCGCTTTCTCGAACGTTCACGAAATCCCTATTGCAAGCCCTCTCCGAGCCCAAGCCCGACGACTGCCTATCGGTCACGGCAAGCGCGTGCCGAAACCATCGGCACTTTCTAGAACGATCTCGGAATCGCTATTGCGACCCCAATCCGGAAAGCTCTCTCTGAGCCCCTCGATACTGACTGCGTAGCGGTCAAAGCAAATTTCCAGCCCCAAAAAAAACGACTCGGAGCTCTACGGGAGATGTTTCGTATCCCGGGATGCAAAACGGAGTGCAACACGAGGACTTCCCAGGGGGTCACCCATCGTAGTACTACTCTGGCCCAAGCACGCTTAACTTCGGTGTTTTAATGGGATCCGGTGATTTAGTGCTGCCATTATCACACCCGTTTCGCGAGCTTCGTCCCTCGCCTATGTGCACGTCGCGGTCGGCGCATCAATGTCCGGAGCCTCTTGCTTGTCACGAAACCGTCGGCGCTTTCTCGAACGTTCACGAAATCCCTATTGCAAGCTCTCTCCGAGCCCTAGCACGACGACTGCGTATCGATCACGGGAAGCACGTGCCGAAACCATCGGCACTTTCTAGAACTATCTCGGAATCGCTATTGCGACCCCAATCCGGAAAGCTCTCTCCGAGCCCCTCGATACTGACAGCGTAGCAGTCACAGCAAATTTCTAGCCCCAAAACAATCGTCTCGGAGCTCTACGGGAGATGTTTCGTATCCCGGGATGCAAAAAGGAGTGCAACACGAGGACTTCCCAGGGGGTCACCCATCCTAGTACTACTCTGGCCCAAGCACGCTTAACTTCGGTGTTTTGATGGGATCCGGTGATTTAGTGCTGGCATTATCGCACCCGTTTTGCGTGCTTCGTCCCTCGCCTATGTGCACGTCGCGGTCGGCATATCAACGTCCGGAGCCTCTGGCCCGTCACGAAACCGTCGGCGCTTTCTCGATCGTTCACGAAATCCCTATTGCAAGGTCTCTCCGAGCCCTAGCCCGACGACTGCGTATCGTTCACGGCAAGCGCGTGCCGAAACCATCGACACTTTCTAGAACGATCTCCAGCCCCAAAACAATCGTCGCATTATACTACCCTCGCCTATGTGCACGTCGCGGTCGGCGCATCAACGTCCGGAGCCTCTTGCCCGTCACGAAACCGTCGGCACTTTCTCGAACGTTCACGAAATCCCTATTGCAAGCTCTCTCCGAGCCCTTGCCCGACGACTGCGTATCGATCACGGCAAGCACGTGCCGAAACCATCCACACTTTCAAGAACGTACTCGGAATCGCTATTGCGACCCCAATCCGGAAAGCTCTCTCCGAGCCCCTCGATACTGACTACGTAGCGGTAACAGCAAATTTCCAGCCCGAAAACAATCGTCTCGGAGCTCTACGGGAGATGTTTCGTATCCCTGGATGCAAAAAGGAGTGCAACACGAGGACTTCCCAGGGGGTCACCCATCCTAGTACTACTCTGGCCCAAGCACGCTTAACTTCGGTGTTTTGATGGCATCCGGTGATTTAGTGCTGGCATTATCGCACCCGTTTCGCGTGCTTCGTCCCTCGCCTATGTGCACGTCGCGGTCAGCATATCAACGTCCGGAGCCTCTTGCCCGTCACGAAACCGTCGGCGCTTTCTCGAACGTTCACGAAATCCCTATTGCAAGCTCTCTCCGAGCCCAAGCCCAACGACTGCATATCGTTCACGGCAAGCGCGTGCCGAAACCATCGACACTTTCTAGAAAGATCTCGGAATCGCTATTGCGACCCCAATCCGGAAAGCTCTCTCCGAGCCCCTCGATACTGACTTCGTAGCGGCCATAGCAAATTTCCAGCCACAAAACAATCGTCTCGGAGCTCTACGGGAGATGTTTCGTATCCCGGGATGCAAAAAGGAGTGCAACACGAGGACTTCCCAGGGGGTCACCCATCGTAGTACTACTATGGCCCAAGCACGCTTAACTTCGGTGTTTTGATGGGATCCGGAGATTTAGTGTTGGCATTATCACACCCGTTTCGCGTGCTTCCTCCCTCGCCTATGTGAATGTCGCGGTCGGCGCTTCAACGTCCAGAGCCTCTTGCCTGTCACGAAACCGTCGTCGCTTTCTCGAACGTTCACGAAATCCCTATTGCAAGCTCTCTCTGAGCCCTAGCCCGACGACTGCGTATCGGTCACGGCAAGCACGTGCCGAAACCATCGGCACTTTCTAGAACGATCTCGGAATCGCTATTGCGACCCCAATCCGGAAAGCTCTCTCTGAGCCCCTTGTTACTGACTGCATAGCGGTCAAAGCAAATTTCCATCCCCAAAACAAACATCTCAGAGCTCTACGGGAGATGTTTCGTATCCCGAGATGCAAAAAGGAGTGCAACACGTGGACTTCCCAGGGGGTCACCCATCGTAGTACTACTCTTGCCCAAGCACGCTTAACTTCGGTGTTTTGATGGGATCCGGTGATTTAGTGCTGCCATTATCGCACCCGTTTCGCGAGCTTCGTCCCTCGCCTATGTGCACGTCGCGGTCGGCGCATCAATGTCCGGAGCCTCTTGCCCGTCACGAAACCGTCGGCGCTTTCTCGAACGTTCACGAAATCCCTATTGCAAGCTCTCTCCGAGCCCTAGCCCGACGACTACGTATCGATCACGGCAAGCACGTGCCGAAACCATCGACACTTTCTAGAACGATCTCGGAATCGCTATTGCGACCCCAATCCGGAAAGCTCTCTCCGAGCCCCTCGATACTGACTGCGTAGTGGTCAAAGCAAATTTCCAACCCCAAAACAAACGACTCGGAGCTCTACGGGAGATGTTTCGTATCCCGGGATGCAAAAAGGAGTGCAACACGAGGACTTCCCAGGGGGTCACCCATCGTAGTACTACTCTGGCCCAAGCACGCTTAACTTCGGTGTTTTGATGGGATCCGGTGATTTAGTGCTGGCATTATCGCACCCGTTTCGCGTGCTTCGTCCCTCGCCTATGTGCACGTCGCGGTCGGCGCATCAACGTCCGGAGCCTCTTGCCCGTCACGAAACCGTCGTCGCTTTCTCGAACGTTCACGAAATCCCTATTGCAAGCTCTCTCCGAGCCCTAGCCCGACGACTGCGTATCGATCACGGTAAGCACGTGCCGAAACCATCGACAATTTCTAGAACGATCTCGGAATCGCTATTGCGACCATAATCCGGAAAGCTCTCTCCGAGCCCCTCGATACTGACAGCGTAGCGGTCACAGCAAATTTCCAGCCCCAAAACAATCGTCTCGGAGCTCTACGGGAGATGTTTCGTATCCCGGGATGCAAAAAGGAGTGCAACACGAGGACTTCCCAGGGGGTCACCCATCGTAGTACTACTCTGGCCCAAGCACGCTTAACTTCGGTGTTTTGATGGGATCCGGTGATTTAGTGCTGGCATTATCGCACCTGTTTCGCGTGCTTCGTCCCTCGCCTATGTGCACGTCACGGTCGCCGCATCAACGTCCGGAGCCTCTTGCCCATCACGAAACCGTCGTCGCTTTCTCGAACGTTCACGAAATCCCTATTGCAAGCTCTCTCCGAGCCCTAGCCCGACGACTACGTATCGGTCACGGCAAGCGCGTGTCGAAACCATCGACACTTTCTAGAACGATATCGGAATCGCTATTGGGACCCCAATCCGGAAAGCTCTCTCTGAGCCCCTTGATACTGACTGCGTAGCGGTCAAACCAAATTTCCGTCCCCAAAACAAACGTCTCGGAGTTCTACGGGAGATGTTTCGTATCCCGGGATGCAAAAAGGAGTGCAACACGAGGACTTCCCAGGGGGTCACCCATCGTAGTACTACTCTGGCCCTAGCACGCTTAACTTCGGTGTTTTGATGGGATCCGGTGATTTAGTGCTGCCATAATCGCACCCGTTTCGCGAGCTTCTTCCCTCGCCTATGTGCACGTCGCGGTCGGCGCATCAATGTCCGGAGCCTCTTGCCCGTCACGAAACCGTCGGCGCTTTCTCGAACGTTCACGAAATCCCTATTGCAAGCTCTCTCCGAGCCCTAGCCCGACGACTGCGTATCGATCATGGCAAGCACGTGCCAAACCATCGGCACTTTCTAGAACGATCTCGGAATCGCTATTGCGACACCAATCCGGAAAGCTCTCTCCGAGCCCCTCGATACTGACTGCGTAGCGGTCACAGCAAATTTCCAGCCCCAAAACAATCATCTCAGAGCTCTACGGGAGATGTTTCGTATCCCGGGATGCAAAAAGGAGTGCAACACGAGGACTTCCCAGGGGTTCACCCATCCTAGTACTACTCTGGCCCGAGCACGCTTAACTTCGGTGATTTGATGGGATCCGGAGATTTAGTGTTGGCATTATCACACCCGTTTCGCGTGCTTCCTCCCTCGCCTATGTGAATGTCGCGGTCGGCGCATCAACGTCCGGAGCCTCTTGCCCGTCACGATACCGTCGGCGCTTTCTCGAACGTTCACGAAATCCCTATTGCAAGCTCTCTCCGAATCCTAGCCCGACGACTGTGTATCGATCACGGCAAGCACGTGCCGAAACCATCGACACTTTCTAGAACGATCTCGGAATCGCTATTGCGACCCCAATCCGGAAAGCTCTCTCCGAGCCCCTCGATACTGACAACGTAGCGGTCACAGCAAATTTCCAGCCCCAAAACAATCGTCTCGGAGCTCTACGGGAGATGTTTCGTATCCCGGGATGCAAAAAGGAGTGCAACACGTGGACTTCCCAGGGGGTCACCCATCGTAGTACTACTCTGGCCCAAGCACGCTTAACTTCGGTGTTTTGATGGGATCCGGTGATTTAGTGCTTGCATTATCGCACCCGTTTCGCGTGCTTCGTCCCTCGCCTATGTGCACGTCGCGGTCGGCATATCAACGTTGGGAGCCTCTTGCCCGTCACGAAACCGTCGGCGTTTTCTCGAACGTTCATGAAATCCCTATTGCAAGCTCTCTCCGAGCCCTAGCCCGACGACTGCGTATCGGTCACGGCAAGCGCGTGCCGAAACCATCGGCACTTTCTAGAACGATCCAGGAATCGCTATTGCGACACCAATCCGGAAAGCTCTCTCTAAGCCCCTCGATATTGACTGCGTAGCGGTCAAAGCAAATTTCCAGCCCCAAAACAAACGTCTCGGAGCTCTACGGGAGATGTTTCGTATCCCGGGATGCAAAAAGGAGTGCAACACGAGGACTTCCCAGGGGGTTGCCCATCGTAGTACTACTCTGGCCCAAGCACGCTTAACTTCGGTGTTTTGATGGTATCCGGTGATTTAGTGCTGCCATTATCGCACCCGTTTCGCGTGCTTCGTCCCTCGCCTATGTGCACGTCGCGGTCGGCGCATCAACGTCCGGAGCCTATTGCCCGTCACGAAACCGTCGTCGCTTTCTCGAACGTTCACGAAATCCCTATTGCATGCCCTCTCCGAGCCCTAGCCCGACGACTGCCTATCGGTCACGGCAAGCGCGTGCCGAAACCATCGGCACTTTCTAGAACGATCTCGGAATCGCTATTGCGACCCCAATCCGGAAAGCTCTCTCTGAGCCCCTCGATACTGACTGCGTAGCGGTCAAAGCAAATTTCCAGCCCCAAAAAAAACGTCTCGGAGCTCTACGGGAGATGTTTCGTATCCCGGGATGCAAAAAGGAGTGCAACACGAGGACTTCCCAGGGGGTCACCCATCGTGGTACTACTCTGGCCCAAGCACGCTTAACTTCGGTGTTTTGATGGGATCCGGTGATTTAGTGCTGCCATTATCGCACCCGTTTCGCGAGCTTCGTCCCTCGCCTATGTGCACGTCGCGGTCGGCGCATGAACGTCCGGAGCCTCTTGCTTGTCACGAAACCGTCGGCGCTTTCTCGAACGTTCACGAAATCCCTATTGCAAGCTCTCTCCGAGCCCTAGCACGACGACTGCGTATCGTTCACGGGAAGCACGTGCCGAAACCATCGGCACTTTCTAGAACTATCTCGGAATCGCTATTGCGACCCCAATCCGGAAAGCTCTCTCCGAGCCCCTCGATACTGACAGCATAGCAGTCACAGCAAATTTCTAGCCCCAAAACAATCGTCTCGGAGCTCTACGGGAGATGTTTCCTATCCCGGGATGCAAAAAGGAGTGCAACACGAGGACTTCCCAGGGGGTCACCCATCCTAGTACTACTCTGGCCCAAGCACGCTTAACTTCGGTGTTTTGATGGGATCCGGTGATTTAGTGCTGGCATTATCCCACCCGTTTCGCGTGCTTCGTCCCTCGCCTATGTGCACGTCGCGGTCGGCATATCAACGTCCGGAGCCTCTTGCCCATCATGAAACCGTCGGCGCTTTCTCGAACGTTCATGAAATCCCTATTGCAAGCTCTCTCGGAGCCCTAGCCCGACGACCGCGTATCGGTCACGGCAAGCGCGTGCCGAAACCATCGGCACTTTCGAAAACGATCTCGGAATCGCTATTGCGACCCCAATCCGGAAAGCTCTCTGTGAGCCCCTCGATACTGACTGCGTAGCGGTCAAAGCAAATTTCCAGCCCCAAAAGAAATGTCTCGGATCTCTACGGGAGATGTTTCGTATCCCGGGATGCAAAAAGGAGTGCAACACGAGGACTTCCCAGGGGGTCACCCATCGTAGTACTACTCTGGCCCAAGCACGCTTAACTTCGGTGTTTTGATGGGATCCGGTGATTTAGTGCTGCCATTATGGCACCCGTTTTGCGAGCTTCGTCCCTCGCCTATGTGCACGTCGCGGTCGGCGCATCAACGTCCGGAGCCTCTTGCCCAGCACGAAACCGTCGGCGCTTTCTCGAACGTTCACGAAATCCCTATTGCAAGCTCTCTCCGAGCCCTAGCCCGACGACTGCATATCGGTCACTGCAAGCGCATGTCGAAACCATCGGCACTTTCTATAACGATCTCGGAATCGCTATTGCGACCCCAATCCGGAAAGCTCTCTCGGAGCCCCTCGATACAGACTGCGTAGTGGTCAAAGCAAATTTCCAGCCCCAAAACAAACGTCTCGGAGCTCTACGGGAGATGTTTCGTATCCCGGGATGCAAAAAGGAGTGCAACACGAGGACTTCCCAGGGGGTCACCCATCGTAGTACTACTCTGGCCCAAGCACGCTTAACTTCGGTGTTTTGATGAGATCCGGTGATTTAGTGCTGCCATTATCGCACCCGTTTCGCGAGCTTCGTCCCTCGCCTATGTGCACGTCGCGGTCGGCGCATCAATGTCCGGAGCCTCTTGCCCGTCACGAAACCGTCGGCGCTTTCTCGAACGTTCACGAAATCCCTATTGCAAGCTCTCTCCGAGCCCTAGCCCGACGACTGCGTATCGATCATGGCAAGCACGTGCCAAACCATCGGCACTTTCTAGAACGATCTCGGAATCGCTATTGCGACACCAATCCGGAAAGCTCTCTCCGAGCCCCTCGATACTGACTGCGTAGCGGTCACAGCAAATTTCCAGCCCCAAAACAATCATCTCAGAGCTCTACGGGAGATGTTTCGTATCCCGGGATGCAAAAAGGAGTGCAACACGAGGACTTCCCAGGGGTTCACCCATCCTAGTACTACTCTGGCCCGAGCACGCTTAACTTCGGAGTTTTGATGGGATCCGGTGATTTAGTGCTGGCATTATCGCACCCGTTTCGCGTGCTTCGTCCCTCGCCTATGTGCACGTCGCGGTCGGCGTATCAACGTCCGGAGCCTCTTTCCCGTCACGAAACCGTCGGCGCTTTCTCGAACATTCACGAAATCCCTATTGCAAGCTCTCTCCGAGCCCTAGCCCGACAACTGCGTATCGGTCACGGCAAGCGCGTGCCGAAACCATCCGCACTTTCTAGAATGATCTCGGAATCGCTATTGCGACCCCAATCCGGAAAGCTCTCTCCGAGCCCCTCGATACTGATTGCATAGCGGTCACAGCAAATTTCCAGCCCCAAAACAATCGTCTCGGAGCTCTACAGGAGATGTTTCGTATCCCGGGATGCAAAAAGGAGTGCAACACGAGGACTTCCCAGGGGGTCACCCATCTTAGTACTACTCTGGCCCAAGCACGCTTAACTTCGGAGTTTTGATGGGATCCGGTGATTTAGTGCTGGCATTATCGCACACGTTTCGCGTGCTTCGTCCCTCGCCTATGTGCACGTCGCGGTCGGCGTATCAACGTCCGGAGCCTCTTTCCCGTCACGAAACCGTCGGCGCTTTCTCGAACATTCACGAAATCCCTATTGCAAGCTCTCTCCGAGCCCTAGCCCGACGACTGCGTATCGGTCGTGGCAAGCGCGTGCCGAAACCATCGGCACTTTCTAGAACGATCTCGGAATCGCTATTGCGACCCCAATCCGGAAAGCTCTCTCCGAGCCCCTCGATACTGACAGCGTAGCGGTCACAGTAAATTTCCAGCCCCAAAACAATCGTCTCGGAGCTCTACGGGAGATGTTTCGTATCCCGGGATGCAAAACGGAGTGCAACACGAGGACTTCCCAGGGGGTCACCCATCGTAGTACTACTCTGGCCCAAGCACGCTTAACTTCGGAGTTTCGATGGGATCCGATGATTTAGTGCTGGCATTATCGCACCCGTTTCGCGTGCTTCGTCCCTCGCCTATGTGCACGTCGCGGTCGGTGTATCAACGTCCGGAGCCTCTTGCCCGTCACGAAACCGTCGTCGCTTTATCAAACGTTCACGAAATCCCTATTGCAAGCTCTCTCCGAGCCCTAGCCCGACAACTGCGTATCGGTCACGGCAAGCGCGTGCCGAAACCATCCGCACTTTCTAGAACGATCTCGGAATCGCTATTGCGACCCCAATCCGGAAAGCTCTCTCCGAGCCCCTCGATACTAACAGCGTAGCGGTCACAACAAATTTCCTGCCTCAAAAAAATCGTCTCGGAGCTCTACGGGAGATGTTTCGTATCCCAGGATGCAAAACGGAGTGCAACACGAGGACTTCCCAAGGGGTCACCCATCGTAGTACTACTCTGGCCCAAGCACGCTTAACTTCGGAGTTTTGATGGGATCCGGTGATTTAGTGCTGGAATTATCGCACCCGTTTCGCGTGCTTCGTCCCTCGCCTATGTGCACGTCGCGGTCGGCGTATCAACGTCCGGAGCCTCTTGCCCGTCACGAAACCGTCGTCGGTTTCTCGAACGTTCACGAAATCCCTATTGCAAGCTCTCTCCGAGCCCTAGCCCAACGACTGCGTATCGATCACGGCAAGCGCTTGCCGAAACCATCGGCAATTTCTAGAACGATCTCGGAATCGCTATTGCGACCCCAATCCGGAAAGCTCTCTCCGAGCCGCTCGATACTGACAGCGTAACGGTCACAGCAAATTTCCAGCCCCAAAACAATGGTCTCGGAGCTCTACGGGAGATGTTTCATATCCCAGGATGCAAAACGGAGTGCAACACGAGGACTTCCCAGGGGGTAACCCATCCTAGTACTACTCTGGCCCAAGCACGCTTAACTTCGGAGTTTTGATGGGATCCGGTGATTTAGTGCTGGCATTATCGCACCCGTTTCGCGTGCTTCGTCCCTCGCCTATGTGCACGTCGCGGTCGGCGTATCAACGTCCGGAGCCTCTTTCCCGTCACGAAACCGTCGGCGCTTTCTCGAACATTCACGAAATCCCTATTGCAAGCTCTCTCCGAGCCCTAGCCCGACAACTGCGTATCGGTCACGGCAAGCGCGTGCCGAAACCATCCGCACTTTCTAGAACGATCTCGGAATCGCTATTGCGACCCCAATCCGGAAAGCTCTCTCCGAGCCCCTCGATACTGATTGCATAGCGGTCACAGCAAATTTCCAGCCCCAAAACAATCGTCTCGGAGCTCTACAGGAGATGTTTCGTATCCCGGGATGCAAAAAGGAGTGCAACACGAGGACTTCCCAGGGGGTCACCCATCTTAGTACTACTCTGGCCCAAGCACGCTTAACTTCGGAGTTTTGATGGGATCCGGTGATTTAGTGCTGGCATTATCGCACCCGTTTCGCGTGCTTCGTCCCTCGCCTATGTGCACGTCGCGGTCGGCGTATCAACGTCCGGAGCCTCTTTCCCGTCACGAAACCGTCGGCGCTTTCTCGAACATTCACGAAATCCCTATTGCAAGCTCTCTCCGAGCCCTAGCCCGACGACTGCGTATCGGTCGTGGCAAGCGCGTGCCGAAACCATCGGCACTTTCTAGAACGATCTCGGAATCGCTATTGCGACCCCAATCCGGAAAGCTCTCTCTGAGCCCCTCGATACTGACAGCGTAGCGGTCACAGTAAATTTCCAGCCCCAAAACAATCGTCTCGGAGCTCTACGGGAGATGTTTCGTATCCCGGGATGCAAAACGGAGTGCAACACGAGGACTTCCCAGGGGGTCACCCATCGTAGTACTACTCTGGCCCAAGCACGCTTAACTTCGGAGTTTCGATGGGATCCGATGATTTAGTGCTGGCATTATCGCACCCGTTTCGCGTGCTTCGTCCCTCGCCTATGTGCACGTCGCGGTCGGTGTATCAACGTCCGGAGCCTCTTGCCCGTCACGAAACCGTCGTCGCTTTATCAAACGTTCACGAAATCCCTATTGCAAGCTCTCTCCGAGCCCTAGCCCGACAACTGCGTATCGGTCACGGCAAGCGCGTGCCGAAACCATCCGCACTTTCTAGAACGATCTCGGAATCGCTATTGCGACCCCAATCCGGAAAGCTCTCTCCGAGCCCCTCCATACTAACAGCGTAGCGGTCACAACAAATTTCCTGCCTCAAAACAATCGTCTCGGAGCTCTACGGGAGATGTTTCGTATCCCAGGATGCAAAACGGAGTGCAACACGAGGACTTCCCAAGGGGTCACCCATCGTAGTACTACTCTGGCCCAAGCACGCTTAACTTCGGAGTTTTGATGGGATCCGGTGATTTAGTGCTGGAATTATCGCACCCGTTTCGCGTGCTTCGTCCCTCGCCTATGTGCACGTCGCGGTCGGCGTATCAACGTCCGGAGCCTCTTGCCCGTCACGAAACCGTCGTCGGTTTCTCGAACGTTCACGAAATCCCTATTGCAAGCTCTCTCCGAGCCCTAGCCCAACGACTGCGTATCGATCACGGCAAGCGCTTGCCGAAACCATCGGCAATTTCTAGAACGATCTCGGAATCGCTATTGCGACCCCAATCCGGAAAGCTCTCTCCGAGCCGCTCGATACTGACAGCGTAACGGTCACAGCAAATTTCCAGCCCCAAAACAATGGTCTCGGAGCTCTACGGGAGATGTTTCATATCCCAGGATGCAAAACGGAGTGCAACACGAGGACTTCCCAGGGGGTAACCCATCCTAGTACTACTCTGGCCCAAGCACGCTTAACTTCGGAGTTTTGATGGGATCCGGTGATTTAGTGCTGGCATTATCGCACCCGTTTCGCGTGCTTCGTCCCTCGCCTATGTGCACGTCGCGGTCGGCGTATCAACGTCCGGAGCCTCTTGCCCGTCACGAAACCGTCGTCGGTTTCTCGAACGTTCACGAAATCCCTATTGCAAACTCTCTCCGAGCCCTAGCCCGACAACTGCGTATCGGTCACGGCAAGCGTGTGCCGAAACCATCGGCACTTTCTAGAACGATATCGGAATCGCTATTGCGACCCCAATCCGGAAAGCTCTCTCCGAGCCCCTCGATACTGACAGCGTAGCGGTCACAGCAAATTTCCAGCCCCAAAACAATCATCTCGGAGCTCTACGGGAGATGTTTCGTATCCCGGGATGCAAAAAGGAGTGCAACACGAGGACTTCCCAGGGGTCACCAATCCTAGTACTACTCTGGCCCAAGCATGCTTAACTTCGGTGTTTTGATGGGATCTGGTGATTTAGTGCAGGCATTATCGCACCCGTTTCCCGTGCTTCGTTCCTCGCCTATGTGCACGTCGCGGTTGGCATATCAACGTCCGGAGCCTCTTGCCCGTCACGAAACCGTCGTCGCTTTCTCGAACGTTCACGAAATCCCTATTGCAAGCTCTCTCCGAGCCCTAGCCCAACGACTGCGTATCGGTCATGGCAAGCGCGTGCCGAAATCATCGGCACTTTCTAGAACGATCTCGGAATCGCTATTGCGACCCCAATCCGGAAAGCTCTCTCCGAGCCCCGCGATACTGACAGCGTAGCGGTCACAGCAAATTTCCAGCCCCAAAACAATCGTCTCGGAGCTCTACGGGAGATGTTTCGTATCCCGGGATGCAAAAAGGAGTGCAACACGAGGACTTCCCAGGGGGTCACCCATCCTAGTACTACTCTGGCCCAAGCACGCTTAACTTCGGTGTTTTGATTGGATCCGGTGATTTAGTGCTGCCATTATCGCACCCGTTTCGCGATCTTCGTCCCTCGCCTATGTGCACATCGCGGTCGGCGCATCAACGTCTGGAGCCTCTTGCCCGTCACGAAACTGTCGTCGCTTTCTCGAACGTTCACGAAATCCCTATTGCAAGCTCTCTCCGAGCACTAGCCCGACGACTTCGTATCGGTCACGGCAAGCGCGTGCTGAAACCATCGGCACATTCTAGAACGATCTCGGAATCGCTATTGCGACCCCAATCCGGAAAGCTCTCTCCGAGCCCCTCGTTACTGACTGCGTAGCGGTCACAGCAAATTTCCAACACCAAAACAATTGTCTCGGAGCTCTACGGGAGATGTTTCGTATCCCGGGATGCAAAAAGGAGTGCAACACGAGGACTTCCCAAGGGGTCACCCATCGTAGTACTACTCTGGCCCAAGCACGCTTAACTTCGGTGATTTGATGGGATCCGGTGATTTAGTGCTGCCATTATCGCACCCGTTTCGCGAGCTTCATCCCTCGCCTATGTGCACGTCGCGGTCGGCGCATCAACGTCCGGAGCCTCTTGCCCGTCACGAAACCGTCGGCGCTTTCTCGAACGTTCATGAAATTCCTATTGCAAGCTCTCTCCGAGCCCTAGCCCGACGACTGCGTATCGGTCACGGCAAGCGCGTGCCGAAACCATCGGCACATTCTAGAACGATCTCGGAATCGCTATTGCAACCCCAATCCGGAAAGCTCTCTCCGAGCCCCTCGATACTGACTGCGTAGCGGTCAAAGCAAATTTCCAGCCCCAAAACAATGGTCTCGGAGCTCTACGGGAGATGTTTCGTATCCCGGGATGCAAAAAAGGAGTGCAACACGAAGACTTCCCAGGGGGTCACCCATCATAGTACTACTCCGGCCCAAGCACGTTTAACTTCGGTGTTTTGATGGGATCTGGTGATTTAGTGCTGGCAATATCGCACCCGTTTCGCGTTCTTCGTCCCTCGCCTATGTGCACGTCGCGGTCGGCGCATCAACGTCCGGAGCCTCTTGTCCATCACGAAATCGTCGTCGCTTTCTCGAACGTTCACGAAATCCCAATTGCAAGCTCTCTCTGAGCCCTAGCCCGACGACTGCGTATCGGTCACTGCAAGCGCGTGCCGAAACCATCGGCACTTTCTAGAATGATCTCGGAATCGCTATTGCGACCCCAATCCGGAAAGCTCTCTCCGAGCCCCTCGATACTGACAGCGTAGCGGTCACAGCAAATTTCCAGCCCCAAAACAATCGTCTCGGAGCTCTACGGGAGATATTTCGTATCCCGGGATGCAAAACGGAGTGCAACACGAGGACTTCCCAGGGGTTCACCCATCCTAGTACTACTCTGGCCCACGCACGCTTAACTTCGGAGTTTTGATGGGATACGGTGATTTAGTGCTGGCATTATCGCACCCGTTTCGCATGCTTCGTCCCTCGCCTATGTGCACGTCGCGGTCGGCGTATCAACGTCCGGAGCCTCTTGCCCGTCACGAAACCGTCGTCGCTTTCTCGAACGTTCACGAAATCCCTATTGCAAACTATCTCCGAGCCCTAGCCCGACAACTGCGTATCGGTCACGGCAAGCGCGTGCCGAAACCAACGGCACTTTCTAGAACGATATCGGAATCGCTATTGCGACCCCAATCCGGAAAGCTCTCTCCGAGCCCCTCGATACTGACAGCGTAGCGGTCACAGCAAATTTCCAGCCCCAAAACAATCATCTCGGAGCTCTACGGGAGATGTTTCGTAACCCGGGATGCAAAAAGGAGTGCAACACGAAGAATTCCCAGGGGGTCACCCATCGTAGTACTACTCTGGCCCTAGCACGCTTAACTTCGGTGTTTTGATGGGATCTGGTGATTTAGTGCTGGCATTATCGCACCCGTTTCGCGTGCTTCGTCCCTCGCCTATGTGCACGTCGCGGTCGGCGCATCAACGTCCGGAGCCTCTTGCCCATCACGAAACCGTCGTCGCTTTCTCGAACGTTCACGAAATCCCTATTGCAAGCTCTCTCCGAGCCCTAGCCCAACGACTGCGTATCGATCACGGGAAGTACGTGCCGAAACCATCGGCACTTTCTAGAACGATCTCAGAATCGCTATTGCGACCCCAATCCGGAAAGCTCTCTCGGAGCCCCTCGATACTGACTGCGTAGTGGTCAAAGCAAATTTCCAGCCCCAAAACAAACGTCTCGGAGCTCTACGGGAGATGTTTCGTATCCCGGGATGCAAAAAGGAGTGCAACACGCGGACTACCCAGGGGGTCACCCATCGTAGTACTACTCTGGCCCAAGCACGCTTAACTTCGGTGTTTTGATGGGATCCGGTGATTTAGTGCTGGCATTATCGCACCCGTTTCGCGTGCTTCGTCCCTCGCCTATGTGCACGTCGCGGTCGGCGTATCAACGTCCGGAGCCTCTTTCCCGTCACAAAACCGTCGGTGCTTTCTCGAACATTCACGAAATCCCTATTGCAAGCTCTCTCCGAGCCCTAGCCCGACGACTGCGTATCGGTCACGGCAAGCGCGTGCCGAAACCATCGGCACTTTCTAGAACGATCTCAGAATTGCTATTGTGACCCCAATCCGGAAAGCTCTCTCCGAGCCCCTCGATACTGACTGCGTAGCGGTCAAAGCAAATTTCCAACCCCAAAACAATGGTCTCGGAGCTCTACGGGAGATGTTTCGTATCCCGGGATGCAAAAAAGGAGTGCAACACGAAGACTTCCCAGGGGGTCACCCATCGTAGTACTACTCCGGCCCAAGCACGTTTAACTTCGGTGTTTTGATGGGATCTGGTGATTTAGTGCTGGCAATATCGCACCCGTTTCGCGTTCTTCGTCCCTCGCCTATGTGCACTTCGCGGTCGGCGCATCAACGTCCGGAGCCTCTTGTCCATCACGAAATCGTCGTCGCTTTCTCGAACGTTCACGAAATCCCAATTGCAAGCTCTCTCCGAGCCCTAGCCCGACGACTGCTTATCGGTCACTGCAAGCGCGTGCCGAAACCATCGGCACTTTCTAGAATGATCTCGGAATCGCTATTGCGACCCCAATCCGGAACGCTCTCTCCGAGCCCCTCGATACTGACTATGTAGCGGTCACAGCAAATTTCCAGCCCCAAAACAATCGCCTCGGAGCTCTACGGGAGATGTTTCGTATCTCAGGATGCAAAAAGGAGTGCAACACGAGGACTTCCCAGGGGGTCACCCATCGTAGTACTACTCTGGCCCAAGCACGCTTAACTTCGGTGTTTTGATGGGATCTGGTGATTTAGTGCTGGCATTATCGCACCCGTTTCCCGGGCTTCGTCCCTCGCCTATGTGCACGTCGCGGTCGGCATATCAACGTCCGGAGCCTCTTGCCCATCACGAAACCGTCGGCGCTTTCTCGAACGTTCACGAAATCCCTATTGCAAGCTCTCTCCGAGCCCTAGCCCGACGACTGCGTATCGGTCACGACAAGCGTGTGCCGAAACCATCGGCACTTTCTAGAACGATCTCGGAATCGCTATTGCGACCCCAATCCGGAAAGCTCTCTCGGAGCCCCTTGATACTGACTGCGTAGCGGTCAAAGCAAATTTCCAGCCCCAAAACAAACGTCTCAGAGCTCTACGGGAGATGTTTCGTATCCCGGGATGCAAAAAGGAGTGCAACACGAGGACTTCCCAGGGGGTCACCCATCGTAGTACTACTCTGGCCCAAGCACGCTTAACTTCGGTGTTTCGATGGGATCCGGTGATTTAGTGCTGCCAATATCCCACCCGTTTCACGAGCTTCGTCCCTCTCCTATGTGCACGTCGCGGTCGGCGCATCAACGTCCGGAGCCTCTTGCCTGTCACGAAACCGTCGGCGCTTTCTCGAACGTTCACGAAATCCCTATTGCAAGCTCTCTCCGAGCCCTAGCCCGACGACTGTGTATCGGTCACGGCAAGCGCGTGCCGAAACCATCGGCACTTTCTAGAACGATCTCGGAATCGCTATTGCGACCCCAATCCAGAAAGCTCTCTCCGAGCCCCTCGATACTGAATGCGTAGCGGTCACAGCAAATTTCCAGCCCCAAAACAATCGTCTCGGAGCTCTACGGGAGATGTTTCGTATCCCGGGATGCAAAACGGAGTGCAACACGAGGACTTCCCAAGGGGTCACCCATCCTAGTACTACTCTGGCCCAAGCACGCTTAACTTTAGAGTTTTGATGGGATCCGGTGATTTAGTGCTGGCATTATCGCACCCGTTTCGCGTGCTTCGTCCCTCGCCTATGTGCACGTCGCGGTCGGCGTATCAACGTCCGGAGCCTCTTGCCCGTCACGAAACCGTCGTCGGTTTCTCGAACGTTCACGAAATCCCTATTGCAAGCTCTCTCCGAGCCCTAGCCCGATGACTGCGTATCGATCACGGCAAGCGCGTGCCGAAACCATCGGCACCTTCTAGAACAATCTCGGAATCGCTATTGCGACCCCAATCCGGAAAGCTCTTTCGGAGCCCCTCGATACTGACTGCGTAGTGGTCAAAGCAAATTTCTAGCCCCAAAACAAACGTCTCGGAGCTCTACGGGAGATGTTTCGTATCCTGGGATGCAAAAAGGAGTGCAACACGAGGACTTCCCAGGGGGTCACCCATCGTAGTACTACTCTGGCCCAAGCAAGCGTAACTTCGGTGTTTTGATGGGATCCGGTGATTTAGTGCTGGCATTATCGCACCCGTTTCGCGTGCTTCGTCCCTCGCCTATGTGCACGTCGCGGTCGGCGTATCAACGTCCGGAGCCTCTTGCCCGTCATGAAACCGTCGGCGCTTTCTCGAACGTTCACGAAATCCCTATTGCAAGCTCTCTCCGAGCCCTAGCCCGACGACTGCGTATCGGTCACGGCAAGCGCGTGCCGAAACCATCCGCACTTTCTAGAACGATCTCGGAATCGCTATTGCGACCCCAATTCGGAAAGCTCTCTCCGAGCCCCTCAATACTGACTGCGTAGCGGTCACAGCAAATTTCCAGCCCCAAAACAATCGTCTCGGAGCTCTACGGGAGATGTTTCGTATCCTGGGATGCAAAACAGAGTGTAACACGAGGACTTCCCAGGGGTTCACCCATCCTAGTACTACTTTGGCCCAAGCACGCTTAACTTCGGAGTTTTGATGGGATCCGGTGATTTAGTGCTGGCATTATCGCACCCGTTTCGCGTGCTTCGTCCCTCGCCTATGTGCACGTCGCGGTCGGCGTATCAACGTCCGGAGCCTCTTGCCCATCACGAAACCGTCGTCGCTTTCTCGAACTTTCACGAAATCCCTATTGCAAGCTCTCTCCGAGCCCTAGCCCGACAACTGCGTATCGGTCACGGCAAGCGCGTGCCGAAACCATCGGCACTTTCTAGAACGATCTCGGAATCGCTATTGCGACCCCAATCCGGAACGCTCTCTCCGAGCCCCTCGATACTGACAGTGTAGCGGTCACAGCAAATTTCCAGCCCCAAAACAATCGTCTCGGAGCTCTATGGGAGATGTTTCGTATCCCGGGATGCAAAACGGAGTGCAACACGAGGACTTCCCAGGGGGTCACCCATCGTAGTACTACTCTGGCCCAAGCACGCTTAACTTCGGAGTTTTGATGGGATCCGGTGATTTAGCGCTGGCATTATCGCACCCATTTCGCGTGCTTCGTCCCTCGCCTATGTGCACGTCGCGGTCGGCGTATCAACGTCCGGAGCCTCTTGCCCGTCACGAAACCGTCGTCGGTTTCTCGAACGTTCACGAAATCCCTATTGCAAGCTCTCTCCGAGCCCTAGACCGACGACTGCGTATCGATCACGGCAAGCGCGTGCCCAAACCATCGGCACTTTCAAGAACGATCTCGGAATCGCTATTGCGACCCCAATCCGGAAAGCTCTCTCCGAGCCCCTCGATACTGACAGCATAGCGGTCACAGCAAATTTCCAGCCCCAAAACAATGGTCTCGGAGCTCTACGGGAGATGTTTCGTATCCCGGGATGCAAAACGGAGTGCAACACGAGGACTTCCCAGGGGGTCACCCATCCAAGTACTACTCTGGCCCAAGCACGCTTAACTTCGGAGTTTTGATGGGATCCGGTGATTTAGTGCTGCCATTATCGCACCCGTTTCGCGTGCTTCGTCCCTCGCCTATGTGCACGTCGCGGTCGGCGTATCAACGTCCGGAGCCTCTTGCCCGTCACGAAACCGTCGTCGGTTTCTCGAACGTTCACGAAATCCCTATTGCAAGCTCTCTCCGAGCCCTAGCCCGACGACTGCGTATCGATCACGGCAAGCGCGTGCCGAAACCATCGGCACTTTCTAGAACGATCTCGAAATTGCTATTGCGACCCCAATCCGGAAAGCTCTCTCCGAGCCCCTCGATACTGACTGCGTAGCGGTCACAGCAAATTTCCAGCCCAAAAACAATCGTCTCGGAGCTCTACGGGAGCTGTATCGTATCCCGGGATGCAAAAAGGAGTGCAACACGAGGGCTTCCCAGGGGGTCACCCATCGTAGTACTACTCTGGCCCAAGCACGCTTAACTTCGGGGTTTTGATGGGATCTGGTGATTTAGTGCTGCCATTATCGCACCCGTTTCCCGTGCTTCGTCCCTCGCCTATGTGCACGTCGCGGTCGGCGCGTCAACGTCCGGAGCCTCTTGCCCGTCACGAAACCGTCGTCGCTTTCTCGAACGTTCACGAAATCCCTATTGCAAGCTCTCTCCGAGCCCTAGCCCGACGACTGCGTATCGGTCACGGCAAGCGCGTGCCGAAACCATTGGCACTTTCTAGAACGATCTCGGAATTGCTATTGCGACCCCAATCCGGAAATCTCTCTCCGAACCCCTCGATACTGACTGCGTAGCGATCAAAGCAAATTTCTAGCCCCAAAACAATCGTCTCGGAGCTCAACGGGAGATTTTTCGTATCCCGGGATGCAAAAAGGAGTGCAACACGAGGACTTCCCAGGGGGTCACCCATCCTAGTACTACTCTGGCCCAAGCACGCTTAACTTCGGAGTTTTGATGGGATCCAGTGATTTAGTGTTGGCATTATCGCACCCGTTTCGCGAGCTTCGTAGCTCGCCTATGTGCACGTCGCGGTCGGCGCATCAATGTCCGGAGCCTCTTGCCCGTCACGAAACTATCGTCGCTTTCTCGAACGTTCACGAAATCCCTATTGCAAGCTCTCTCCGAGCCCTAGCCCGACGACTTCGTATCGGACACGGCAAGCACGTGCCGAAACCATCGGCACTTTCTAGAACGATCTCGGAATCGCTATTGCGACCCCAATCCGGAAAGCTCTCTCCGAGCCCCTCGTTACTGACAGCGTAGCGGTCACAGCAAATTTCCAGCCCCAAAACAATCGTCTCGGAGCTCTACGGGAGATGTTTCGTATCCCGGGATGCAAAAAGGAGTGCAACACGAGGACTTCCTAGGGGGTCACCCATCCTAGTACTACTCTGGCCCAAGAACGCTTAACTTCGGAGTTTTGATGGGATCCGGTGATTTAGTGTTGGCATTATCGCACCCGTTTCGCGTGCTTCGTCCCTCGCCTATGTGCACGTCGCGGTCGGCGTATCAACAGCCGCAGCCTCTTGCCCGTCACGAAACCGTCGGCGCTTTCTCGAACGTTCACGAAATCGCTATTGCAATCTCTCTACGAGCCCAAGCCCGACGACTGCGTATCGGTCACGGTAAGCACGTATCGAAACCATCGGCACTTTCTAGAACGATCTCGGAATAGCTATTGCGACCCCAATCCGGAAAGCTCTCTCCGGGCCCCTCGATACTGACAGCGTAGCGGTCACAGCAAATTTCCAACCCCAAAACAATAATCTCGGAGCTCTACGGGAGATGTTTCGTATCCCGGGATGCAAAAAGGAGTGCAACACGAGGACTTCCCAGGGGTCACCAATCCTAGTACTACTCTGGCCCAAGCATGCTTAACTTCGGTGTTTTGATGGGATCTGGTGATTTAGTGCAGGCATTATCGCACCCGTTTCCCGTGCTTCGTTCCTCGCCTATGTGCACGTCGCGGTCGGCATATCAACGTCCGGAGCCTCTTGCCCGTCACGAAACCGTCGTCGCTTTCTCGAACGTTCACGAAATCCCTATTGCAAGCTCTCTCCGAGCCCTAGCCCGACGACTGCGTATCGGTCACGGCAAGCGCGTGCCGAAATCATCGGCACTTTCTAGAACGATCTCGGAATCGCTATTGCGACCCCAATCCGGAAAGCTCTCTCCGAGCCCCGCGATACTGACAGCGTAGCGGTCACAGCAAATTTCCAGCCCCAAAACAATCGTCTCGGAGCTCTACGGGAGATGTTTCGTATCCCGGGATGCAAAAAGGAGTGCAACACGAGGACTTCCCAGGGGGTCACCCATCCTAGTACTACTCTGGCCCAAGCACGCTTAACTTCGGTGTTTTGATTGGATCCGGTGATTTAGTGCTGCCATTATCGCACCCGTTTCGCGAGCTTCGTCCCTCGCCTATGTGCACGTCGCGGTCGGCGCATCAACGTCTGGAGCCTCTTGCCCGTCACGAAACTGTCGTCGCTTTCTCGAACGTTCACGAAATCCCTATTGCAAGCTCTCTCCGAGCACTAGCCCGACGACTTCGTATCGGTCACGGCAAGCACGTGCCGAAACCATCGGCACATTCTAGAACGATCTCGGAATCGCTATTGCGACCCCAATCCGGAAAGCTCTCTCCGAGCCCCTCGTTACTGACTGCGTAGCGGTCACAGCAAATTTCCAACCCCAAAACAATTGTCTCGGAGCTCTACGGGAGATGTTTCGTATCCCGGGATGCAAAAAGGAGTGCAACACGAGGACTTCCCAAGGGGTCACCCATCGTAGTACTACTCTGGCCCAAGCACGCTTAACTTCGGTGATTTGATGGGATCCGGTGATTTAGTGCTGCCATTATCGCACCCGTTTCGCGAGCTTCATCCCTCGCCTATGTGCACGTCGCGGTCGGCGCATCAACGTCCGGAGCCTCTTGCCCGTCACGAAACCGTCGGCGCTTTCTCGAACGTTCATGAAATTCCTATTGCAAGCTCTCTCCGAGCCCTAGCCCGACGACTGCGTATCGGTCACGGCAAGCGCGTGCCGAAACCATCGGCACATTCTAGAACGATCTCGGAATCGCTATTGTGACCCCAATCCGGAAAGCTCTCTCCGAGCCCCTCGATACTGACAGCGTAGCGGTCACAGCAAATTTCCAGCCCCAAAACAATCGTCTCGGAGATCTACGGGAGATGTTTCGTATCCCGGGATGCAAAAAGGAGTGCAACACGAGGACTTCCCAGGGGGTCAACCATCCTAGTACTACTCTGGCCCAAGCACGCTTAACTTCGGTGTTTTGATGGGATCTGGTGATTTAGTTCTGGCATTATCGCACCCGTTTCCCGTGCTTCGTTCCTCGCCTATGTGCACGTCGCGGTCGGCATATCAACGTCCGGAGCCTCTTGCCCGTCACGAAACCGTCGTCGCTTTCTCGAACGTTCACGAAATCCCTATTGCAAGCTCTCTCCGAGCCCTAGCCCGACGACTGCGTATCGGTCACGGCAAGCGCGTGCCGAAATCATCGGCACTTTCTAGAACGATCTCGGAATCGCTATTGCGACCCCAATCCGGAAAGCTCTCTCCGAGCCCCGCGATACTGACAGAGTAGCGGTCACAGCAAATTTCCAGCCCCAAAACAATCATCTCGGAGCTCTACGGGAGATGTTTCGTATCCCGTGATGCAAAAAGGAGTGCAACACGAGGACTTCCCAGGGGGTCACCCATCCTAGTACTACTCTGGCCCAAGCACGCTTAACTTCGGTGTTTTGATGGGATCCGGTGATTTAGTGCTGCGATTATCGCACCCGTTTCGTGAGCTTCGTCGCTCGCCTATGTGCACGTCGCGGTCGGCGCATCAACGTCCGGAGCCTCTTGCCCGTCACGAAACCGTCGGCGCTTTCTCGAACGTTCATGAAATTCCTATTGCAAGCTCTCTCCGAGCCCTAGCCCGACGACTACGTATCGGTCACGGCAAGCGCGTGCCGAAACCATCGGCACATTCTAGAACGATCTCGGAATCGCTATTGTGACCCCAATCCGGAAAGCTCTCTCCGAGCCCCTCGATACTGACAGCGTAGCGGTCACAGCAAATTTCCAGCCCCAAAACAATCGTCTCGGAGATCTACGGGAGATGTTTCGTATCCCGGGATGCAAAAAGGAGTGCAACACGAGGACTTCCCAGGGGGTCAACCATCCTAGTACTACTCTGGCCCAAACACGCTTAACTTCGGTGTTTTGATGGGATCTGGTGATTTAGTGCTGGCATTATCGCACCTGTTTCGCGTGCTTCGTCCCTCGCCTATGTGCACGTCGCGGTCGGCGCATCAACGTCCGGAGCCTCTTGCCCGTCACGAAACCGTCGTCGCTTTCTCGAATGTTCACGAAATCCCTATTGCAAGCTCTCTCCGAGCCCTAGCCCGACGACTGTGTATCGTTCACGGCAAGCGCGTGCCGAAACCATCGGCACTTTCTAGAACGATCTCGGAATCGCTATTGCGACCCCAATCCGGAAAGCTCTCTCCGAGCCCCTCGTTACTGACTGCGTAGCGGTCACAGCAAATTTCCAACCCCAAAACAATTGTCTCGGAGCTCTACGGGAGATGTTTCGTATCCCGGGATGCAAAAAGGAGTGCAACACGAGGACTTCCCAAGGGGTCACCCATCGTAGTACTACTCTGGCCCAAGCACGCTTAACTTCGGTGATTTGATGGGATCCGGTGATTTAGTGCTGCCATTATCGCACCCGTTTCGCGAGCTTCATCCCTCGCCTATGTGCACGTCGCGGTCGGCGCATCAACGTCCGGAGCCTCTTGCCCGTCACGAAACCGTCGGCGCTTTCTCGAACGTTCATGAAATTCCTATTGCAAGCTCTCTCCGAGCCCTAGCCCGACGACTGCGTATCGGTCACGGCAAGCGCGTGCCGAAACCATCGGCACATTCTAGAACGATCTCGGAATCGCTATTGTGACCCCAATCCGGAAAGCTCTCTCCGAGCCCCTCGATACTGACAGCGTAGCGGTCACAGCAAATTTCCAGCCCCAAAACAATCGTCTCGGAGATCTACGGGAGATGTTTCGTATCCCGGGATGCAAAAAGGAGTGCAACACGAGGACTTCCCAGGGGGTCAACCATCCTAGTACTACTCTGGCCCAAGCACGCTTAACTTCGGTGTTTTGATGGGATCTGGTGATTTAGTTCTGGCATTATCGCACCCGTTTCCCGTGCTTCGTTCCTCGCCTATGTGCACGTCGCGGTCGGCATATCAACGTCCGGAGCCTCTTGCCCGTCACGAAACCGTCGTCGCTTTCTCGAACGTTCACGAAATCCCTATTGCAAGCTCTCTCCGAGCCCTAGCCCGACGACTGCGTATCGGTCACGGCAAGCGCGTGCCGAAATCATCGGCACTTTCTAGAACGATCTCGGAATCGCTATTGCGACCCCAATCCGGAAAGCTCTCTCCGAGCCCCGCGATACTGACAGCGTAGCGGTCACAGCAAATTTCCAGCCCCAAAACAATCATCTCGGAGCTCTACGGGAGATGTTTCGTATCCCGGGATGCAAAAAGGAGTGCAACACGAGGACTTCCCAGGGGGTCACCCATCCTAGTACTACTCTGGCCCAAGCACGCTTAACTTCGGTGTTTTGATGGGATCCGGTGATTTAGTGCTGCGATTATCGCACCCGTTTCGTGAGCTTCGTCGCTCGCCTATGTGCACGTCGCGGTCGGCGCATCAACGTCCGGAGCCTCTTGCCCGTCACGAAACTGTCGGCGCTTTCTCGAACGTTCACGAAATCCCTATTGCAAGCTCTCTCCGAGCCCTAGCCCGACGACTGCGTATCGGTCACGGCAAGCGCGTGCCGAAATCATCGGGACTTTCTAGAACGATCTCGGAATCGCTATTGCGACCCCAATCCGGAAAGCTCTCTCCGAGCCCCTCGATACTGACTGCGTAGCGGTCACAGCAAATTTCCAGCCCCAAAACAATCGTCTCGGAGCTCTACGGGAGATGTTTCGTATCCCGAGACGCAAAAAGGAGTGCAACACGAGGACTTCCCAGGGGGTCACCAATCCTAGTACTACTCTGGCCCAAGCACACATAACATCGGTGTTTTGATGGGATCCGGTGATTTAGTGCTGCCATTATCACACCCGTTTCGCGAGCTTCGTCCCTCGCATATGTGCACGTCGCGGTCGGCGCATCAACGTCCGGAGCCTCTTGCCCGTCACGAAACCGTCGGCGCTTTCTCGAACGTTCACGAAATCCCTATTGCAAGCTCTCTACGAGCCCTAGCCCGACGAATGCGTATCGATCACGGCAAGCACGTGCCGAAACCATCGGCACTTTCTAGAATGATCTCGGAATCGCTATTGCGACCCCAATCCGGAAAGCTCTCTCCGAGCCCCTCGATACTGACTGCGTAGCGATCACAGCAAATTTCCAACCCCAAAACAATCGTCTCGGAGCTCTACGGGAGATGTTTCGTATCCCGGGATGCAAAAAGGAGTGCAACACGATGACTTCCCCGGGGGTCACCCATCGTAGTACTACTCTGGCCCAAGCACGCTAAACTTCGGTGTTTTGATGGGATCCGGTGATTTAGTGCTGCCATTATCGCCCCGTTTCGCGAGCTTCGTCCCTCGCCTATGTGCACGTCGCGGTCGGCGCATCAACGTCCGGAGCCTCTTGCCCGTCACGAAACCGTCGGCGCTTTCTCGAACGTTCACGAAATTCCTATTGCAAGCTCTCTCCGAGCCCTAGCCCGACGACTGCGTATCGATCACGGCAAGCACGTGCCGAAACCATCGGCACTTTGTAGAACGATCTCGGAATCGCTATTGCGACCCCAATCCGGAAAGCTCTCTCCGAGCCCCTCGATACTGACTGCGTAGCGGTCACAGCAAATTTCCAGCCCCAAAACAATCGTCTCGGAGCTCTACGGGAGATGTTTCGTATCCCGGGATGCAAAAAGGAGTGCAACACGATGACTTCCCAGGGGGTCACCCATCCTAGTACTACTCTGGCCCAAGCACGCTTAACTTCGGTGTTTTGATGGGATCCGGTGATTTAGTGCTGCCATTATCGCACCCGTTTCGCGAGATTCGTCCCTCGCCTATGTGCACGTCGCGGTCGGCGCATCAACGTCCAGAGCCTCTTGCCCGTCACGAAACCGTCGTCGCTTTCTCGAACGTTCACGAAATCCCTATTGCAAGCCCTCTCCGAGCCCTAGCCCGACGACTTTGTATCGGTCACGGCAAGCGCGTGCCGAAACCATGGGCACTTTCTAGAACGATCTCGGAATCGCTATTGCGACCCCAATCCGGAAAGCTCTCTCGGAGCCCCTCGATACTGACTGCGTAGTGGACACAGCAAATTTCCAGCCCCAAAACAATCGTCTCGGAGCTCTACGGGAGATGTTTCGTATCCCGGGATGCAAAAAGGAGTTCAACACGAAGACTTCCCAGGGGGTCACCCATCGTAGTACTACTCTGGCCCAAGCACGCTTAACTTCGGTGTTTTGATGGGATCCGGTGATTTAGTGCTGCCATTATCACACCCGTTTCGCGAGCTTCGTCCCTCGCCTATGTGCACGTCGCGGTCGGCGCATCAACGTCCGGAGCCTCTTGCCCATCACGAAACCGTCGTCGCTTTCTCGAACGTTCACGAAATCCCTATTGCAAGCCCTCTCCGAGCCCTAGCCCGACGACTTGTTGAATCTCGGATTTTGATGATGAAGTCAATTGTCATTTGTTGTCTAATCTATGTGTTGAGATAAGTGTGCAGGATTAACTACGATGAAAGATAGACAAGCAGCAGGAGTTGCGCCGGAGTCAAGTTCATGATCACGTTGGGAGTTCGAGTGTTCGACGGAAGTTCGGACGGTCGTCGGAGGTTCTGCGAGAACAGATCCGAGAAGTCCAGAAGCTTGCCAAGCAAAGCTCGTCGGAACTTGCCAAGTGGATCGTCGCAAAGTCCAGGAGTTTGCCGGAAGTCCGTAGGAGCATCACCGAGGGTTCATCGGATGATCGACGGAAGTTCGCCGGAAACTCGCCGGAAGGAGCGATTGACGCACCGAAGCAAAGCTGCAGAAATTGTCTTAGATTTAATCGTAGTTAGCACGTTGATTAAGTTGGAAAATGGGAGGTGATCCCATTGACTTAATCTTGGGGCAATTGGGCCCCTGAAAGGCTGAAATTGGGCCGAATGGAATGAACCATTCGGACCCTGATTGCACCAGGAGGTGCAACCGCCCAGGCCAGGAGGTGGCACCGCCTGGGCTAGGCCTTCCAGCGAGACTGGGCGGTGCAACCTCTCCAGCCGGGAGGTGGCACCGCCTGAGCTCAGTCTTCGAGCTAGACTGGGCGGTGCAACCTCCCTGACAGAGAGGTGGCACCGCCTGAGCTCAGTCTTCGAGCAAGACTGGGCGGTGCAACCTCCCTGGCAGAGAGGTGGCACCGCCTGAGCTCGGTCTTCGAGCTCTGCCAGGCGGTGCAACCTCTCCAGTCAAGAGGTGCAACCGCCTGATCCCAGAATTCCGGGATTTGATTGTTTTGAGCTCCAAATTTGAATTGGGTTGGGGCCTATAAATTCCCCATCCATTCAGCACTGAAGAGAAACAGACCTACACCGAAATCTTGATCTTTTCTGTGATTCTAAGAGCTCAAAAGTGTTGTAAAGCCTTTAAGTCTCCTTCTGTTCTTCAAGTTTTCAGTTGTAAAGTGAGGAGAGAAAGGTCTGTAAAGGTTGTCTCCTGAGCCTGTCAAAAGGAGAGAAACTGTAAAAGGGCAGTTTGGCCTTCGCCTATTGAAGGAAGGCCCCTAGTTGACGTCGGTGACCTCGTCGGTGGAGGAAGCCAAAAGTGGAGTAGGTCAAGACTGACCGAACCACTCTAAATCTCTGGTTTGCGTTTATTTTTTAGCACTTTATCCTTACTGCAAACCTCCTTCATTACTACTGCTCTCTGCGCTTTTATGAACAAGTTCTAAGTGCTGTTCTTTCCGAATCTGCATTCAGACGTAAATCGGTGTTTTCGTACATTACAGTTTACGCTTACGTTTTCATTCTGCAAAACTGTCTTCTACGCCTTCACGAACAAGTCTTTAAGTGCTGATCTGTCCGAATCTGTTTTCAGACGTAAACCAGTGTTTTCGTACGATATTTACATTGCAGTTTATGTTTATGCCTTGATTCTGCAAAACTGTCTTCTGCGCTCTTATGAACCAGTTTCTAAAGTTCAGCTCACTTTGAAACTGCATCTAGACGTAAAATTGCATTTAGACGTAAAACTGCTCAAACTGTGTTTAGACGTTTTAGACGTAAACTGAGTTTGGACGTAAATCTGCGTTTAGACATAAAACTACGTTTAAACGTAAATCTGCGTTTAGACGTAAACT
The DNA here is from genome assembly GCF_036884655.1 of Musa acuminata AAA Group. Lineage (NCBI taxonomy): Eukaryota > Viridiplantae > Streptophyta > Magnoliopsida > Zingiberales > Musaceae > Musa > Musa acuminata. Next base: position 24,821,327 of record NC_088338.1, on the reverse strand, counting down.
TGCGTTTAGACGTAAAACTGTCCAAACTGTGTTTAGACGTTTTAAGACGTAAACTGAGTTTAGACATAAAACTGCGTTTAGACGTAAAACTGCGTTTAAACGTAAATCTGCGTCTAGACGTAAAACTGCGTTTAGACGTCAATCTGCGTTCAGACGCAAACTGCGCTTAAACGCAAACTGTGTTTAGACGCAAACTGCGCCTAGACGCAATCTGCGCTTAGACGCAAACTGCACTTAGATACAAACTGAGAATTAGTTTTTGCATCATAATAGTTTTGTTTGAACGAACACAGCTTTTGGTTTTTAATCGCTGTAAGATTTCCGCTGCACTAATTCACCCCTCTTAGTGCTCTCGATCCTAACAATTGGTATCAGAGCCCGGTTCACTCTCAAAAGGATTAAAACCCAAGAGAGATGGCTTACGCCGGAAACCAAGAGGGCCATTCCATTACACGTCCACCCATGTTTAATGGGACGGACTACACCTATTGGAAGACCCGAATGAGAATCTTTCTTATTTCTATGGACATTGATCTTTGGAATCTTGTCGAGAATGGTTTTTCAAAGTCTTCTCTTCCAATGATCGATTGGAATGATTTGGAGAAGAAGGCTTTCGCTCTTAATGCAAAGGCTATGAATGCCTTATTTTGTGCACTTGATAAAAACGAGTTTAACCGTGTTTCAACTTGTGAAACTGCGTTTGATATTTGGCACACGCTCGAAGTGACCCATGAGGGCACAAGTAGAGTAAAAGAGTCAAAAATCAATTTGCTATTACATTCTTTCGAACTTTTTCGGATGAAACCGAGTGAAACCATTGGCGACATGTTTACCCGTTTCACGGATGTCGTCAACGGTCTAAAAGGACTCGGAAAGAGCTTTTCGGATTTTGAGCTTGTTAATAAGATACTAAGATCCCTTCCTAAGAGTTGGGATCCTAAAGTCACCGCTATTCAAGAGGCAAAAGATCTGCGAAATTTTCCTCTTGAAGAACTAATCGGGTCATTAATGACCTACGAAATGACTTGTAAAGCTCATGAAGAGCAAGAAGACATCCTTCCAAAGAACAGGAAGGATATGGCACTCAAAACTTCAGAATGCCACTTGAGAGAAAACTCAAGTGATGAGGACTGTGATGATGACTTGGCACTTCTAACAAGAAAGTTTAAAAAGTTCTTTAAAAGAAACAAGTTTAAGAATGATGCAAAAAATAAACTTGAACCCAAAAAGGACCAAGTAATCTGCTATGAATGCAAAAAGCCGGGACACTACAAGAGTGATTGTCCCCAAGTCAAGAAAAGAACAACAAAGAAGAAGGCGCTCCAAGCAACGTGGGATGATTCGAGCGCATCTGAGGAAGAGGAGTCCAACACCGAGCAAGTTGCTCATTACGCCTTAATGGCCATCGAAGATGAGGTAACAAATTCAATAGATGCAGATTTATCCTTCGATGAATTATTAAATGCTTTTCATGAACTGTTTGATGAGTGTAAGACTATTAGTAGTAAATACAAATTGCTAAAAAAGGAGCATGATAGTCTTATTTGTAATTTCGATAAGTTAAATGCTGAACATCATGATAAGTTAAGCCCATGCATAAAATGCCATGATCTAGAAACTCTCCAAAAAGAAAACTTGCTACTTAAGGACACCTTGAAGAAATTCGAGGTTGGTAGCAAGTCATTGAACATGATCCTTACAAACAAGGGTCACGTTCCAAAAAGGAGTAGAATTGGATTTGTGAGAAGTCCTCACCAAAATCCAACCACCTTCATAAAAGGCCCCATCTTGCATGTTCAACACCAAACCAAGTGCAACTTTTGTTGCAAATCTGGACACAAGACACATTGTTGTCCATTCAAGAAAATAAGTCCAAACCAATTGATTTGGGTTCCTAAAGGAACCATGACAAACTCTATGCAACATGATAGAAAATATAGATCTATTTGTGAGGCACCCAAAAGCAAATGGGTTCCTAAAAACCATCCCTTCCTATAAAAACATTAAAATTTTAGGCTGGAGCAAGAAATAATGTTCTGCTCCTTGACTCTCGATAGTCATAAACCAAGAGTCAAAAAGGAACTCGCAACGCTTAAGTAACAAGTGGAAGTTATGAAATCACAAATACGATTTGGATACAACTTTATTAGAAGCATATGATATCCAAATTCACATATCCCTTTGATCTTCGAACCCGTCAACACTATCATCTACGAATTAATTCTTGTATCATGAAGAAACTAAATATGTCATGATCTTGAAAAGGGATACCAAACAAACTATCAACATACGTATGACATATGCACGTTAAAAGATCTATCTTGATCATACAAGAGCTTCTTCCTTAAATAAAAACTCATACGAAATCACGTAAGAAACAAACTCTCCTCAAGTCAAAGGCTCCCTGATCAAAACACATTAGGTGTTCACTGGCTGCAGGCGGTGGCACCTCTCCAGCTGGCGGTGGCACCTCCGGCTGCCACGAGTTGCCAGAGGTTGCACCGCTCCAGCTAGAGGTGCAACCGCCCGCAACTCTGCCTTTTTAAACCCACACTAGGGCCGGCTATGGAACCGACCCCAACTCACTCCCATTTCCTCCTCTACTCTTCCAAGTCTCCTCCATTCCCATTTCACTCCTCTAAGCCTTCCAAATACCTCCCATTTCGGAGCAAAACATCAAGAATCCTTCCTTCTCTTGAAGATTTCACAAAGGTACTCTCTAAGAAGCTCTTAAATTCTGTTTTGTTCTTCATTTACTCTAGCTCATCATCATCCCTCTAAACAGCAGTAGTTATGGGATCTAGAAGATCCTCAAGGGACAAGGGAAAGAGGAGATTAGTAGAAGAGTTTGATTTCACTCTTTTCGATTCGAAATACCATGCTGAAAAATTTCCCTCTTTCGAACTTAGATGTATCAGTAAGGGAAAATACGTAGATCTAAATGAACTAAAAGACTTAGAGACTATCCAATGGTTTGCAAACCTAGGTCTACTTCCAATCTTGCAGATTAACGAACCCATCTATCCTAGGCTTGTTAGATTATTTTACAATAACATACAAATAGATGATGAAGGAAGGATATCCACTTATCTTTTAGGACAACACATCACAATCACTGATAGGTTCATTTGTGATATAATAGGCATTCCCATAAAAAGCATAGGACTCTACTTTAGAGGATCATGGGATGATGAGAGTATTGGAACATCCTATGTTGAAGCCTTAGGAACAATCTTTGACAATCCTAACATAGCATTAGTTCCTAAAAGTTGTGAACATCTATTGCCTTTGAACACTAAGATACTTCATTATATCATGACTAGTATAATTCTTCCTAAACAATACCATCATGATGAAATAAGTCAATTAGAATTAGGAACTATGTACTCAATCATGAAGGGACATGACATCTGTCTTGGCTATCTTATTCAACAAAATATGTTAGAATTATCTAAGAAAGATATGATGCTCCCATATGGTGGTATAATCACAAGAATAATGAAAGCTTATGACATTCTAATACCACCAGAAGAAGAAGTAATGAAAGTAGATCGATTCAGCATAATAAACAAAAATCTACTTCACCGACTAAGATGTTACTATAGAAACGGTAACTGGGTTAGAATCCCTAGAAGGACTGATCACCCTCAACCTGAACCAGAACCGGAAACACCAGTATTTAGGGGTACCCAATCTCCTCCGACCCTTCTATTAGAACTCTAGCTAGGAGAGTCCTAATTGAGAGGGACATTCATGTAAAACTGTTAGGACTTTAGCTAGGAGAGTCCTAATTGAGAGGGACATTCTGTTAGGACTCTAGCTATGAGAGTCCTAATTGAGAGGGACATTCTGTTAGGACTCTAGTTAGGAGAGTCCTAATTGAGAGGGATATTCATGTAGGAGGTTTTTTCTTAGAGAAGAATTAGGAGTTGTAAGGGAATAGGAGTCTTGAGTAGGAGTCATATTAGGAGTTGGTTAGAAGTAAGAGTCGTAAGTAGGAGTCCTATTAGGAGTTAGGGTTTAGAAGCCCTATAAATAGCCATGTATTCCTCCTCTTTTTTCAAGCAATAGATGAATCTTTTCTGCAGCCTTTGAGCAGCAACTTGGAGGGAGGAACCCCTATAGAGTTCCAAGGAGGCCGATCCCCTAAAGAGATCAACCCCAAGTTTAGAATCTGCAAGGGTTCTAACACCTAGTATCAGAGCAGCGTTCTTGGTGTCTCGCTGCCCTTCCACAGCCATCCATCAACCCTCTACAACCATCCAAAGCAATTCCCACAATTGCTTAAAAGATCGTCACCGAATTCCGCCATCATCTCTCCACCACCGCGGATCATCCTTTGATCTCCCCGTGAATTGCAACAGGTTCTGGTTTCCTACCTTACTGCTACTGCAATTTAGTTATCCTTATTCGAAAATAAAAAAAAAAAAAAAAATCGTTCCTATATTGCTGCATAAACTTTTCGTCACAAAGTTTTCATCTCTACGACGAAAGATACATTGCAGAATTCCAACCGCATAGCACCATCTGTTTGATCTTGCTACTGTGCTTTTTCTATCCAAATTTCTACGAAATTTTTATGACATCTTTGACACTTCCTAACAGTGGACTTCCCTTTGGTTTCATCAAAAAATTCTCAATATAAACTACTGATCTTTTATGTCCAATCTGCTGCACTTGAATTGCAGAATTCAAGCCGCATAGCACCATCTGTTTGATCTTGCTACTGTGTTTTTTTATCCAAATTTCTACAAAATTTTTATGACATCTTTGACACTTCCTAACAGTAGATTTCCCTTTGGTTTCATCGAAAAATTCTCAATATAAACTACTGATCTTTTATGTCCAATCTGCTGCACTTGAAAATCTATGCTGCAGAAAATTTCAGCTGCATATCGTTGCCTTAACCCATCTATTTGCAATCTTTTTTGAATGAAATTTCTTATACACTTCATAGATCATCTTGGCTTCCATCTAAGATTGATCTATTAAGAAATTCATCTCTAAAACTGATTTTTGTGTCGCTATAAATTTTCATCGTAAACTGCTGAAATTTTTCGACGAGAATTCTGCTATCACAACTTGCACCAATTTCCTTGCCGTTATACTGCCGAAATTTTCTTGATTAAATTAGTCATCCTTGCTGTCATATAAACTGTGATTTTGTTATCAATTCCCTCCTCAATTCTCTCAAGTTTTTGGTGGAAATTACGTCGAGAAATCGCTGTTTCTTCGACGACAATTCTGCTCTTACAAGACAGCACATACTTGCTGCAACTTCCACTGATTTCTCTCAAACCTTTGCTGCCATCTACCACAGATCCAAAACTTTCATCCACAGCCCTAAAACTCTACCAAACCACACCCTCAAACTGCACCCAAAACAGCCACAAAACAAGCCTAAATCGTAGCCTACATCCACCGATCCACCAACCCTTTCGACCATCACTTCTCTCAACCTATACATGCCTTTAACCTGACAACAAAAGAGAGATCTTAACATCATAGATTTGGAGGTATATACTATGGCATCTAAGGAGGCAATCGATGCTAAATTCGAAGCCTTGGAGGCGCGAATGGAGGATAAGATTCAGACGCTCTTTACCGAACTCAGATTGGGCCGACTACTAAGCCCGAAAAAATCATATCACGGAGAGAGCTTTGCCCAATCGCACCAGGCCCGAAGAGATGAGTTCCAAGGGAGGGGAGGCTCTATGATCGATCCCAACTATCCACGCATAAGGGTGGACTTCCCTAGATGGGAAGAAGGAGACCCGATTGGTTGGATCTTGCACGCGGAGCGATATTTTCGGTACCACAAAACCGCGGATGCATCTATGGTGAAAATTGCAGCTATACATCTTGAAGGGGATGCTATACAGTGGTTTGATTGGTTTGAACATACTTATGGAGTCCTTTCATGGCGACAATTCAAAGAAGGACTGCTGATCCGCTTCAGACCAACCGATTACGAGAATATTGACGGACAACTAGCAAAGATCCGACAAACCTCCACCATTCAGGAGTACCAAACCAGGTTTGAAAGGTTATCTAATCAAACTCTTGATTGGTCTTAAAAACAGCTATTGAGGACCTTTATTGAGGGCTTGAAGCCGGAGATCCGAGGAGAAGTTTGTTGAATCTCGGATTTTGATGATGAAACTAATTGATTGTGTTTAAATGTTTGACTACATTTTGAGTGATACAGGTCTACTCGATCAGGATTAGACAATTAACGCAGGAGGAATTGACGTTGCGTCGGAGGAGATCACGTCAGGATATTGGATGGCAGAAGGCTTCGGGCGTCAGGCATCGGGCCAAGGAGAGCGAAATTGCGCCAAGGATATCGGGGTTGCGGAGGTCAACCGCCGATTGGGCAACAAGCCGCAAGAGAGGATGATGCACCGAAGAATCGGACGAAGCGCCAACCAATGACGTGTCGGGCAACAGAATGTCAATTTGCGTAATAATAATTGTCTAGATCGGAGTAGAGTGTTTGCTTGTGTGTGCAGGATTAACTACGATAACCAGAAAACATAAAGCAAGGATACCGGAGTCGAGCTTGATGGACGTTTAAGAGACCGAAGAATCATCGGAGATGCTGCCGGAACCATCCGAGAAGAAATCGGGAACGTGTCGGAAGTTCGCCGAAGAAATCGTCGGAGGCTCGCGGAGATCACCGAGAAGGCTCGGCTACTCGTTAAAAGTCATCACAAAGATTGGGAGCTTGCAGGGAGTCCGTCGGAAGAAGTTCGTCGGAAAGCTCGCCGGAACAAGACTTGACGTTCGCGGTTGAAAATTTGCTTAGGATGTGTTTTGGTTATGTAGTCCACTTGTAATTAGGATTAGGATTAAGAGATAATCCTATATCCTGGTTAGGGGCCAACTGGGCCCAAAGTCAGAGTTGGTTTAGGCTAAAAATTAAGCTAAACCAGCGAACTAGAGAGCCAAGATTGAAGCCCAACTAGTGGCTGAAAACACTGTAGTTGGGCTGAAAACACTGTAGGCGGTGGCACCGCCCAGCACCCGAGCGCTGGGCGGTGGCACCGCTTGGCTGGGCGGTGGCACCTCCAACAGTGGGAACCCAAAGAGAATTCAAATTTTGAAGCCCAAATTTGAATCCACTTGAGGCCTATAAATACCCCTCAAATCTCAGCTGAGAGAACAACTTTTTGGAGCAGCAAGTGTTTGAGAGAAAGGTCTTAGAAAAGTGTTAGCTTGTCTTGTTTTCAATTTGCTAGTGTTCACCTCCTTCATTCTTGCTAAAAATTTGTAAGAGAGTGAACTGCTTGTAAAGAGTTGTAAGAGGGGTGTTTACCCTTCCATTTCAAGAGACTTGCTAGTGGAAGGTGGGAGCCTCATCGAAGAGGGGCCTCGCAAGTGGAGTAGGTCATTTGACCGAACCACTCTAAAAATCGGCGTAATCTCTGGTTTGCTTTTTATTATTGTCATTTACATTACTGCAAATCTTCTTACTGCTTTAGTTCCTTATTACTCTTGCTGCGCAACTTTAAGAATACACCTTCAAATTAAATTTCTCAAGTTTCGTTCTTAACGTACGAAAGATTTTATTAAAATCGAAGTTTTAATCCGCTGCACTAATTCACCCCCCCCTCTTAGTGCCGCTCCGATCCTAACAATTGGTATCAGAGCCAGGTTTTTCTATCTTGGTTTAACACCCAAATAAAAATGGCTCTTTACGGCTTTCAAGAGGGTCACTCTCTCATTTGTCCTCCCTTTTTCAATGGGACGGACTACACTTATTGGAAAACTCGAATGAGAGTTTTCTTACTTTCTTTGGATTTGAATTTATGGCATATAGTCGAAAATGGATTTGAAATGTCTTCTCTCCCAATGAACCATTGGAATGATTTGGAGAAGAAGATGTTTTCTCTAAATGCAAAGGCTATGAATGCCTTATATTGTGCACTTGACAAAAATGAATTTAATCGTGTTTCGATGTGTGACTCGGCTTTTGATATTTGGAGAACTCTAGAGGTCACTCATGAAGGCACTAGCCGAGTGAAAGAGTCCAAAATCAATATTCTTGTGCATTCTTACGAACTTTTCCGGATGAAACCAAGTGAGTCCATCGGAGACATGTACACCCGATTCACGGATGTCATCAATGGACTCAAAGCTCTTGGTAAAAGTTTTTCTAATTTTGAACTAGTCACTAAAATCTTAAGATCCCTTCCAAAAAGTTGGGATCCAAAAGTTACGGCCATTCAAGAGGCCAAGAACCTTAAAACATTCCCTCTCGAAGAACTTATTGGGTCTCTAATGACCTACGAAATGAACAATGTGACAAAAAAGAAACTCGAGAACAACCTTCCAAATGATAGGAAGGATTTGGGACATAGAACACATGAAGACCACTCGAGCATAAGTTCAAGTGATGGTGAACTTAAACTACAAATGAAACAAAAATTAAAAAGCAAAAAGAATGGAACTACTTGCTTTGAACGCAAGAAGAACAAAAGTTGGGATGAATTGAGCTCTTCCGAAGACGAGGAGAAAATCAAGAAAGGCGAGGTGGCAAACTATGCCTCACCCTCTTTCAACAATGAGGTAATCAAAATCCCACTAATTTATTTCGATATTACATAATACTTTCTTGAGTTATTTTTAATTTAGTTTAGGATTAATTTTCTTGAAAATTACATGTGTTATGTTAATGCAGTAAAATGTTAAATATAAATCTAATGTTTATACACCTAGTAAGATTAATCTTATATATGTGCTTGAGAAGCAAGAATTTGTATTTTGACGATTTCCATATTGATTTTCAATGACGATGCATGACTTTTGAATGGAAGGCTTGATGATTTTTTTATTAACCTTATCTTTGGTTTTCAAACATGATGTATAGTTTTGACATAAGAACAAAAATTTGAAGCATGCTAATATAAAGTCAATCATATAAAGTAAAACTAAAGAAATTTTAAATATCTATAAGAATCATTCAAAATTATGTTTAATAAAACCTTACTTGATGTTGTAATGAAACCATTGAAAGTTTTGATGCTATGATTTGATGATTTTATGCATGAGATGGTAAAGTTATACATGATGATTTTTATGATTTATTGGTCTTGATGGTTTTTATGATAAAATTCATTTTTTGATCCTAAATGTTGATGCACATTTTTATCTAGCATAAATGACATGAATTTAAATAACTAAAAAGAGAAAAGCGTTGTTCTTGAAAATTATTTTTCTCTATCTTGTTGATTTATATGAATCCCTTGAAAATGATTTTGGTTTGATGATTTGAATTAGAAATGAGTTATATCAAAATCATGATATTGATTTGACAAAATTGAATGAGTTGAAAACAAATGATGATTTTTCTCTTGAATACAACTTGTAATATTTTTACATATATATTTTCATCTTGATTTCTCGATATTCGATACATGAAATTTTTCCATGAATCAAAATTCTTTCATGATGTGATTCTTCTTGGTATTCACTAAAAATGATACATTCAAATTAACCTACTCTACTTGACATCTTGATAATTTATGACTTGAATATCATGTATAATATGCTCATAATGATGATTGAGTTATGTATGAAAAATGGAAGATATAGTTTTGAAATTTTGCATGTTCGAATTTGAAAATATTTGATATGCATGAAAATATTAAACATTTTGAAACCATGTTTTAGTGTTATGCTTAATGATCATGCTTAATAAATTTCGAAATTATGGATGATGAATCTTTTACGATTTATGGATCATTGATTTTTACCATAATGAAAGTACCTTATTGATTTTTGTTGTAATAAATCTTACTCTTTCGGTTTTAAACATGATAAATGTTTTTATTTGGTATAAATAAAACAAAATCATATGTTTTGAAATAATCGAAAAGAGGATAACATTCTTGAAAATTATTTTGCTCAATCTTATTGATTTTGATGAATCCATTTGTATCATTTTTGTGAATCTCTTGGATTTTGATAATGATTTTGATGATTTAAATTTGAATAATTTTTTATTGAAATCATGATCTTGATCTCTTGAAATTCATAACATGAAATCCTTTATGAATCAACATTTTCTTTTCTATTTAAAAGGAGATTTGTCGAAATGTTTCATAATCTTTTAGTATTCATAATCTTGACAATTATGTATTGAAACTTTATGTAAACCAAGAATGTTCATCATGATTCTCTCTTTGAATATTTAAAGAGGAGAATTTTCTAGATGGTTCATGATTTTGATGATTGAATATTTGATATGCATGAATTGAGATCTTGCTCTCCTACCACTCTTTTTGCTATTCACCAAAAGGAAGACTAATTCTAATAAACCATGATATGCTATATGAATTTTATTGTATTCATGATAAAAGATCTCATCACTAATTTTTGTTTATATTCCTTCATGTGATGATATGAATGTATGAAACACTTATGATATGATTTTTTATACAATTCCATGTATTCGTGAAATATTAATCTCATCACCCAATTAATTCCTCTTGATACTCCTAATGTGATGAAGTGAAATTATGCATGAAATACAAATGGGGATAAGTTTTTGGTAGGATATAATTTGACAAATTGATACCATCATGATATGAAACATTTATGATTTGCAATGATATATGCAATACTTGTGCTTTCTAATTATGATGTGATGTATTACATATGATGTAAATCATGATTTAAAATACTATGAGTTGTCGCTAAAATGATGTATTATAAATATTGATTTAATGTTTTGTATCATGAATACTCTAAATGATGAATATTTGGTATCATGATCAAAATGTTGACAAATAGTTAAAAATTTTAGTATCATGTATGATATCCTTATAATGTTGATCGATTTATTCAATATCATGCATGAATGAATATAAGGTTTTTGAAAATGTGCATATTCTAATTTGAAAATATGATGATGCACAATTAAGATTGATACTTACCTTTGTCATAATTGATGTAATGGGTCTTCCCTTCTTTTTGACAATGACAAAGGGGGAGATAGCTTGCTTGCACAAGTCAAGAATATGCAAAAAACTTGATTGCTTGCTTGCCTATCTTAAGTAGCAAAGATTGCTAACTTGCTTATTTCAAGAAGCAAAAGTTGTCTTCTTGAACATCATTATCTTGCCCATCTCAAGAAGCAAGACTTGCAACATGCACATTGCAAAGAAAAGCAAAGTGCAATCGTGCACAAGAAGCAAGTATTGAATTGCCATGATTGAACTTAAGAATCTTGCTATACTTTTGTGCTTATATGTTGTGATGAAAATCTAGCTTTATGTTGCAAAAACTTGCATATCTTTTAAAATAGCTAGAGCTACTTCTCCTTTTTGTTGATGACATAGGGGGAGAAGTATATTGATGACTTCATGCATTGAATTAAATATTTTATATATTTGCATGATAGTTTAAATGTTTTTCATAACATGTGATGAATGTTACTTGGATTTGGGATAATCCAAGTGTTCTATCAATGGCATATTGATAGGGGGAGTTTAGTTAAACTCCGGGGAGTTAAGGTTAACTCCGTTAGTCATCAATTAGTTGTCATCATCAAAAAGGGGGAGATTGTTGAATCTCGGATTTTGATGATGACAACTAATTGATTGTGTTTAAATGTTTGACTACATTTTGAGTGATACAGGTCTACTCGATCAGGATTAGACAATTAACGCAGGAGGAATTGACGTTGCGTCGGAGGAGATCACGTCAGGATATTGGATGGCAGAAGGCTTCGGGCGTCGGGCATCGGGCCAAGGAGAGCGAAATTGCGCCAAGGATATCGGGGTTGCGGAGGTCAACCGCCGATTGGGCAACAAGCCGCAAGAGAGGATGATGCACCGAAGAATCGGACGAAGCGCCAACCAATGACGTGTCGGGCAACAGAATGTCAATTTGCGTAATAATAATTGTCTAGATCGGAGTAGAGTGTTTGCTTGTGTGTGCAGGATTAACTACGATAACCAGAAAACATAAAGCAAGGATACCGGAGTCGAGCTTGATGGACGTTTAAGAGACCAAAGAATCATCGGAGATGCTGCCGGAACCATCCGAGAAGAAATCGGGAACGTGTCGGAAGTTCGCCGAAGAAATCGTCGGAGGCTCGCGGAGATCACCGAGAAGGCTCGGCTACTCGTTAAAAGTCATCACAAAGATTGGGAGCTTGCAGGGAGTCCGTCGGAAGAAGTTCGTCGGAAAGCTCGCCGGAACAAGACTCGACGTTCGCGGTTGAAAATTTGCTTAGGATGTGTTTTGGTTATGTAGTCCACTTGTAATTAGGATTAGGATTAAGAGATAATCCTATATCCTGGTTAGGGGCCAACTGGGCCCAAAGTCAGAGTTGGTTTAGGCTAAAAATTAAGCTAAACCAGCGAACTAGAGAGCCAAGATTGAAGCCCAACTAGTGGCTGAAAACACTGTAGTTGGGCTGAAAACACTGTAGGCGGTGGCACCGCCTAGCTGGGCGGTGACACCTCCTGGCTGGGCGGTGGCACCGCTTGGCTGGGCGGTGGCACCTCCAACAGCGGGAACCCAAAGAGAATTCAAATTTTGAAGCCCAAATTTGAATCCACTTGAGGCCTATAAATACCCCTCAAATCTCAGCTGAGAGAACAACTTTTTGGAGCAGCAAGTGTTTGAGAGAAAGGCCTTAGAAAAGTGTTAGCTTGTCTTGTTTTCAATTTGCTAGTGTTCACCTCCTTCATTCTTGCTAAAAATTTGTAAGAGAGTGAACTGCTTGTAAAGAGTTGTAAGAGGGGTGTTTACCCTTCCATTTCAAGAGACTTGCTAGTGGAAGGTGGGAGCCTCATCGAAGAGGGGCCTCGCAAGTGGAGTAGGTCATTTGACCGAACCACTCTAAAAATCGGCGTAATCTCTGGTTTGCTTTTTATTATTGTCATTTACATTACTGCAAATCTTCTTACTGCTTTAGTTCCTTATTACTCTTGCTGCGCAACTTTAAGAATACACCTTCAAATTAAATTTCTCAAGTTTCGTTCTTAACGTACGAAAGATTTTATTAAAATCGAAGTTTTAATCCGCTGCACTAATTCACCCCCCCCTCTTAGTGCCGCTCCGATCCTAACAAAGTTAAAGTGCGACAACCGTACACGCTTATGGCAGCCATCTCTTTCGCACGACATCAAGAGGAGCAATTGAACCATGAAGCTCGAAGGACTAGGGTCACTCCTCAACCAGTAATATTGAAGCCCTTAGCCCCCCCTACTGTTGACCGAGTCCCTACACCAAAAAGGTTGACAAGAGAAGAGCTTCAGGAGCGATCTGCGAAGGGGTTATGTTGGCATTGCGACGAGCCGTGGAGCCATGAGCATCGCTGTAGTAAAGGGAGACTTTTTATCATTAAACCAGTAGAAGAAGAGGTCATTGAACATCCAGAAGAGAGCATTGAACATAAAGAAGAAGATGCAGAAGAAGAGCCACAACCAACCGAAGTTACGGTACATGCACTAGGCGGCTACTCAAATCCGCAAATGATGAAAGTTGGAGGCCTTCTCAAACAACAATTGATCACTGTTTTCATCGACACGGGCAGCACTAATAATATCCTAAACAGTAAGGTTGCTATCCGAATGGCATTACCTATCGAGAATCGTTGCAGGTTTGATGTTAAGGTCACCGACAGATGGATTTTGAAGTGTGATCGTAGGCGCCCGCAGGAGAAACTATTGCCACAGGACCAAGAGATAATTGCAGATTTCTTCCTTCTCCCTCTTGATGATCATGAGGCCATGCTCAGAATTAAATGGTTGACAACATTAGGTGATTTTTCTTGGAATTTTATGAAACTAATTATGAAATTTTACAGTAAGGAGAAACAGGTGATACTGCACCGGAAACGTGGGGGCAATGTAACGATGATTTGCACACAACAAATGAAGAAGGTTTTGCATAAAGCATGCAGTGGCTTTTTGGTACAACTTGAGCAGCAAACTAAGGGAGAGCCAACAAAATTGGAAGATCCAAATCTACTTCCTTTGCTTGCTGAATTTTCAGATATATTTGACGAACTACGCAACCTACCTCTTACCCGTCGGCATGATCATTGTATAACGATTCTTCCAGGCCAATCTCCAGCAAATGCTCAGCCATATCAGTATCCACATCTCTAGAAGGATGAAATAGAAAGGATTGTAAAAGAGATGCTCAAAACAGGAGTTATTCGGCCATGTTGTAGCCCCTACTCTTCACTGGTGCTCCTCATACGAAAGAAGGATGGAATATGGCGATTATGTGTTGATTACCGAACTCTTAATGACATAACCATCAAGGATAAATACCCTATTCCAGTAGTAGATGAGTTGCAAGATGAAAGGGAGCACAAATCTTCACAAAGCTGGACCTTCGATCCGGGTATCATCAAATACGAGTATGCGAAGAAGACATATCGAAAACCACCTTTTGAACACACAATAACCACTATGAATTTTTGCTTTCTTCAAAAGAAGGTGGAATATCTTGGGCATATCATATCAGAGGAAGGTGTGGCAGTAGACCCCTTCAAAATTGGAGCAATGCAAAATTGGCTGACCCCGAGGAACATAAAATTGCTACATGGCTTTCTGGGTTTAACAGGCTACTACTGCAAGTTCGTGAAAAACTATGAAGAGATCAGTGCACCACTTACTTCCTTTCTGAAAAAAGATGTCTTCCAATGGTCGGACAGAGCCTCCGTTGCCTTCGACAAACTTAAGGCAGCCATGATGACGACGCCGGTGCTAACACTACCAGATTTCAACCGACCCTTCATTATTGAGGCCGACGCATCTGGAGTCGGAATTGGAGCAATTCTCATGCAAGATGATCGACCACTCGCATACACTAGCAAGGCATTATCTCCCTCCCATCAAAATAAGTCAACATATGATAAGGAGATGCTCGCCATTGTGCGCGCAACAACGAGGTGGAGACCCTACTTGATTAGTCGACGATTTCAAATTAAAACTGACCATAAAAGCCTCAAGTACTTTTTGGAGCGAAAGATATCATCCCCGGAGCAGCAAAACTGGGTAACAAAACTTCTTGGACTTGATTATGAAATAACTTACAAAAAGGGGAAAGAGAATGTTCTTGCAGATGCGCTTTCGCAGCTACCCGAGCAAGCTGAAGTTTTGGCCATTTCACTTCCGACCAGCGACTTCCTTGAGGATATTAAGATGGAATGGCAGGAAGATTCAGAGACTAGTAAGATTATAAAAAAATTGGAGGAAGCACCAAGCTCCGTAGCTCATTACAATTGGGACACAAAAGAATTACACTATAAGAGTACTAAATTGAAAAGGAGTATGGCATATCACTCACAAACCGACGGCCAGACAGAAGTTGTAAATAGGTGCTTGGAGATAGCCCAAAGCCACCCACCAAATATGACTACCCAAGGAGGACTTCAGACTCAGCCAAGTGCCATTATTGATCGACGGATTATGACTCGACGACGATGATCCACTACTGAATTGCTAATACAGTGGGCAAACCTACTAACAGAAGATGCCACTTTGGAGAACTATGATGACTTGGGGATCAAATTCCCAAAATTCATGAATCGTCAGCCTCGAGGACAAGGCTGATTTGAAGAGGGCGGGTTTGTTAGGACTCTAGCTAGGAGAGTCCTAATTGAGAGGGACATTCATGTAAAACTGTTAGGACTTTAGCTATGAGAGTCCTAATTGAGAGGGACATTCTGTTAGGACTCTAGCTATAAGAGTCCTAATTGAGAGGGACATTATGTTAGGACTCTAGTTAGGAGAGTCCTAATTGAGAGGGACATTCATGTAGGAGGTTTTTTCTTAGAGAAGAATTAGGAGTTGTAAGGGAATAGGAGTCTTGAGTAGGAGTCATATTAGGAGTTGGTTAGAAGTAAGAGTCTTAAGTAGGAGTCCTATTAGGAGTTAGGGTTTAGAAGCCCTATAAATAGCCATGTATTCCTCCTCTTTTCTCAAGCAATAGATGAATCTTTTCTGCAGCCTTTGAGCAGCAACTTGGAGGGAGGAACCCCTATAGAGTTCCAAGGAGGCCGATCCCCTAAAGAGATCAACCCCAAGTTTAGAATCTGCAAGGGTTCTAACACCTTCCCTTTGAGGAAACACATCCAGTTGAGCAAACTCATACATCCATCGAAGAAATTGGGATTCGAATGGATCGATTCGAACAGAGACAAGAACGGATTGAACAAAGACAAGATCAAATCCTATCTGAGCTGCAGCAAATTCATAGTCAATTTGACTCCTTGTTTAGGCACTTCTGATGTACTGGCTGTAAACATCTATCGTGGTAAACCTCTTATGTTACTCACTTCTGATGTACTGGCTGTAAACATCTATCGTGGTAAACCTTTAATTTTCCACCTCATCAATGAACTTGTTGAACACCTGTTGTTGTTGTAAACCTCTTATGTTACTCACTTCTGATGTACTGGCTGTAAACATCTATCGTGGTAAACATATATCTTGCGCCTTGTGGTAAAAGTTATCTCAGATTTTTATGGTATCATTATTGTTTGGTATGTGATGTGTTCAAATTAAGAATGTTGTGCTTTGAAACTAAAAGTTTTGAAAACCTTGTGCTTTGATTTCATTCGAAGAATGATGATGTGTCCGAACAGATAAATTTGTTAAAATCATTTTTTTTCGGACTATATTGTATGATCAAATCACTTGATTTCCATGATTATATGTGAAAATCTGCAACAAAATCTTGTCCGAATGCATCTTATTTATGAAACAGATTTTCTCGTACACTTTCATAAAAAAATGAGTTTCTGAAATAGATTTGATGAAGTGATTCATGTGTATGAATTCCATCCTGCAAAATCTTTACATAGACAATGGATTATAACGCAAAGGGGAAGAAGTATTTAAAGCAATCTATAAAATTCCTCTATAAGCTTGCTATTATTATTTTCTGGTATCATGATTACTATGCTTTTTGTTGATGACAAAGGGGGAGATATATATGAATTGATAAACACTGCCATGATTAGAAATACTATGAATGATGCTATAAACACTGCTATGATTATGCCATCCTTGCATCACCAAGAGATATATGAACATGTGCTAAAGTTTGCATTATGCCCTGAGTTGATATCTTATCATGTGAAGAAAATGCAGAAACTTGCTAGAATATTTCAAATGTGTGCATCATGTAATAGTGTTTCACAGCTTTATATGATAATGTTCAATCTACATGATGAATAGTTACAAACACAATCATACAAACTTGATGATGTATGTCAAGCCCTGACATCATCTTTGAAGAGATATATCATGATGAGTATCATGATGGGAGTATTGATAAGTTTAACTGATCTAACTTATCAATACGTCACTTGAATTCTTAAGTCTTGAATTCAAGGTTGACTTATCTCAACGATGGCATATAGACAGGGGGAGTTAAGGATAACTCCATTATCAATTGATTGTCATCATCAAAAAGGGGGAGATTGTTGAATCTCGAATTTTGATGATGAAGTCAATTGTCATTTGTTATCTAATCTATGTGTTGAGATAAGTGTGCAGGATTAACTACGATGAAAGATAGACAAGCAGCAGGAGTTGCGCCGGAGTCAAGTTCATGATCACGTTGGGAGTTCGAGAGTTCGACGGAAGTTCGGACGGTCGTCGGAGGTTCTGCGAGAACAGATCCGAGAAGTCCAGAAGCTTGCCAAGCGAAGCTCGTCGAAACTTGCCAAGTGGATCGTCGCAAAGTCCAGGAGTTTGCCGGAAGTCCGCAGGAGCATCACCGAGGGTTCATCGGATGATCGACAGAAGTTCGCCGGAAACTCGCCGGAAGGAGCGATTGACGCACCGAAGTAAAGCTGCAGAAACTGTCTTAGATTTAATCGTAGTTAGCACGTTGATTAAGTTGGAAAATGGGAGGTGATCCCATTGGCTTAATCTTGGGGCAATTGGGCCCCTGAAAGACTGAAATTGGGCCGAATGGAATGAACCATTCGGACCCTGATTGCACCAGGAGGTGCAACCGCCCAGGCCAGGAGGTGGCACCGCCTGGGCTAGGCCTTCCAGCGAGACTGGGCGGTGCAACCTCTCCAGCCGGGAGGTGGCACCGCCTGAGCTCAGTCTTCGAGCTAGACTGGGCGGTGCAACCTCCCTGACAGAGAGGTGGCACCGCCTGAGCTCAGTCTTCGAGCAAGACTGGGCGGTGCAACCTCCCTGGCAGAGAGGTGGCACCGCCTGAGCTCGGTCTTCGAGCTCTGCCAGGCGGTGCAACCTCTCCAGTCAAGAGGTGCAATCGCCTGATCCCAGAATTCCGGGATTTGATTGTTTTGAGCTCCAAATTTGAATTGGGTTGGGGCCTATAAATTCCCCACCCATTCAGCACTGAAGAGAAACAGACCTACACCGAAATCTTGATCTTTTCTGTGATTCTAAGAGCTCAAAAGTGTTGTAAAGCCTTTAAGTCTCCTCCTTCTGTTCTTCAAGTTTTCAGTTGTAAAGTGAGGAGAGAAAGGTCTGTAAAGGTTGTCTCCTGAGCCTGTCAAAAGGAGAGAAACTGTAAAAGGGCAGTTTGGCCTTCGCCTATTGAAGGAAGGCCCCTAGTTGACGTCGGTGACCTCGTCGGTGGAGGAAGCCAAAAGTGGAGTAGGTCAAGACTGACCGAACCACTCTAAATCTCTGGTTTGCGTTTATTTTTGTGCACTTTATCCTTACTGCAAACCTCCTTCATTACTACTGCTCTCTGCGCTTTTATGAACAAGTTCTAAGTGCTGTTCTTTCCGAATCTGCATTCAGACGTAAATCGGTGTTTTCGTACATTACAGTTTACGCTTACGTTTTCATTCTGCAAAACTGTCTTCTACGCCTTCACGAACAAGTCTTTAAGTGCTGATCTGTCCGAATCTATTTTCAGACGTAAACCAGTGTTTTCGTACGATATTTACATTGCAGTTTACGTTTACACCTTGATTCTGCAAAACTGTCTTCTGCGCTCTTACGAACCAGTTTCTAAAGTTCAGCTCCCTTTGAAACTGCAACTAGACGTAAAATTGCATTTAGACGTAAAACTGCTCAAACTGTGTTTAGACATAAACCGAGTTTGGACGTAAATCTGCGTTTAGACGTAGAACTGCGTTTAAACGTAAATCTGTGTTTAGACGTAAACTTGCGTTTAGACGTAAAACTGTCCAAACTGTGTTTAGACGTTTTAAGACGTAAACTGAGTTTAGACATAAAACTGTGTTTAGACGTACAACTGCGTTTAAACGTAAATCTGCGTCTAGACGTAAAACTGTGTTTAGACGTCAATCTGCGTTCAGACGCAAACTGCGCTTAGACGCAAACTACGCTTAGACGCAAACTGTGTTTAGACGCAAACTGCGCCTAGACGCAATCTACGCTTAGACGCAAACTGCACTTAGATACAAACTGAGAATTCGTTTTTGCATCATAATAGTTTTGTTTGAACGAACGCAGCTTTTGGTTTTTAATCGCTGTAAGATTTCCACTGCACTAATTCACCCCCCCCCCCCTCTTAGTGCTCTCGATCCTAACACGACTG
This sequence comes from Musa acuminata AAA Group, assembly GCF_036884655.1. NCBI lineage: Eukaryota > Viridiplantae > Streptophyta > Magnoliopsida > Zingiberales > Musaceae > Musa > Musa acuminata. Next base: position 24,801,794 of record NC_088338.1, on the reverse strand, counting down.
TGTATCGGTCACGGTAAGCGCGTGCCGAAACCATCGGCACTTTCTAGAACGATCTCAGAACCATCGGCACTTTCGTATCCCGGGATGCAAAAAGTAGTGCAACACAAGGACTTCCCAGGGGGTCACCCATCGTAGTACTACTCTGGCCCAAGCAAGCTTAACTTCATTGTTTTGATGGGATCCGGTGATTTAGTGCTGGCATTTTCGCACCCATTTCGCATGCTTCGTCCCTCGCCTATGTGCACATCGCGGTAGGCGTATCAACGTCCGGAGCCTCTTGCCCGTTAGGAAACCATCGGCGCTTTCTCGAACGTTCACGAAATCCCTATTGCAAGCTCTCTCCGAGCCCTAGCCCGACGACTACGTAACGGTCATGGCAAGCACGTGCCGAAACCATCGGCACTTTCTAGAACGATCTCGGAATCGCTATTGTGACCCCAATCCGGAAAGCTCTCTCCGAGCCCCTCGATACTGATAGCGTAGCGATCACAGCAAATTTCCAGCCCCAAAACAATCGTCTCGGAGCTCTACGGGAGATGTTTCGTATCCCGGGATGCAAAAAGGAGTGCAACACGATGACTTCCCAGGGGGTCACCCATCGTAGTACTACTCTGGCCCAAGCACGCTTAACTTCGGTGTTTTGATGGGATCCGGTGATTTAGTGCTGCCATTATCGCACCCGTTTCGCGAGCTTCGTCCCTCGCCTATGTGCACGTCGCGGTCGGCGCATCAACGTCCGGAGCCTCTTGCCCGTCACGAAACCGTCGGCGCTTTCTCGAACGTTCACGAAATTCCTATTGCAAGCTCTCTCCGAGCCCTAGCCCGATGACTACGTATCGATCACGGTAAGCACGTGCCAAAACCATCGGCACGTTCTAGAACGATCTCGGAATCGCTATTGTGACCCCAATCCGGAAAGCTCTCTCTGAGCACCTCGATACTGACTGCGTAGCGGTCACAGCAAATTTCCAGCCCTAAAACAATCGTCTCGGATCTCTACGGGAGATGTTTCGTATCCCGGGATGCAAAAAGTAGTGCAACACAAGGACTTCCCAGGGGGTCACCCATCGTAGTACTACTCTGGCCCAAGCAAGCTTAACTTCATTGTTTTGATGGGATCCGGTGATTTAGTGCTGGCATTTTCGCACCCATTTCGCATGCTTCGTCCCTCGCCTATGTGCACATCGCGGTAGGCGTATCAACGTCCGGAGCCTCTTGCCCGTTAGGAAACCATCGGCGCTTTCTCGAACGTTCACGAAATCCCTATTGCAAGCTCTCTCCGAGCCCTAGCCCGACGACTACGTAACGGTCATGGCAAGCACGTGCCGAAACCATCGGCACTTTCTAGAACGATCTCGGAATCGCTATTGTGACCCCAATCCGGAAAGCTCTCTCCGAGCCCCTCGATACTGATAGCGTAGCGATCACAGCAAATTTCCAGCCCCAAAACAATCGTCTCGGAGCTCTACGGGAGATGTTTCGTATCCCGGGATGCAAAAAGGAGTGCAACACGATGACTTCCCAGGGGGTCACCCATCGTAGTACTACTCTGGCCCAAGCACGCTTAACTTCGGTGTTTTGATGGGATCCGGTGATTTAGTGCTGCCATTATCGCACCCGTTTCGCGAGCTTCGTCCCTCGCCTATGTGCACGTCGCGGTCGGCGCATCAACGTCCGGAGCCTCTTGCCCGTCACGAAACTGTCGTCGCTTTCTCGAACGTTCACGAAATCCCTATTGCAAGCTCTCTCCGAGCCCTAGCCCGACGACTGCGTATCGGTCACGGCAAGCGCGTGCCGAAATCATCGGCACTTTCTAGAACGATCTCGGAATCGCTATTGCGACCCAAATCCGGAAAGCTCTCTCCGAGCCCCTCGATACTGACTGCGTAGCGGTCACAGCAAATTTCCAGCCCCAAAACAATCGTCTCGGAGCTCTACGGGAGATGTTTCGTATCCCAGGATGCAAAAAGGAGTGCAACATGATGACTTCCCAGGGGGTCACCCATCGTAGTACTACTCTGGCCCAAGCACGCTTAACTTCGGTGTTTTGATGGGATCTGGTGATTTAGTGCTGCCATTATCGCACCCGTTTCGCGAGCTTCGTCCCTCGCCTATGTGCATGTCGCAGTCGGCGCATCAACATCCGGAGCCTCTTGCCCGTCACGAAACCGTAGGCGCTTTCTCGAACGTTCACGAAATTCTTATTGCAAGCTCTCTCCGAGCCCTAGCCCGACGACTGTGTATCGGTCACGGTAAGCGCGTGCCGAAACCATCGGCACTTTCTAGAACGATCTCGGAATTGCTATTGCGACCCCAATCCGGAAAGCTCTCTCCGAGCCCCTCGATACTGACTGCGTAGCGGTCACAGCAAATTTCCAGCCCCAAAACAATCGTCTCGGAGCTCTACGGGAGATGTTTCGTATCCCGGGATGCAAAAAGGAGTGCAACACGATGACTTCCCAGGGGGTCACCCATCGTAGTACTACTCTGGCCCAAGCACGCTTAACTTCGGTGTTTTGATGGGATCCGGTGATTTAGTGCTGCCATTATCGCACCCGTTTCACAAGCTTCTTCCCTCGCCTATGTGCACGTCGCGGTCGGCGCATCAACGTCCGGAGCCTCTTGCCCGTCACGAAACTGTCGTCGCTTTCTCGAACGTTCACGAAATCCCTATTGCAAGCTCTCTCCGAGCCCTAGCCCGACGACTGCGTATCGGTCACGGCAAGCGCGTGCCGAAATCATCGGCACTTTCTAGAACGATCTCGGAATCGCTATTGCGACCCAAATCCGGAAAGCTCTCTCCGAGCCCCTCGATACTGACTGCGTAGCGGTCACAGCAAATTTCCAGCCCCAAAACAATCGTCTCGGAGCTCTACGGGAGATGTTTCGTATCCCGGGATGCAAAAAGGAGTGCAACATGATGACTTCCCAGGGGGTCACCCATCGTAGTACTACTCTGGCCCAAGCACGCTTAACTTCGGTGTTTTGATGGGATCTGGTGATTTAGTGCTGCCATTATCGCACCCGTTTCGCGAGCTTCGTCCCTCGCCTATGTGCATGTCGCAGTCGGCGCATCAACATCCGGAGCCTCTTGCCCGTCACGAAACCGTAGGCGCTTTCTCGAACGTTCACGAAATTCTTATTGCAAGCTCTCTCCGAGCCCTAGCCCGACGACTGCGTATCGATCACGGCAAGCACGTGTCGAAACCATCGGCACTTTCTAGAACGATCTCGGAATCGCTATTGCGACCCCAATCCGGAAAGCTCTCTCCGAGCCCCTCGATACTGACAGCGTAGCGGTCACAGCAAATTTTCAGCCCCAAAACAATTGTCTCGGAGCTCTACGGGAGATGTTTCGTATCCCAGGATGCAAAAAGGAGTGCAACCCGAGGACTTCCCAGGGGGTCACCAATCCTAGTACTACTTTGGCCCAAGCACGCTTAACTTCGGTGTTTTGACGGGATCCGGTGATTTAGTGCTGCCATTATCGCACCCATTTCGCGAGCTTCGTCCCTCGCCAATTTGCACGTCGCGGTCGGCGCATCAACGTCCGGAGCCTCTTGCCCGTCACGAAACCGTCGTCGCTTTCTCGAATGTTCACGAAATCCCTATTGCAAGCCCTCTCCGAGCCCTAGCCTGTCACGCCCCTCAAATATATCCGTGATTTTAAAACAATTTTCATCACAGACCAATCCAGGATCCAAACTAACGTTTGAGGACACTGAAAAACATTCAATCAAATTCACATCCATAAAACCTGTGCATTTTAAAATTATATATCACATCACTCGATAATTCACATTTATGGCAACCCAAGCCAACTTGACAAACACGAACAACATTTATAAATCCACAAGCTAAATAAATTATACAATCAGAACTCCAACTATTCACCACAAGTTCATATCGTCATAAATTAGACTTAACATTCCGAAATTCCAAATAAGAGAGATCTTCTAACACTTTTACACAGTATATCCATTTTGATTCATCGACAACATTTCATTACATACAAAACATACTTATACAACAATATCATAATAACCACCCAGACTTGCCCATAATTCTGAATAGCTATCCACTACCTCAGCCCAAATCAACATCTCGAAGAGTGACAAGCTGACCTGAAAGATTTATATAACAACGGAGTGAGCCAAAAACGGCTCAGCAAGTGACAAAGCATATTCAGAACAAAAGGAACGGTTTCAAACGAGTAAGGTATCATAATGCAAGGCAGAATACAAGAATTCTCAAGGATACCATCTCATTAGATACCAAATCATACGTATCATGTCATTCAAAACATATTTGATCCATAACGAATGGAGCATAGAGTAATTGGAACATATCAATGGCAGATAGGACATTTTAGAACATATCAGTTCATAGCAAATGGAGCACAGAGTAATTGGAGCATATCAGTAACAAAGGAAACATATCGGAGCTTATCAATGGCGTATGAAATGTTCCGGAGCATATCAACGGCATATGGAACATTTCGAAGCAAAAATCATCAGTGAATGAAGCATTTCAGAGCATATCAGAAACAAATATCGTACAGAAGCTCAAACGTCGTCTTTGACGTTGCAAACATATCAATCTTATCCAAAGCATGTACAGAAACACATAACCAAAGCTCTGGATATCATATCAAACATACAGAAGGTGTAGTGGGATCTCAGTCAGAATGTGATTCATCCATTTCTGAATGACCACCTGATAAAAGTCTCCCACGTCTGGGAGCTCCATCCACCCACGTCTAGGTGAAGTCAAAGGGGGCCGGCAGAGCATCGCAGGCTCTAAGCAATATCCCACAAAGCGGGACCCCACAAAGCGGGCAAATAAGCGCATACCAGAATATCCCACAAAGCGGGACCCCACAAAGCGGGCAAATCAGCGCATACCCTTTACCATTTCTGGCAAAGGTCCAGACAATCCCACACACCAGAGTACAAAAGGGCAGTTTCAACAATAAGTAGCATATATCGGAAGCACACGCAGAACAACAAAGCGTACATGTGCCTTTACGAGTCAATCCGAAGTAAGCAATAATCTTTCACAAGTATATTCAGATTTGAAAGGAATTGAAAGCAAGGGCACATATGGAATCCAAGCAATCACATATAACTCAATTCAATAAGAAGATTTGATGAATTCAATGTCCAAAGGAATGAAACTGAAATAGGCACATATCGAAAGCAAATGCGGAACAATAGGATATACATGTGCCTATATGAGTCAATACGATATAGCATAAACGTTACACAACAGTTTTCAAGAATGCAATAATTTTAAGGACAAGAGCATACAAGAATTCAAAGTAGTAATATAAAGCTCAATTGAATAAGAAGGCTAAAAGATATCAATTTCCAAAGGAATGAAACCAGAATATGAGAAATCGACCAAAGCTCGATTTTTGGAAGAATACAGAAGGCACATTGAACAAATGATTCAAACGATCAATCGTGCTCCAATTTACTCAAAAATAATCATTGGATTATACTTTCAGATAAGACAGGCTTCATATGAATTGAACTGTCCAACAGAGAGAATTACAAATAATTTGGTAAGCAAGAGTCGTAGAACAAAATCTCTGTTGGCAAAATTCATAATGTCAGATTCAACAGATAACTGGGCAGGTGTTTGGATTCCAAATCTTTTAATCCATATATCAAAGAAAGGTCTACGAGTCTAGTTTCCAATGAAATCAGTTTTGAACAAATCAGAGTTTCCAACAAAGACTTATAGGCAGCTCGGTATCAAAAGGTCAGAATCTCAGAAATTGCACAGATTTGAATCGTTACGTCTAAACAGGAGATATATCAAATGCAAGGCTAGAACAATTCAAAGTTCCACATATTCAAAGCAAATGTGGAGATAAAATTGGCAATGAGGAAAGATCAGGATACTTGCAATAAGACATATCAGAGCAATTATAGGAGAAACGATCAGGGAACTTGCAATAAGACATATCAGAGCAATTATAGGAGAAACGAACAGGGAACTTGCAATAGAAAGGATCGAAACAAGCGGGAAACTTTCCTTTCAAAGATTTCGATCCGGAGATTCAAAGAAGGTGCCAGCCCAAATCCTTCTACTTTTCCTCCGTGTCCTCTCTCTGTTTCGTTTTGTGCTCTCGTTTTCTTCCTTTCTTCGCAACTACACCACGTGTCGAACATCGAGGCACAGTCACCTGCTCTCTCTTACTCTCATTCCTTCTTTTTTTTTCCAAAACGCAGCTGCCACAGCCGCCGCCGTTGCCGCTGCTACAATCGCAGCCCCCTTTTCCCCCTTTTCTTTCTTTTCTTTCCCAGCTGCAACTGCCGCAGTCGCAGTCGTAACCATGGCCGCAGCCACCTCAACCGCAGCCTTTTCTTTCTCCCCTGCTCTATTTCCTCTCCTTCTCTTCCAGCTGCAGCTGCCACTGCCACAGCTGCCTCTCCTTCTCCTCTTCCTCTCTTCTTCCCTTTTTCTTTCTCTTCTTCTTCATTTCCTTCTCTTCTTTCCCAGCTGCACTGCTGCAGTCGCAGCCTCAGCCACGGCCACAGCCTCTTCTTCCTCCCCTGCTTCTCTTCCAACTACAGCTGCCATCGCCGCAGCCGCAGCCCCTTCTTTCCCTTCTCTTCTTCCTCTCCTTCCCTTCTCTTCCTTCCTCTTACTCTTTCCCTGCCATAGCTGCAGCTGCCACAGCCGCAGCCGCAGCTACTTCTTTCCCTTCTCCTCTTCCTTCTCCTTCCTTTCTTCTTCTTCTCTTCTTCTCCTTCCTCCCCTTCTTCTTCCCGGCGTCACACACACCCTCTCCTCTGTTTCCTCTGCAGGGAACAGAGGTATCACAACCTCTTCTCCTGCTTCCCCTTCTTCTTCTCTTCCTCTTCTTCTTCTTCTGCTCTTCTCCTACCCGACACCCCACACGTCTCCTCTGTTTCCACCTGCAGGAAACAGAGGTGCTGCAGCCCTAGCTGCTGCCACCTCTCGCTCCTCTCCCTCTTCCCTCTCTTTTCCCTCTTCTTCTCCTTCTCTTCTTCTCCTCTTTCCCTTTTCCTCCCCGGCGTCACACACACCCTCTCCTCTGTTTCCTCTGCAGGAACAGAGGCATCACAACCTCTTCTCCTGCTTCCTCTTCTTCTTCTCTTCCTCTTCTTCTTCTTCTCCTCTTCGAACGCCCCACACCTCTCCTCTGTTTCCACCTGCAGGAAACAGAGGTGCTGCAGCCCTAGCTGCTGCCACCTCTCGCTCCTCTCCCTCTTCCCTCTCTTTTCCCTCTTCTTCTCCTTCTCTTCTTCTCCTCTTTCCCTTTTCCTCCCCAACGCCACACACCTCCTCGCTGCAGCCTTGCCGCAACTATTCTCCTCTCTTCTTTTTCTTCTTCTTCTACTTCTTCTTCTTCTCTTCTCCCTCTTCTTCCTCTCTTCTTCTCCCCACGCTCCACCGCTCCTCTCTCTGTTCGAGAAACAGACCCACGCCCCACCGCTTCTCTCTCTGTTCGAGAAACAGAGAGCGTGGGAGGCGGTGGGATAAAACCGAATTTTCGGTTTTCCTTTATCTTTTTTTTCTTTTTGCAACTTAACAGTTTAGTCCTTGAAATTTCCATATTTACATATAGGTCCCCCGATTTATAAATAAATCTTTATTAATAATTTTCAAAAGTGAGGGATATTACACTCTCCCCTCCTTAAAAGAAAATTTAGTCCTCTAAATTGATCATAGTTCAATCAACGAAAAGATGAGGATTATGATATCTTTATTTCCTCCTCCTGCTCTTAAATAGTTTCATCAATACAATACAATTACATAGTTATCCACGAGTGACCGAAATATTCTCCTCCTTGATCCTCAATAGACGGTAACCCAACCTTCAATAAATTTCTAAAAATACTTGCGCACCCTACAGTTAATCAAGCAAGTCATTACTTCAGGAAATACTCATTTTTTTATGGTCACCTGATTCAATTGTCTATAATCATTACAAAGCCTCAATGTTCCATACATCTTTTTAACTAACACCGGAGCACCCCATGATGAAATATTAAGCCAAATAAAATCCTCATTTAATAATCCTTGTAGTTGCTTTTCCAATTCCACTTACTCAAATGATATCTTTCCGTAGAGAGGCTTAGATATTGGGATTGTCTCAAGGACCAAATCAAAAGCAAAATCATATTTGGAGGTAATCCAAACAAGTCATCCTGAGATACATTAGGCAAGGAGATAAATAATGTCCAATATTCTCAAAATAAAAGATCGGCTGATCAAATATACTAAAAGTGATCATTTGTTATATACCAATCCATACTGGTATGATAAGAAGATAGCCAATTCATACCAAGTATAATATCATAACTCCAAATCTCTAGGAGAACTAAATCAGCAAAAATTCAAGTTCTCCAACAAAAATCAAGCAAGAGGACCAGATTCAAGTTCGTTATCAAAGAATCTCCAATGATTGTACTTACATATATCACATAATACAGTGGTCTAGGTTAAATACCCAAGTGATAAGCAAAATATTACGAATCAAATCGTAGATTGGACCCATGGTCGAACAAATATTTGCATTCTTTTATAAACATGCATAATACCTTTGACCACTAATTCAGAAGTTTCAGAATCATATTCAGTGATAGCATACACTCTGACATGGGCTGATGATTTATGAGGCAGTGACTCTTTCTTCTTGTTCAAATGGCAGTCTTTTGTTTTATGATCCACCCTTCCACAAACAAAATAGACTCCAGTCATTTGAAAACACAAACTTGTTTCGTAATTTAACTCACAATTCACACGTGATTGAGTCTTTTGTGGTGACTTCCTTTTTCAAATTCAAATGTCTTGACCCTCTTGTTATTACTTTCTGATTCATTTCCAATCATATTTTTATTGATAAACTTGTCCTTATCATTCTTGCCACTGATCTCCAAAAATTCTCTTTCTTTTTTTTTTTTCTTTTTTTTTTTCATTGTTCCCATTAATAATCAGCCTCTACTTCCAATATAAGGTGGCAAAAGAAATCTTTCGATCATCAGAATAATTTGTACATCATATATCTTCTCCGTTTGCATCATTCATTTTTCTGCCACCAATGAAATTAGGTCCACCATGCTTCCGCTGCGCCACTCTTATTCAATATCCCCGATTACCCCTTTCATCCCTCTTAATTAATCAGAAACAAATGAAATAGGAGGACCAAATGTCCTCGTCATCCCAGATTCCTAAAATGCATCAAAGAAAATTTCCACCGATCACTATAGTTCATTAGACCTCAATATATTTTGCACGTCAACATATCAAATATTTCAGTAATCCTCAAACAATGCTCTGATACCACCTCTGTCACGCCCCTCAAATATATCCGTGATTTTAAAACAATTTTCATCACAGACCAATCCAGGATCCAAACTAACGTTTGAGGACACTGAAAAACATTCAATCAAATTCACATCCATAAAACCTGTGCATTTTAAAATCATATATCACATCACTCGATAATTCACATTTATGGCAACCCAAGCCAACTTGACAAACACGAACAACATTTATAAATCCACAAGCTAAATAAATTATACAATCAGAACTCCAACTATTCACCACAAGTTCATATCGTCATAAATTAGACTTAACATTCCGAAATTCCAAATAAGAGAGATCTTCTAACACTTTTACACAGTATATCCATTTTGATTCATCGACAACATTTCATTACATACAAAACATACTTATACAACAATATCATAATAACCACCCAGACTTGCCCATAATTCTGAATAGCTATCCACTACCTCAGCCCAAATCAACATCTCGAAGAGTGACAAGCTGACTTGAAAGATTTATATAACAACGGAGTGAGCCAAAAACGGCTCAGCAAGTGACAAAGCATATTCAGAACAAAAGGAACGGTTTCAAACGAGTAAGGTATCATAATGCAAGGCAGAATACAAGAATTCTCAAGGATACCATCTCATTAGATACCAAATCATACGTATCATGTCATTCAAAACATATTTGATCCATAACGAATGGAGCATAGAGTAATTGGAACATATCAATGGCAGATAGGACATTTTAGAACATATCAGTTCATAGCAAATGGAGCACAGAGTAATTGGAGCATATCAGTAACAAAGGAAACATATCGGAGCTTATCAATGGCGTATGAAATGTTCCGGAGCATATCAACGGCATATGGAACATTTCGAAGCAAAAATCATCAGTGAATGAAGCATTTCAGAGCATATCAGAAACAAATATCGTACAGAAGCTCAAACGTCGTCTTTGACGTTGCAAACATATCAATCTTATCCAAAGCATGTACAGAAACACATAACCAAAGCTCTGGATATCATATCAAACATACAAAAGGTGTAGTGGGATCTCAGTCAGAATGTGATTCATCCATTTCTGAATGACCACCTGACAAAAGTCTCCCACGTCTGGGAGCTCCATCCACCCACGTCTAGGTGAAGTCAAAGGGGGCCGGCAGAGCATCGCAGGCTCTAAGCAATATCCCACAAAGCGGGACCCCACAAAGCGGGCAAATAAGCGCATACCAGAATATCCCACAAAGCGGGACCCCACAAAGCGGGCAAATCAGCGCATACCCTTTACCATTTCTGGCAAAGGTCCAGACAATCCCACACACCAGAGTACAAAAGGGCAGTTTCAATAATAAGTAGCATATATCGGAAGCACACGCGGAACAACAAAGCGTACATGTGCCTTTACGAGTCAATCCGAAGTAAGCAATAATCTTTCACAAGTATATTCAGATTTGAAAGGAATTGAAAGCAAGGGCACATATGGAATCCAAGCAATCACATATAACTCAATTCAATAAGAAGATTTGATGAATTCAATGTCCAAAGGAATGAAACTGGAATAGGCACATATCGAAAGCAAATGCGGAACAATAGGATATACATGTGCCTATATGAGTCAATACGATATAGCATAAACGTTACACAACAGTTTTCAAGAATGCAATAATTTTAAGGACAAGAGCATACAAGAATTCAAAGTAGTAATATAAAGCTCAATTGAATAAGAAGGCTAAAAGATATCAATTTCCAAAGGAATGAAACCAGAATATGAGAAATCGACCAAAGCTCGATTTCTGGCAGAATACAGAAGGCACATTGAACAAATGATTCAAACGATCAATCGTGCTCCAATTTACTCAAAAATAATCATTGGATTATACTTTCAGATAAGACAGGCTTCATATGAATTGAACTGTCCAACAGAGAGAATTACAAATAATTTGGTAAGCAAGAGTCGTAGAACAAAATCTCTGTTTGCAAAATTCATAATGTCAGATTCAACAGATAACTGGGCAGGTGTTTGGATTCCAAATCTTTTAATCCATATATCAAAGAAAGGTCTACGAGTCTAGTTTCCAATGAAATCAGTTTTGAACAAATCAGAGTTTCCAACAAAGACTTATAGGCAGCTCGGTATCGAAAGGTCAGAATCTCAGAAATTGCACAGATTTGAATCGTTACGTCTAAACAGGAGATATATCAAATGCAAGGCTAGAACAATTCAAAGTTCCTCATATTCAAAGCAAATGTGGAGATAAAATTGGCAGTGAAGAAAGATCAGGTTACTTGCAATAAGACATATCAGAGCAATTATAGGAGAAACGATCAGGGAACTTGCAATAAGACATATCAGAGTAATTATAGGAGAAACGAACAGGAAACTTGCAATAGAAAGGATCGAAACAAGTGAGAAACTTGCCTTTCAAAGATTTCGATCCGGAGATTCAAAGAAGGTGCCAGCCCAAATCCTTCTACTTTTCCTCCGTGTCCTCTCTCTGTTTCGTTTTGTGCTCTCGTTTTCTTCCTTTCTTCGCAACTACACCACGTGTCGAACATCGAGGCACAGTCACCTGCTCTCTCTTACTCTCATTCCTTCTTTTTTTTTCCCAAACGCAGCTGCCACAGTCGCCGCCGTTGCCGCTGCTACAATCGCAGCCCCTTTTTCCCCCTTTCCTTTCTTTTCTTTCCCAGCTGCAACTGCCGCAGTCGCAGTCGTAACCATGGCCGCAGCCACCTCAACCGCAGCCTTTTCTTTCTCCCCTGCTCTATTTCCTCTCCTTCTCTTCCAGCTGCAGCTGCCACTGCCACAGCTGCCTCTCCTTCTCCTCTTCCTCTCTTCTTCCCTTTTTCTTTCTCTTCTTCTTCATTTCCTTCTCTTCTTTCCCAGCTGCACTGCTGCAGTCGCAGCCTCAGCCACGGCCACAGCCTCTTCTTCCTCCCCTGCTCATCTTCCTCTCCTTCTTCTCTTCCAACTGCAGCTGCCATCGCCGCAGCCGCAGCCCCTTCTTTCCCTTCTCTTCTTCCTCTCCTTCCCTTCTCTTCCTTCCTCTTACTCTTTCCCTGCCATAGCTGCAGCTGCCACAGCCGCAGCCGCAGCTACTTCTTTCCCTTCTCCTCTTCCTTCTCCTTCCTTTCTTCTTCTTCTCTTCTTCTCCTTCCTCCCCTTCTTCTTCCCGGCGTCACACACACCCTCTCCTCTGTTTCCTCTGCAAGGAAACAGAGGTATCACAACCTCTTCTCCTGCTTCCCCTTCTTCTTCTCTTCCTCTTCTTCTTCTTCTGCTCTTCTCCTACCCGACACCCCACACGTCTCCTCTGTTTCCACCTGCAGGAAACAGAGGTGCTGCAGCCCTAGCTGCTGCCACCTCTCGCTCCTCTCCCTCTTCCCTCTCTTTTCCCTCTTCTTCTCCTTCTCTTCTTCTCCTCTTTCCCTTTTCCTCCCCGGCGTCACACACACCCTCTCCTCTGTTTCCTCTACAGGAACAGAGGCATCACAACCTCTTCTCCTGCTTCCTCTTCTTCTTCTCTTCCTCTTCTTCTTCTTCTCCTCTTCGAACGCCCCACACCTCTCCTCTGTTTCCACCTGCAGGAAACAGAGGTGCTGCAGCCCTAGCTGCTGCCACCTCTCGCTCCTCTCCCTCTTCCCTCTCGTTTCCCTCTTCTTCTCCTTCTCTTCTTCTCCTCTTTCCCTTTTCCTCCCCGGCGTCACACACACCCTCTCCTCTGTTTCCTCTGCAGGAACAGAGGCATCACAACCTCTTCTCCTGCTTCCTCTTCTTCTTCTCTTCCTCTTCTTCTTCTTCTCCTCTTCGAACGCCCCACACCTCTCCTCTGTTTCCACCTGCAGGAAACAGAGGTGCTGCAGCCCTAGCTGCTGCCACCTCTCGCTCCTCTCCCTCTTCCCTCTCTTTTCCCTCTTCTTCTCCTTCTCTTCTTCTCCTCTTTCCCTTTTCCTCCCCAACGCCACACACCTCCTCGCTGCAGCCTTGCCGCAGCTATTCTCCTCTCTTCTTTTTCTTCTTCTTCTTCTTCTTCTTCTCTTCTCCCTCTTCTTCCTCTCTTCTTCTCCCCACGCTCCACCGCTCCTCTCTCTGTTCGAGAAACAGACCCACGCCCCACCGCTTCTCTCTCTGTTCGAGGAACAGAGAGCGTGGGAGGCGGTGGGATAAAACCGAATTTTCGGTTTTCCTTTATCTTTTTTTTCTTTTTGCAACTTAACAGTTTAGTCCTTGAAATTTCCATATTTACATATAGGTCCCCCGATTTATAAATAAATCTTTATTAATAATTTTCAAAAGTGAGGGATATTACATAGCCCGACGACTGTGTATCGTTCACGGCAAGCGCGTGCCGAAACCATCGGCACTTTCTAGAATGATCTCGGAATCGCTATTGCGACCCCAATCCGGAAAGCTCTCTCCGAGCCCCTCGATACTGACTGCGTAGCAGTCACAGCAAATTTCCAGCCCCAAAACAATCGTCTCGGAGCTCTACGGGAGATGTTTCGTATCCCGGGATGCAAAAAGGAGTGCAACACGATGACTTCCCAGGGGGTCACCCATCGTAGTACTACTTTTGCCCAAGCACGCTTAACTTCGGTGTTTTGATGGGATCTGGTGATTTAGTGCTGCCATTATCGCACCCGTTTCGCGAGCTTCGTCCCTCGCCTATGTGCAAGTCACGGTCGGCGCATCAACGTCCGGAGCCTCTTGCCCGTCACGAAACTGTCTTCGCTTTCTCGAACGTTCACGAAATCCCTATTGCAAGCTCTCTCCGTGCCCTAGCCCGACGACTGCGTATCGGTCACGGCAAGCGCGTGCCGAAATCATCGGCACTTTCTAGAACGATCTCCGAATCGCTATTGCGACCCCAATCCGGAAAGCTCTCTCCGAGCCCCTCGATACTACTCTGGCCCAAGACTTCCCAGGGGGTCACCCATCGTAGTACTACTCTGGCCCAAGCACGCTTAACTTCGGTGTTTTGATGGGATCCGGTGATTTAGTGCTGCCATTATCGCACCCGTTTCCCGTGCTTCGTCCCTCGCCTATGTGTTCGTCGCGGTCGGCGCGTCAACGTCCGGAGCCTCATGCCCGTCACGAAACCGTCGTCGCTTTCTCGAACGTTCACGAAATCCCTATTGCAAGCTCTCTCCGAGCCCTAGCCCGACGACTGCGTATCGGTCACGGCTAGCGCGTTCCGAAATCATCGGCACTTTCTAGAACGATCTCGGAATCGCTATTGCGACCCCAATCCGGAAAGCTCTCTCCGAGCCCCTCGATACTGACTGCGTAGCGATCACAGCAAATTTCCAGCCCCAAAACAATCGTCTCGGAGCTCTACGGGAGATGTTTCGTATCCCGGGATGCAAAAAGGAGTGCAACACGATGACTTCCCAGGGGGTCACCCATCGTAGTACTACTCTGGCCCAAGCACGCTTAACTTCGGTGTTTCGATGGGATCCGGTGATTTAGTGCTGCCATTATCGCACCCGTTTCGCGAGCTTCGTCCCTCGCCTATGTGCACGTCGCGGTCGGCGCATCAACGTCCAGAGCCTCTTGCCCGTCACGAAACCGTCGTCGCTTTCTCGAACGTTCACGAAATCCCTATTGCAAGCCATCTCCGAGCCCTAGCCAGACGACTGTGTATCGGTCACGGCAAGCGCGTGCCGAAACCATCGGCACTTTCTAGAACGATCTCGGAATCGCTATTGCGACCCCAATCCGGAAAGCTCTCTCCGAGCCCCTCTATACTGACTGCGTAGCGGTCACAGCAAATTTCCAGCCCCAAAACAATCGTCTCGGAGCTCTACGGGAGATGTTTCGTATCTAGGGATGCAAAGAGGAGTGCAACACGAAGACTTACCAGGGGGTCAGCCATCGTAGTACTACTCTGGCCAAAGCACGCTTAACTTCGGTGTTTTGATAGGATCTGGTGATTTAGTGCTGCCATTATAGCACCCGTTTCGCGAGCTTCGTCCCTCGCCTATGTGTACGTCGCGGTCGGCGCATCAACGTCCGGAGCCTCTTGCCCGTCACGAAACCGTCATCGCTTTCTCGAACGTTCACGAAATCCCTATTGCAATCTCTCTCCGAGCCCTAGCCCGACGACTGCGTATCGGTCACGGCAAGCTCGTGCCGAAATCATCGGCACTTTCTAGAACGATCTCGGAATCGCTATTGCGACCCCAATCCAGAAAGCTCTCTCCGAGCCCCTCGATACTGACTGCGTAGCGGTCACAGCAAATTTCCAGCCCCAAAACATTCGTCTCGGAGCTCTACGGGAGATGTTTCGTATCCCGGGATGCAAAAAGGAGTGCAACATGAGGACTCCCCAGGGGGTCACCCATCGTAGTACTACTCTGGCCCAAGCACGCTTAACTTCGGTGTTTTGATGGGATCCGGTGATTTAGTGCTGCCATTATCGCACCCGTTTCCCGTGCTTCGTCCCTCGCCTATGTGTTCGTCGCGGTCGGCGCGTCAACGTCCGGAGCCTCTGGCCCGTCACGAAACCGTCGTCGCTTTCTCGAACGTTCACGAAATCCCTATTGCAAGCTCTCTCCGAGCCCTAGCCCGACGACTGCGTATCGGTCACGGCTAGCGCGTTCCGAAATCATCGGCACTTTCTAGAACGATCTCAGAATCGCTATTGCGACCCCAATCCGGAAAGCTCTCTCCGAGCCCCTCGATACTGACTGCGTAGCGGTCACAGCAAATTTCCAGCCCCAAAACAATCATCTCGGAGCTCTACGGGAGATGTTTCGTATCCCGGGATGCAAAAAGGAATGCAACACGATGACTTCCCAGGGGGTCACCCATCGTAGTACTACTCTGGCCCAAGCACGCTTAACTTCGGTGTTTTGATGGGATCCGGTGATTTAGTGCTGCCATTATCGCACCCGTTTCGCGAGCTTCGTCCCTCGCCTATGTGCACGTCACGGTCGGCGCATCAACGTCCGGAGCCTCTTGCCCGTCACGAAACCGTCGTCGCTTTCTCGAACGTTCACGAAATCCCTATTGCAAGCCCTCTCTGAGCCCTAGCCCGACGACTGTGTATCGGTCACGGCAAGCGCGTGCCGAAACCATCGGCACTTTCTAGAACGATCTCGGAATCGCTATTGCGACCCCAATCCGGAAAGCTCTCTCCGAGCCCCTCTATACTGTCTGCGTAGCGGTCACAGCAAATTTCCAGCCCCAAAACAATCGTCTCGGAGCTCTACGGGAGATGTTTCGTATCCCGGGAAGCAAAAAGGAGTGCAACACGAAGACTTCCCAGGGGGTCAGCCATCGTAGTACTACTCGGGCCCAAGCACGCTTAACTTCGGTGTTTTGATGGGATCCGGTGATTTAGTGCTGCCAGTATCGCACCCGTTTCGCGAGCTTCGTCCCTCGCCTATGTGCACGTCGCGGTCGGCGCATCAACGTCCAGAGCCTCTTGCCCGTCACGAAATCGTCGTCGCTTTCTCGAACGTTCACGAAATCCCTATTGCAAGCCCTCTCCGAGCCCTAGCCCGACGACTGTGTATCGGTCACGGCAAGCACGTGCCGAAACCATCGGCACTTTCTAGAACGATCTCGGAATCGCTATTGCGACCCCAATCCGGAAAGCTCTCTCCGAGCCCCTCTATACTGACAGCGTAGCGGTCACAGCAAATTTCCAGCCCCAAAACAATCGTCTCGGAGCTCTACGGGAGATGTTTCGTATCCCGGGATGCAAAAAGGAGTGCAACACGAAGACTTCCCAGGGGGTCAGCCATCGTAGTACTACTCTGGCCCAAGCACGCTTAACTTCGGTGTTTTGATGGGATCCGGGGATTTAGTGCTGCCATTATCGCACCCGTTTCGCGAGCTTCGTCCCTCGCCTATGTGCACGTCGCGGTCGGCGCATCAACGTCCAGAGCCTCTTGCCCGTCACGAAACCGTCGTCGCTTTCTCGAACGTTCACGAAATCCCTATTGCAAGCCCTCTCCGAGCCCTAGCCCGACGACTGTGTATCGGTCACGGCAAGCGCGTGCCGAAACCATCGGCACTTTCTAGAACGATCTCGGAATCGCTATTGCGACCCCAATCCGGAAAGCTCTCTCCGAGCCCCTCGATACTGACAGCGTAGCGGTCACAGCAAATTTCCAGCCCCAAAACAATCGTCTCGGAGCTCTTCGGGAGACGTTTCGTATCCCGGGATGCAAAAAGGAGTGCAACACGAGGACTTCCCAGGGGGTCACAAATCCTAGTACTACTCTGGCCCAAACATGCTTAACTTCGGTGTTTTGATGGGATCCGGTGATTTAGTGCTGCAATTATTGCACCCGTTTCGCGAGCTTCGTCCCTCGCCTATGTGCACGTCGCGGTCGGCGCATCAACGTCCGGAGCCTCTTGCCCGTCACGAAACTGTCGTCGCTTTCTCGGTCGTTCACGAAATCCCTATTGCAAGCTCTCTCCGTGCCCTAGCCCGACGACTGCGTATCGGTCACGGCAAGCGCGTGCCGAAATCATCGGCACTTTCTAGAACGATCTCGGAATCGCTATTGCGACCCCAATCCGGAAAGCTCTCTCCGAGCCCCTCGATACTGACTGCGTAGCGGTCACAGCAAATTTCCAACCCCAAAACAATCGTCTCGGAGCTCTACGGGAGATCTTTCGTTTCCCGGGATGCAGAAAGGAGTGCAACAAGATGACTTCCCAGGGGGTCACCCATCGTAGTACTACTTTTGCCCAAGCACGCGTAACTTCGGTGTTTTGATGGGATCTGGTGATTTAGTGCTGCCATTATCGCACCCGTTTCGCGAGCTTCGTCCCTCGCCTATGTGCAAGTCACGGTCGGCGCATCAACGTCCGGAGCCTCTTGCCCGTCACGAAACTGTCATCGCTTTCTCGAACGTTCACGAAATCCCTATTGCAAGCTCTCTCCGTGCCCTAGCCCGACGACTGCGTATCGGTCACGGCAAGCGCGTGCCGAAATCATCGGCACTTTCTAGAACGATCTCCGAATCGCTATTGCGACCCCAATCCGGAAAGCTCTCTCCGAGCCCCTCGATACTACTCTGGCCCAAGACTTCCCAGGGGGACACCCATCGTAGTACTACTCTGGCCCAAGCACGCTTAACTTCGGTGTTTTGATGGGATCCGGTGATTTAGTGCTGCCATTATCGCACCCGTTTCCCGTGCTTCGTCCCTCGCCTATGTGTTCGTCGCGGTCGGCGCGTCAACGTCCGGAGCCTCTTGCCCGTCACGAAACCGTCGTCGCTTTCTCGAACGTTCACGAAATCCCTATTGCAAGCTCTCTCCGAGCCCTAGCCCGACGACTGCGTATCGGTCACGGCTAGCGCGTTCCGAAATCATCGGCACTTTCTAGAACGATCTCGGAATCGCTATTGCGACCCCAATCCGGAAAGCTCTCTCCGAGCCCCTCGATACTGACGGCGTAGCGGTCACAGCAAATTTCCAGCCCCAAAACAATCGTCTCGGAGCTCTACGGGAGATGTTTCGTATCCCGGGATGCAAAAAGGAGTGCAACACGATGACTTCCCAGGGGGTCACCCATCGTAGTACTACTCTGGCCCAAGCACGCTTAACTTCGGTGTTTTGATGGGATCCGGTGATTTAGTGCTGCCATTATCGCACCCGTTTCGCGAGCTTCGTCCCTCGCCTATGTGCACGTCGCGGTCGGCGCATCAACGTCCAGAGCCTCTTGCCCGTCACGAAACCGTCGTCGCTTTCTCGAACGTTCACGAAATCCCTATTGCAAGCCCTCTCCGAGCCCTAGCCCGACGACTGTGTATCGGTCACGGCAAGCGCGTGCCGAAACCATCGGCACTTTCTAGAACGATCTCGGAATCGCTATTGCGACCCCAATCCGGAAAGCTCTCTCCGAGCCCCTCGATACTGACAGCGTAGCGGTCACAGCAAATTTCCAGCCCCAAAACAATCGTCTCGGAGCTCTTCGGGAGACGTTTCGTATCCCGGGATGCAAAAGGAGTGCAACACGAGGACTTCCCAGGGGGTCACAAATCCTAGTACTACTCTGGCCCAAGCATGCTTAACTTCGGTGTTTTGATGGGATCCGGTGATTTAGTGCTGCCATTATCGCACCCGTTTCGCGAGCTTCGTCCCTCGCCTATGTGCACGTCGCGGTCGGCGCATCAACGTCCGGAGCCTCTTGCCCGTCACGAAACTGTCGTCGCTTTCTCGAACGTTCACGAAATCCCTATTGCAAGCTCTCTCCGTGCCCTAGCCCGACGACTGCGTATCGGTCACGGTAAGCGCGTGCCGAAATCATCGGCACTTTCTAGAACGATCTCGGAATCGCTATTGCGACCCCAATCCGGAAAGCTCTCTCCGAGCCCCTCGATACTGACTGCGTAGCGGTCACAGCAAATTTCCAACCCCAAAACAATCGTCTCGGAGCTCTACGGGAGATCTTTCGTATCCCGGGATGCAAAAAGGAGTGCAACAAGATGACTTCCCAGGGGGTCACCCATCGTAGTACTACTTTTGCCCAAGCACGCTTAACTTCGGTGTTTTGATGGGATCTGGAGATTTAGTGCTGCCATTATCGCACCCGTTTCGCGAGCTTTGTCCCTCGCCTATGTGCAAGTCACGGTCGGCGCATCAACGTCCGGAGCCTCTTGCCCGTCACGAAACTGTCCTCGCTTTCTCGAACGTTCACGAAATCCCTATTGCAAGCTCTCTCCGTGCCCTAGCCCGACGACTGTGTATCGGTCACGGCAAGCGCGTGCCGAAATCATCGGCACTTTCTAGAACGATCTCCGAATCGCTATTGCGACCCCAATCCGGAAAGCTCTCTCCGAGCCCCTCGATACTGACTGCGTAGCGGTCACAGCAAATTTCCAACCCCAAAACAATCGTCTCGGAGCTCTACGGGAGATCTTTCGTATCCCGGGATGCAAAAAGGAGTGCAACAAGATGACTTCCCAGGGGGTCACCCATCGTAGTACTACTTTTGCCCAAGCACGCTTAACTTCGGTGTTTTGATGGGATCTGGTGATTTAGTGCTGCCATTATCGTACCCGTTTCGCGAGCTTCGTCCCTCGCCTATGTGCAAGTCACGGTCGGCGCATCAACGTCCGGAGCCTCTTGCCCGTCACGAAACTGTCATCGCTTTCTCGAACGTTCACGAAATCCCTATTGCAAGCTCTCTCCGTGCCCTAGCCCGACGACTGCGTATCGGTCACGGCAAGCGCGTGCCGAAATCATCGGCACTTTCTAGAACGATCTCCGAATCGCTATTGCGACCCCAATCCGTAAAGCTCTCTCCGAGCCCCTCGATACTACTCTGGCCCAAGACTTCCCAGGGGGTCACCCATCGTAGTACTACTCTGGCCCAAGCACGCTTAACTTCGGTGTTTTGATGGGATCCGGTGATTTAGTGCTGCCATTATCGCACCCGTTTCCCGTGCTTCGTCCCTCGCCTATGTGTTCGTCGCGGTCGGCGCGTCAACTTCCGGAGCCTCTTGCCCGTCACGAAACCGTCGTCGCTTTCTCGAACGTTCACGAAATCCCTATTGCAAGCTCTCTCCGAGCCTTAGCCCGACGACTGCGTATCGGTCACGGCAAGCGCGTTCCGAAATCGTCGGCACTTTCTAGAACGATCTCGGAATCGCTATTGCGACCCCAATCCGGAAAGCTCTCTCCGAGCCCCTCGATACTGACTGCGTAGCGGTCACAGCAAATTTCCAGCCCCAAAACAATCGTCTCGGAGCTCTACGGGAGATGTTTCGTATCCCGGGATGCAAAAAGGAGTGCAACACGAAGACTTCCCAGGGGGTCACCCATCGTAGTACTACTCTGGCCCAAGCAAGCTTAACTTCGGTGTTTTGATAGGATCTGGTGATTTAGTGCTGGCATTATCGCCCCTGTTTCGCGAGCTTCCTCCCTCGCCTATGTGCACGTCGCGGTCGGCGCATCAACGTCCGGAGCCTCTTGCCCGTCACGAAACCGTCGTCGCTTTCTCGAACGTTCACGAAATCCCTATTGCAAGCCCTATCCGAGCCCTAGCCCGACGACTGTGTATCGGTCACGGCAAGCGCGTGCCGAAACCATCGGCACTTTCTAGAACGATATCGGGATCGCTATTGCGACCCAAATCCGGAAAGCTCTCTCCGAGCCCCTCGATACTGACTGCGTAGCGGTCACAGCAAATTTCCAGCCCCAAAACAATCGTCTCGGAGCTCTACGGGAGATGTTTCGTATCCCGGGATGCAAAAAGGAGTGCAACACGAAGACTTCCCAGGGTGTCACCCATCGTAGTACTACTCTGGCCCAAGCACGCTTAACTTCGGTGTTTTGATAGGATCTGGAGATTTAGTGCTGCCATTATCGTACCCGTTTCGCGAGCTTCGTCCCTCGCCTATGTGTACGTCGCGGTCGGCGCGTCAACGTCCGGAGCCTCTTGCCCATCACGAAACCGTCATCGCTTTCTCGAACGTTCACGAAATCCCTATTGCAATCTCTCTCCGAGCCCTAGCCAGACGACTGCGTATCGGTCACGGCAAGCTCGTGCCGAAATCATCGGCACTTTCTAGAACGATCTCGGAATCGCTATTGCGACCCCAATCCGGAAAGCTCTCTACGAGCCCCTCGATACTGACTGCGTAGCGGTCACAGCAAATTTCCAGCCCCAAAACATTCGTCTCGGA
Source organism: Musa acuminata AAA Group (assembly GCF_036884655.1). Taxonomy (NCBI): domain Eukaryota; kingdom Viridiplantae; phylum Streptophyta; class Magnoliopsida; order Zingiberales; family Musaceae; genus Musa; species Musa acuminata. The sequence goes on along the minus strand of NC_088338.1, from coordinate 24,779,829 downwards.
GCTCTACGGGAGATGTTTCGTATCCCGGGATGCAAAAAGGAGTGCAACATGAGGACTTCCCAGGGGGTCACCCATCGTAGTACTACTCTGGCCCAAGCACGCTTAACTTCGGTGTTTTGATGGGATCCGGTGATTTAGTGCTGCCATTATCGCACCCGTTTCCCGTGCTTCGTCCCTCGCCTATGTGTTCGTCGCGGTCGGCGCGTCAACGTCCGGAGCCTCTTGCCCGTCACGAAACCTTCGTCGCTTTCTCGAACGTTCACGAAATCCCTATTGCAAGCTCTCTCCGAGCCCTAGCCCGACGACTGCGTATCGGTCACGGCAAGCGCGTTCCGAAATCATCGGCACTTTCTAGAACGATCTCGGAATCGCTATTGCGACCCCAATCCGGAAAGCTCTCTCCGAGCCCCTCGATACTGACTGCGTAGCGGTCACAGCAAATTTCCAACCCCAAAACAATCGTCTCGGAGCTCTACGGGAGATCTTTCGTATCCCGGGATGCAAAAAGGAGTGCAACAAGATGACTTCCCAGGGGGTCACCCATCGTAGTACTACTTTTGCCCAAGCACGCTTAACTTCGGTGTTTTGATGGGATCTGGAGATTTAGTGCTGCCATTATCGCACCCGTTTCGCGAGCTTCGTCCCTCGCCTATGTGCAAGTCACGGTCGGCGCATCAACGTCCGGAGCCTCTTGCCCGTCACGAAACTGTCCTCGCTTTCTCGAACGTTCACGAAATCCCTATTGCAAGCTCTCTCCGTGCCCTAGCCCGACGACTGTGTATCGGTCACGGCAAGCGCGTGCCGAAATCATCGGCACTTTCTAGAACGATCTCCGAATCGCTATTGCGACCCCAATCCGGAAAGCTCTCTCCGAGCCCCTCGATACTGACTGCGTAGCGGTCACAGCAAATTTCCAACCCCAAAACAATCGTCTCGGAGCTCTACGGGAGATCTTTCGTATCCCGGGATGCAAAAAGGAGTGCAACAAGATGACTTCCCAGGGGGTCACCCATCGTAGTACTACTTTTGCCCAAGCACGCTTAACTTCGGTGTTTTGATGGGATCTGGTGATTTAGTGCTGCCATTATCACACCCGTTTCGCGAGCTTCGTCCCTCGCCTATGTGCAAGTCACGGTCGGCGCATCAACGTCCGGAGCCTCTTGCCCGTCACGAAACTGTCATCGCTTTCTCGAACGTTCACGATATCCCTATTGCAAGCTCTCTCCGTGCCCTAGCCCGACGACTGCGTATCGGTCACGGCAAGCGCGTGCCGAAATCATCGGCACTTTCTAGAACGATCTCCGAATCGCTATTGCGACCCCAATCCGGAAAGCTCTCTCCGAGCCCCTCGATACTACTCTGGCCCAAGACTTCCCAGGGGGTCACCCATCGTAGTACTACTATGGCCCAAGCACGCTTAACTTCGATGTTTTGATGGGATCCGGTGATTTAGTGCTGCCATTATCGCACCCGTTTCCCGTGCTTCGTCCCTCGCCTATGTGTTCGTCGCGGTCGGCGCGTCAACATCCGGAGCCTCTTGCCCGTCACGAAACCGTCGTCGCTTTCTCGAACGTTCACGAAATCCCTATTGCAAGCTCTCTCCGAGCCCTAGCCCGACGACTGCGTATCGGTCACGGCAAGCGCGTTCCGAAATCGTCGGCACTTTCTAGAACGATCTCGGAATCGCTATTGCGACCCCAATCCGGAAAGCTCTCTCCGAGCCCCTCGATACTGACTGCGTAGCGGTCACAGCAAATTTCCAACCCCAAAACAATCGTCTCGGAGCTCTACGGGAGATCTATCGTATCCTGGGATGCAAAAAGGAGTGCAACAAGATGACTTCCCAGGGGGTCACCCATCGTAGTACTACTTTTGCCCAAGCACGCTTAACTTCGGTGTTTTGAAGGGATCTGGAGATTTAGTGCTGCCATTATCGCACCCGTTTCGCGAGCTTCGTCCCTCGCCTATGTGCAAGTCACGGTCGGCGCATCAACGTCCGGAGCCTCTTGCCCGTCACGAAACTGTCCTCGCTTTCTCGAACGTTCACGAAATCCCTATTGCAAGCTCTCTCCGTGCCCTAGCCCGACGACTGTGTATCGGTCACGGCAAGCGCGTGCCGAAATCATCGGCACTTTCTAGAACGATCTCCGAATCGCTATTGCGACCCCAATCCGGAAAGCTCTCTCCGAGCCCCTCGATACTGACTGCGTAGCGGTCACAGCAAATTTCCAACCCCAAAACAATCGTCTCGGAGCTCTACGGGAGATCTTTCGTATCCCGGGATGCAAAAAGGAGTGCAACAAGATGACTTCCCAGGGGGTCACCCATCGTAGTACTACTTTTGCCCAAGCACGCTTAACTTCGGTGTTTTGATGGGATCTGGTGATTTAGTGCTGCCATTATCGCACCCGTTTCGCGAGCTTCGTCCCTCGCCTATGTGCAAGTCACGGTCGGCGCATCAACGTCCGGAGCCTCTTGCCCATCACGAAACTGTCATCGCTTTCTCGAACGTTCACGAAATCCCTATTGCAAGCTCTCTCCGTGCCCTAGCCCGACGACTGCGTATCGGTCACGGCAAGCGCGTGCCGAAATCATCGGCACTTTCTAGAACGATCTCCGAATCGCTATTGCGACCCCAATCCGGAAAGCTCTCTCCGAGCCCCTCGATACTACTCTGGCCCAAGACTTCCCAGGGGGTCACCCATCGTAGTACTACTCTGGCCCAAGCACGCTTAACTTCGGTGTTTTGATGGGATCCGGTGATTTAGTGCTGCCATTATCGCACCCGTTTCCCGTGCTTCGTCCCTCGCCTATGTGTTCGTTGCGGTCGGCGCGTCAACTTCCGGAGCCTCTTGCCCGTCACGAAACCGTCGTCGCTTTCTCGAACGTTCACGAAATCCCTATTGCAAGCTCTCTCCGAGCCCTAGCCCGACGACTGCGTATCGGTCACGGCAAGCGCGTTCCGAAATCGTCGGCACTTTCTAGAACGATCTCGGAATCGCTATTGCGACCCCAATCCGGAAAGCTCTCTCCGAGCCCCTCGATACTGACTGCGTAGCGGTCACAGCAAATTTCCAGCCCCAAAACAATCGTCTCGGAGCTCTACGGGAGATGTTTCGTATCCCGGGATGCAAAAAGGAGTGCAACACGAAGACTTCCCAGGGGGTCACCCATCGTAGTACTACTCTGGCCCAAGCACGCTTAACTTCGGTGTTTTGATAGGATCTGGTGATTTAGTGCTGGCATTATCGCCCCTGTTTCGCGAGCTTCCTCCCTCGCCTATGTGCACGTCGCGGTCGGCGCATCAACGTCCGGAGCCTCTTGCCCGTCACGAAACCGTCGTCGCTTTCTCGAACGTTCACGAAATCCCTATTGCAAGCCCTATCCGAGCCCTAGCCCGACGACTGTGTATCGGTCACGGCAAGCGCGTGCCGAAACCATCGGCACTTTCTAGAACGATATCGGGATCGCTATTGCGACCCAAATCCGGAAAGCTCTCTCCGAGCCCCTCGATACTGACTGCGTAGCGGTCACAGCAAATTTCCAGCCCCAAAACAATCGTCTCGGAGCTCTACGGGAGATGTTTCGTATCCCGGGATGCAAAAAGGAGTGCAACACGAAGACTTCCCAGGGTGTCACCCATCGTAGTACTACTCTGGCCCAAGCACGCTTAACTTCGGTGTTTTGATAGGATCTGGTGATTTAGTGCTGCCATTATCGTACCCGTTTCGCGAGCTTCGTCCCTCGCCTATGTGTACGTCGCGGTCGGCGCGTCAACGTCCGGAGCCTCTTGCCCGTCACGAAACCGTCATCGCTTTCTCGAACGTTCACGAAATCCCTATTGCAATCTCTCTCCGAGCCCTAGCCAGACGACTGCGTATCGGTCACGGCAAGCTCGTGCCGAAATCATCGGCACTTTCTAGAACGATCTCGGAATCGCTATTGCGACCCCAATCCGGAAAGCTCTCTACGAGCCCCTCGATACTGACTGCGTAGCGGTCACAGCAAATTTCCAGCCCCAAAACATTCGTCTCGGAGCTCTACGGGAGATGTTTCGTATCCCGGGATGCAAAAAGGAGTGCAACATGAGGACTTCCCAGGGGGTCACCCATCGTAGTACTACTCTGGCCCAAGCACGCTTAACTTCGGTGTTTTGATGGGATCCGGTGATTTAGTGCTGCCATTATCGCACCCGTTTCCCGTGCTTCGTCCCTCGCCTATGTGTTCGTCGCGGTCGGCGCGTCAACGTCCGGAGCCTCTTGCCCGTCACGAAATCTTCGTCGCTTTCTCGAACGTTCACGAAATCCCTATTGCAAGCTCTCTCCGAGCCCTAGCCCGACGACTGCGTATCGGTCACGGCAAGCGCGTTCCGAAATCATCGGCACTTTCTAGAACGATCTCGGAATCGCTATTGCGACCCCAATCCGGAAAGCTCTCTCCGAGCCCCTCGATACTGACTGCGTAGCGGTCACAGCAAATTTCCAACCCCAAAACAATCGTCTCGGAGCTCTACGGGAGATCTTTCGTATCCCGGGATGCAAAAAGGAGTGCAACAAGATGACTTCCCAGGGGGTCACCCATCGTAGTACTACTTTTGCCCAAGCACGCTTAACTTCGGTGTTTTGATGGGATCTGGTGATTTAGTGCTGCCATTATCGCACCCGTTTCGCGAGCTTCGTCCCTCGCCTATGTGCAAGTCACGGTCGGCGCATCAACGTCCGGAGCCTCTTGCCCATCACGAAACTGTCATCGCTTTCTCGAACGTTCACGAAATCCCTATTGCAAGCTCTCTCCGTGCCCTAGCCCGACGACTGCGTATCGGTCACGGCAAGCGCGTGCCGAAATCATCGGCACTTTCTAGAACGATCTCCGAATCGCTATTGCGACCCCAATCCGGAAAGCTCTCTCCGAGCCCCTCGATACTACTCTGGCCCAAGACTTCCCAGGGGGTCACCCATCGTAGTACTACTCTGGCCCAAGCACGCTTAACTTCGGTGTTTTGATGGGATCCGGTGATTTAGTGCTGCCATTATCGCACCCGTTTCCCGTGCTTCGTCCCTCGCCTATGTGTTCGTTGCGGTCGGCGCGTCAACTTCCGGAGCCTCTTGCCCGTCACGAAACCGTCGTCGCTTTCTCGAACGTTCACGAAATCCCTATTGCAAGCTCTCTCCGAGCCCTAGCCCGACGACTGCGTATCGGTCACGGCAAGCGCGTTCCGAAATCGTCGGCACTTTCTAGAACGATCTCGGAATCGCTATTGCGACCCCAATCCGGAAAGCTCTCTCCGAGCCCCTCGATACTGACTGCGTAGCGGTCACAGCAAATTTCCAGCCCCAAAACAATCGTCTCGGAGCTCTACGGGAGATGTTTCGTATCCCGGGATGCAAAAAGGAGTGCAACACGAAGACTTCCCAGGGGGTCACCCATCGTAGTACTACTCTGGCCCAAGCACGCTTAACTTCGGTGTTTTGATAGGATCTGGTGATTTAGTGCTGGCATTATCGCCCCTGTTTCGCGAGCTTCCTCCCTCGCCTATGTGCACGTCGCGGTCGGCGCATCAACGTCCGGAGCCTCTTGCCCGTCACGAAACCGTCGTCGCTTTCTCGAACGTTCACGAAATCCCTATTGCAAGCCCTATCCGAGCCCTAGCCCGACGACTGTGTATCGGTCACGGCAAGCGCGTGCCGAAACCATCGGCACTTTCTAGAACGATATCGGGATCGCTATTGCGACCCAAATCCGGAAAGCTCTCTCCGAGCCCCCTCGATACTAACTGCGTAGCGGTCACAGCAAATTTCCAGCCCCAAAACAATCGTCTCGGAGCTCTACGGGAGATGTTTCGTATCCCGGGATGCAAAAAGGAGTGCAACACGAAGACTTCCCAGGGTGTCACCCATCGTAGTACTACTCTGGCCCAAGCACGCTTAACTTCGGTGTTTTGATAGGATCTGGTGATTTAGTGCTGCCATTATCGTACCCGTTTCGCGAGCTTCGTCCCTCGCCTATGTGTACGTCGCGGTCGGCGCGTCAACGTCCGGAGCCTCTTGCCCGTCACGAAACCGTCATCGCTTTCTCGAACGTTCACGAAATCCCTATTGCAATCTCTCTCCGAGCCCTAGCCAGACGACTGCGTATCGGTCACGGCAAGCTCGTGCCGAAATCATCGGCACTTTCTAGAACGATCTCGGAATCGCTATTGCGACCCCAATCCGGAAAGCTCTCTACGAGCCCCTCGATACTGACTGCGTAGCGGTCACAGCAAATTTCCAGCCCCAAAACATTCGTCTCGGAGCTCTACGGGAGATGTTTCGTATCCCGGGATGCAAAAAGGAGTGCAACATGAGGACTTCCTAGGGGGTCACCCATCGTAGTACTACTCTGGCCCAAGCACGCTTAACTTCGGTGTTTTGATGGGATCCGGTGATTTAGTGCTGCCATTATCGCACCCGTTTCCCGTGCTTCGTCCCTCGCCTATGTGTTCGTCGCGGTCGGCGCGTCAACGTCCGGAGCCTCTTGCCCGTCACGAAATCTTCGTCGCTTTCTCGAACGTTCACGAAATCCCTATTGCAAGCTCTCTCCGAGCCCTAGCCCGACGACTGCGTATCGGTCACGGCAAGCGCGTTCCGAAATCATCGGCACTTTCTAGAACGATCTCGGAATCGCTATTGCGACCCCAATCCGGAAAGCTCTCTCCGAGCCCCTCGATACTGACTGCGTAGCGGTCACAGCAAATTTCCAGCCCCAAAACAATCGTCTCGGAGCTCTACGGGAGATGTTTCGTATCCCGGGATGCAAAAAGGAGTGCAACACGATGACTTCCCAGGGGGTCACCCATCGTAGTACTACTCTGGCCCAAGCACGCTTAACTTCGGTGTTTTCATGGGATCCGGTGATTTAGTGCTGCCATTATCGCACCCGTTTCGCAAGCTTCGTCCATCGCCTATGTGCACGTCACGGTCGGCGCATCAACGTCCGGAGCCTCTTGCCCGTCACGAAACCGTCGTCGCTTTCTCGAATGTTCACGAAATCCCTATTGCAAGCCCTCTCCGAGCCCTAGCCCGACGACTGCGTATCGGTGACGGCAAGCGCGTGCCGAAATCATCGGCACTTTCTAGAACGATCTCGGAATCGCTATTGCGACCCCAATCAGGAAAGCTCTCTCCGAGCCCCTCGATACTGACTGCGTAGCGGTCACAGCAAATTTCCAGCCCCAAAACAATCGTCTCGGAGCTCTACGGGAGATGTTTCATATCCCGGGATGCAAAAAGGAGTGCAACATGAAGACTTCCCAGGGGGTCACCCATCGTAGTACTACTCTGGCCCAAGCACGCTTAACTTCGGTGTTTTGATAGGATCTGGTGATTTAGTGCTAGCATTATCGCACCCGTTTCCCGTGCTTCGTCCCTCGCCTATGTGTACGTCGCGGTCGGCGCGTCAACGACCGGAGCCTCTTGCCCGTCACGAAACCGTCGTCGCTTTCTCGAACGTTCACGAAATCCCTATTGCAAGCCCTCTCCGAGCCCTAGCCCGACGACTGTGTATCGGACACGGCAAGCGCGTGCCGAAACCATCGGCACTTTCTAGAACGATCTCGGAATCGCTATTGCGACCCCAATCCGGAAAGCTCTCTCCGAGCCCCTCTATACTGACTGCGTATCGGTCACAGCAAATTTCCAGCCCCAAAACAATCGTCTCGGAGCTCTACGGGAGATGTTTCGTATCCCGGGTTGCAAAAAAGAGTGCAACACGAAGACTTCCCAGGGGGTCACCCATCGTAGTACTACTCTGGCCCAAGCACGCTTAACTTCGGTGTTTTGATAGGATCTGGTGATTTAGTGCTGGCATTATCGCACCCGTTTCCCGTGCTTCGTCCCTCGCCTACGTGTACGTCGCGGTCGGCGCATCAACGTCCGGAGCCTATTGCCCGTCACGAAACCGTCGTCGCTTTCTCGAACATTCACGAAATCCCTATTGCAAACCCTCTCCGAGCCCTAGCCCGATGACTGTGTATCGGTCACGGCAAGCGCGTGCCGAAACCATCGGCACTTTCTAGAACGATCTCGGAATCGCTATTGCGACCCCATTCTGGAAAGCTCTCTCCGAGCCCCTCTATACTGACTGCGTAGCGGTCACAGCAAATTTCCAGCCCCAAAACAATCGTCTCGGAGCTCTACGGGAGATGTTTCGTATCCCGAGATGCAAAAAGGAGTGCAACACGAAGACTTCCCAGGGGGTCACCCATCGTAGTACTACTCTGGCCCAAGCACGCTTAACTTCGGTGTTTTGATAGGATCCGGTGATTTAGTGCTGGCATTATCGCACCCGTTTCCCGTGCTTCGTCCCTCGCCTATGTGTACGTCGCGATCGGCGCGTCAACGTCCGGAGCCTCTTGCCCGTCACGAAACCGTTTTCGCTTTCTCGAACGTTCACGAAATCCCATTTGCAAGCCCTCTCCGAGCCCTAGCCCGACGACTGTGTATCGGTCACGGCAAGCGCGTGCCGAAACCATCGGCACTTTCTAGAACGATCTCGGAATTGCTATTGCGACCCCAATCCGGAAAGCTCTCTCCGAGACCCTCTATACTGATTGCGTAGCGGTCACAGCAAATTTCCAGCCCCAAAACAATCGTCTCGGAGCTCAACGGGAGATGTTTCGTATCCCGAGATGCAAAAAGGAGTGCAACACGAAGACTTCCCAGGGGGTCACCCATCGTAGTACTACTCTGGCCAAAGGACGCTTAACTTCGGTGTTTTGATAGGATCCGGTGATTTAGTGCTGGCATTATCGCACCCGTTTCCCGTGCTTCGTCCCTCGCCTATGTGTACGTCGCGGTCGGCGCATCAACGTCCGGAGCCTCTTGCCCGTCACGAAACCGTCGTCGCTTTCTCGAACGTTCATGAAATCCCTATTGCAAGCCCTCTCCGAGCCCTAGCCCGACGACTGTGTATCGGTCACTGCAAGCGCGTGCCGAAACCATCGGCACTTTCTAGAACGATCTCGGAATCGCTATTGCGACCCCAATCCGGAAAGCTCTCTCCGAGCCCCTCTATAATGACTGCGTAGCGGTCACAGCAAATTTCCAGCCCCAAAACAATCGTCTCGGAGCTCTACGGGAGATGTTTCATATCCCGGGATGCAAAAAGGAGTGCAACACGAAGACTTCCCAGGGGGTCTCTCATCGTAGTACTACTCTGGCCCAAGCACGCTTAACTTCGGTGTTTTGTTGGGATCCGGTGATTTAGTGCTGCCATTATCGCACCCTTTTCGCGAGCTTCGTCCCTCGCCTATGTGCACGTCGCGGTCGGCGCATAAACGTCCGGAGCCTCTTGCCCTTCACGAAACCGTCGTCGTTTTCTCGAACGTTCACGAAATCCCTATTGCATGCTCTCTCCGAGCCCTAGCCATAGCCCGACGACTGCGTATCGGTCACGGCAAGCGCGTTCCTAAATCATCGGCACTTTCTAGAACGATCTCGGAATCGCTATTGCGACCCCAATCCGGAAAGCTCTCTCCGAGCCCCTCGATACTGACAGCGTAGCGGTCACAGCAAATTTCCAGCCCCAAAACAATCGTCTCAGAGCTCTACGGGAGATGTTTCGTATCCCGAGATGCAAAAAGGAGTGCAACACGAAGACTTCCCAGGGGGTCACCCATCGTAGTACTACTCTGGCCCAAGCACGCTTAACTTCGGTGTTTTGATAGGATCCGGTGATTTAGTGCTGGCATTATCGCACCCGTTTCCCGTGCTTCGTCCCTCGCCTATGTGTCTGTCGCGGTCGGCGCGTCAACGTCCGGAGCCTCTTGCCCGTCACGAAACCGTCGTCGCTTTCTCGAACGTTCACGAAATCCCTATTGCAAGCCCTCTCCGAGCCCTAGCCCGACGACTGTGTATCGGTCACGGCAAGCGCGTGCCGAAACCATCGGCACTTTCTAGAACGATCTCGGAATCGCTATTGCGACCCCAATCCGGAAAGCTCTCTCCGAGCCCCTCTATACTGACTGCGTAGCTGTCACAGCAAATTTCTAGCCCCAAAACAATCGTCTCGGAGCTCTACGGGAGATGTTTCATATCCCGGGATGCAAAAAGGAGTGCAACACGAAGACTTCCCAGGGGGTCTCTCATCGTAGTACTACTTTGGCCCAAGCATGCTTAACTTCGGTGTTTTGATGGGATCCGGTGATTTAGTGCTGCCATTATCGCACCCTTTTCGTGAGCTTCGTCCCTCGCCTATGTGCTCGTCGCGGTCGGCGCATCAACGTCCGGAGCCTCTTGCCCGTCACGAAACCGTCGTCGCTTTCTCGAACGTTCACGAAATCCCTATTGCAAGCCCTCTCCGAGCCCTAGCCTGACGACTGCGTATCGGTCACGGTAAGCGCGTGCCGAAACCATCGAAACTTTCTAGAACGATATCGGAATCGCTATTGCGACCCCAATCCGGAAAGCTCTCTCCGAGCCCCTCGATACTGACTGCGTAGCGGTCACAGCAAATTTCCAGCCCCAAAACAATCGTCTCGGAGCTCTACGGGAGATGTTTCGTATCCCGGGATGCAAAAAGGAGTGCAACACGAAGACTTCCCAAGGGGTCACCCATCATAGTACTACTCTGGCCCAAGCACGCTTAACATCAGTGTTTTGATAGGATATGGTGATTTAGTGCTGGCATTATCGCACCCGTTTCCCGTGCTTCGTCCCTCGCCTATGTGTACGTCGCGGTCGGCGCGTCAACGTCCGGAGCCTCTTGCCCGTCACGAAACCGTCGTCGTTTTCTCGAACGTTCACGAAATCCCTATTGCAAGCTCTCTCCGAGCCCTAGCCCGACGATTGCGTATCGGTCACGGCAAGCGCGTTCCTAAATCATCGGCACTTTCTAGAACGATCTCGGAATCGCTATTGCGACCCCAATCCGGAAAGCTCTCTCCGAGCCCCTCGATACTGACTGCGTAGCGGTCACAGCAAATTTCCAGCCCCAAAACAATCGTCTCGGAGCTCTACGGGAGATGTTTCGTATCCCGAGATGCAAAAAGGAGTGCAACACGAAGGCTTCCCAGGGGTTCACCCATCGTAGTACTACTTTAGCCCAAGCACGCTTAACTTCGGTGTTTTGATAGGATCTGGTGATTTAGTGCTGGCATTATCGCACCCGTTTCCCGTGCTTCGTCCCTCGCCAATGTGTACGTCGCGGTCGGCGCGTCAACGTCCGGAGCCTCTTGCTCGTCACGAAACCGTCGTCGCTTTCTTGAACGTTCACGAAATCCCTATTACAAGCTCTCTCCGAGCCCTAGCCCGACGACTGCGTATCGGTCACGGCAAGCGCGTTCCGAAATCATCGGCACTTTCTAGAACGATCTCGGAATCGCTATTGCGACCCCAATCCGGAAAGCTCTCTCCGAGCCCCTCGATACTGACTGCGTAGCGGTCACAGCAAATTTCCAGCCCCAAAACAATCGTCTCGGAGCTCTACGGGAGATGTTTCGTATCCCGGGATGCAAAAAGGAGTGCAACACGAAGACTTCCCAGGGGGTCACCCATCGTAGTACTACTCTGGCCCAAGCACGCTTAACTTCGATGTTTTGATAGGATCTGGAGATTTAGTGTTGGCATTATCGCACCCGTTTCCCTTCCTTCGTCCCTCGCCTATGTGTACATCGCGGTCGGTGCGTCAACGTCCGTAGCCTCTTGCCCGTCACGAAACCGTCGTTGCTTTCTCGAACATTCACGAAATCCCTATTGCAAGCTCTCTCCGAGCCCTAGCCCGACAACTGCGTATCGGTCACGGCAAGCGCGTTCTGAAATCATCGGCACTTTCTAGAACGATCTCGGAATCGCTATTGCGACCCCAATCCGGAAAGCTCTCTCCGAGCCCCTCGATACTGACTGCGTAGCGGTCACAGCAAATTTCCAGCCCCAAAACAATCGTCTCGGAGCTCTACGGGAGATGTTTCGTATCCCGGGATGCAAAAAGGAATGCAACACGAAGACTTCCTAGGGGGTCACCCATCGTAGTACTACTCTGGCCCAAGCACGCTTAACTTCGGTGTTTTGATAGGATCTGGTGATTTAGTGCTGGCATTATCGCACCCGTTTCCCGTGCTTCGTCCCTCGCCTATGTGAACGTCGCGGTCGGCGCGTCAACGTCTGGAGCCTCTTGCCCGTCAAGAAACCGTCGTCGCTTTCTCGAACGTTCACGAAATCCCTATTGCAAGCTCTCTCCAAGCCCTTGCCCGACGACTGCGTATCGGTCACGGCAAGCGCGTTCCGAAATCATCGGCACTTTCTAGAACGATTTCGGAATCGCTATTGCGATCCAAAACCGGAAAGCTCTCTCCGAGCCCCTCGATACTGACTGCGTAGCGGTCACAGCAAATTTCCAGCCCCAAAACAATCGTCTCGGAGCTCTACGGGAGATGTTTCGTATCCCGGGATGCAAAAAGGAGTGCAACACGAAGACTTCCCAAGGGGTCACCCATAGTAGTACTACTCTGGCCCAAGCACGCTTAACTTCGGTGTTTTGATAGGATCTGGTGATTTAGTGCTGGCATTATCGCACCCGTTTCCCGTGCTTCGTCCCTCGCCTATGTGTACGTCGCGGTCGGCACGTCAACGTTCGGAGCCTCTTGCCCGTCACGAAACCGTCGTCGCTTTCTCGAACGTTCACGAAATCCCTATTGCAAGCTCTCTCCGAGCCCTTGCCCGACGACTGCGTAACGGTCACGGCAAGCGCGTTCCGAAATCATCGGCACTTTCTAGAATGATCTCGGAATCGCTATTGCGACCCCAAACCGGAAAGCTCTCTCCGAGCCCCTCGATACTGACTGCGTAGCGGTCGCAGCAAATTTCCAGCCCCAAAACAATCGTCTCGGAGCTCTACGGGAGATGTTTCGTATCCCGGGATGCAAAAAGGAGTGCAACACGAAGACTTCCCAGGGGGTCACCCATAGTAGTACTACTCTGGCCCAAGCATGCTTAACTTCGGTGTTTTGATAGGATCTGGAGATTTAGTGCTAGCATTATCGCACCCGTTTCCCGTGCTTCGTCCCTCGCCAATGTGTACGTCGCGGTCGGCGCGTCAACGTCCGGAGCCTCTTGCCCGTCACGAAACCGTCGTCGCTTTCTCGAACGTTCACGAAATCCCTATTGCAAGCCCTCTCCGAGCCCTAGCCCGACGACTGTGTATCGGTCACGGCAAGCGCGTGCCGAAACCATCGGTACTTTCTAGAACGATCTCGGAATCGCTATTGCGACCCCAATCCGGAAAGCTCTCTCCGAGCCCCTCTATACTGACTGCGTAGCTGTCACAGCAAATTTCCAGCCCCAAAACAATCGTCTCGGAGCTCTACGGGAGATGTTTCATATCCCGGGATGCAAAAAGGAGTGCAACACGAAGACTTCCCAGGGGGTCTCTCATCGTAGTACTACTTTGGCCCAAGCACGCTTAACTTCGGTGGTTTGATGGGATCCGGTGATTTAGTGCTGCCATTATCGCACCCTTTTCGTGAGCTTCGTCCCTCGCCTATGTGCTCGTCGCGGTCGGCGCATCAACGTCCGGAGCCTCTTGCCCTTCACGAAACCGTCGTCGCTTTCTCGAACGTTCACGAAATCCCTATTGCAAGCCCTCTCCGAGCCCTAGCCCGACGACTGCGTATCGGTCACGGTAAGCGCGTGCCGAAACCATCGAAACTTTCTAGAACGATATCGGAATCGCTATTGCGACCCCAATCCGGAAAGCTCTCTCCGAGCCCCTCGATACTGACTGCGTAGCGGTCACAGCAAATTTCCAGCCCCAAAACAATCGTCTCGGAGCTCTACGGGAGATGTTTCGTATCCCGGGATGCAAAAAGGAGTGCAACACGAAGACTTCCCAAGGGGTCACCCATCATAGTACTACTCTGGCCCAAGCACGCTTAACATCGGTGTTTTGATAGGATATGGTGATTTAGTGCTGGCATTATCGCACCCGTTTCTCGTGCTTCGTCCCTCGCCTATGTATACGTCGCGGTCGGCGCGTCAACGTCCGGAGCCTCTTGCCCGTCACGAAACCGTCGTCGTTTTCTCGAACGTTCACGAAATCCCTATTGCAAGCTCTCTCCGAGCCCTAGCCCGACGATTGCGTATCGGTCACGGCAAGCGCGTTCCTAAATCATCGGCACTTTCTAGAACGATCTCGGAATCGCTATTGCGACCCCAATCCGGAAAGCTCTCTCCGAGCCCCTCGATACTGACTGCGTAGCGGTCACAGCAAATTTCCAGCCCCAAAACAATCGTCTCGGAGCTCTACGGGAGATGTTTCGTATCCCGAGATGCAAAAAGGAGTGCAACACGAAGGCTTCCCAGGGGGTCACCCATCGTAGTACTACTTTAGCCCAAGCACGCTTAACTTCGGTGTTTTGATAGGATCTGGTGATTTAGTGCTGGCATTATCGCACCCGTTTCCCGTGCTTCGTCCCTCGCCAATGTGTACGTCGCGGTCGGCGCGTCAACGTCCGGAGCCTCTTGCTCGTCACGAAACCGTCGTCGCTTTCTTTAACGTTCACGAAATCCCTATTACAAGCTCTCTCCGAGCCCTAGCCCGACGACTGCGTATCGGTCACGGCAAGCGCGTTCCGAAATCATCGGCACTTTCTAGAACGATCTCGGAATCGCTATTGCGACCCCAATCCGGAAAGCTCTCTCCGAGCCCCTCGATACTGACTGCGTAGCGGTCACAGCAAATTTCCAGCCCCAAAACAATCGTCTCGGAGCTCTACGGGAGATGTTTCGTATCCCGGGATGCAAAAAGGAGTGCAACACGAAGACTTCCCAGGGGGTCACCCATCGTAGTACTACTCTGGCCCAAGCACGCTTAACTTCGATGTTTTGATAGGATCTGGAGATTTAGTGTTGGCATTATCGCACCCGTTTCCCTTCCTTCGTCCCTCGCCTATGTGTACATCGCGGTCGGCGCGTCAACGTCCGGAGCCTCTTGCCCGTCACGAAACCGTCGTCGCTTTCTCGAACATTCACGAAATCCCTATTGCAAGCTCTCTCCGAGCCCTAGCCCGACAACTGCGTATCGGTCACGGCAAGCGCGTTCTGAAATCATCGGCACTTTCTAGAACGATCTCGGAATCGCTATTGCGACCCCAATCCGGAAAGCTCTCTCCGAGCCCCTCGATACTGACTGCGTAGCAGTCACAGCAAATTTCCAGCCCCAAAACAATCGTCTCGGAGCTCTACGGGAGATGTTTCGTATCCCGGGATGCAAAAAGGAATGCAACACGAAGACTTCCTAGGGGGTCACCCATCGTAGTACTACTCTGGCCCAAGCACGCTTAACTTCGGTGTTTTGATAGGATCTGGTGATTTAGTGCTGGCATTATCGCACCCGTTTCCCGTGCTTCGTCCCTCGCCTATGTGAACGTCGCGGTCGGCGCGTCAACGTCTGGAGCCTCTTGCCCGTCAAGAAACCGTCGTCGCTTTCTCGAACGTTCACGAAATCCCTATTGCAAGCTCTCTCCAAGCCCTTGCCCGACGACTGCGTATCGGTCACGGCAAGCGCGTTCCGAAATCATCGGCACTTTCTAGAACGATCTCGGAATCGCTATTGCGATCCAAAACCGGAAAGCTCTCTCCGAGCCCCTCGATACTGACTGCGTAGCGGTCACAGCAAATTTCCAGCCCCAAAACAATCGTCTCGGAGCTCTACGGGAGATGTTTCGTATCCCGGGATGCAAAAAGGAGTGCAACACGAAGACTTTCCAAGGGGTCACCCATAGTAGTACTACTCTGGCCCAAGCACGCTTAACTTCGGTGTTTTGATAGGATCTGGTGATTTAGTGCTGGCATTATCGCACCCGTTTCCCGTGCTTCGTCCCTCGCCTATGTGTACGTCGCGGTCGGCACGTCAACGTTCGGAGCCTCTTGCCCGTCACGAAACCGTCGTCGCTTTCTCGAACGTTCACGAAATCCCTATTGCAAGCTCTCTCCGAGCCCTTGCCCGACGACTGCGTAACGGTCACGGCAAGCGCGTTCCGAAATCATCGGCACTTTCTAGAATGATCTCGGAATCGCTATTGCGACCCCAAACCGGAAAGCTCTCTCCGAGCCCCTCGATACTGACTGCGTAGCGGTCGCAGCAAATTTCCAGCCCCAAAACAATCGTCTCGGAGCTCTACGGGAGATGTTTCGTATCCCGGGATGCAAAAAGGAGTGCAACACGAAGACTTCCCAGGGGGTAACCCATAGTAGTACTACTCTGGTCCAAGCACGCTTAACTTCGGTGTTTTGATAGGATCTGGAGATTTAGTGCTAGCATTATCGCACCCGTTTCCCGTGCTTCGTCCCTCGCCAATGTGTACGTCGCGGTCGGCGCGTCAACGTCCGGAGCCTCTTGCCCGTCACGAAACCGTCGTCGCTTTCTCGAACGTTCACGAAATCCCTATTGCAAGCTCTCTCCGAGCCCTAGCCCGACGACTGCGTATCGGTCACGGCAAGCGCGTTCCGAAATCATCGGCACTTTTTAGAACGATCTCGGAATCGCTATTGCGACCCCAATCCGGAAAGCTCTCTCCGAGCCCCTCGATACTGACTGCGTAGCGGTCACAGCAAATTTCCAGCCCCAAAACAATCGTCTCGGAGCTCTACGGGAGATGTTTCGTATCCCGGGATGCAAAAAGGAGTGCAACACGAAGACTTCCCAGGGGGTCACCCATCGTAGTACTACTCTGGCCCAAGCACGCTTAACTTCGGTGTTTTGATAGGATCTGGTGATTTAGTGCTGGCATTATCGCACCCATTTCCCGTGCTTCGTCCCTCGCCTATGTGTACGTCGCGGTCGGCGTGTCAACGTCCGGAGCCTCTTGCCCGTCACGAAACCGTCGTCGCTTTCTCGAACATTCACGAAATCCCTATTGCAAGCTCTCTCCGAGCCCTAGCCCAACGACTGCGTATCGGTCACGGCAAGCGCGTTCCGAAATCATCGGCACTTTCTAGAACTATCTCGGAATCGCTATTGCGACCCCAATCCGGAAAGCTCTCTCCGAGCCCCTCGATACTGACTGCGTAGCGGTCACAGCAAATTTCCAGCCCCAAAACAATCGTCTCGGAGCTCTACGGGAGATGTTTCGTATCCCGGGATGCAAAAAGGAGTGCAACACGAAGACTTCCCAAGAGGTCACCCATAGTAGTACTACTCTGGCCCAAGCACGCTTAACTTCGGTGTTTTGATAAGTTCTGGTGATTTAGTGCTGGCATTATCGCACCCGTTTCCCGTGCTTCGTCCCTCGCCTATGTGTACGTCGCGGTCGGCGCGTCAACGTCTGGAGCCTCTTGCCCGTCACGAAACCGTCGTCGCTTTCTCGAACGTTCACGAAATCCCTATTGCAAGCTCTCTCCGAGCCCTTGCCCGACGACTGCATAACGGTCACGGCAAGCGCGTTCCGAAATCATCGGCACTTTCTAGAATGATCTCGGAATCGCTATTGCGACCCCAAACCGGAAAGCTCTCTCCGAGCCCCTCGATACTGACTGCGTAGCGGTCACAGCAAATTTCCAGCCCCAAAACAATCGTCTCGGAGCTCTACGGGAGATGTTTCGTATCCCGGGATGCAAAAAGGAGTGCAACACGAAGACTTCCCAGGGGGTCACCCATAGTAGTACTACTCTGGCCCAAGCACGCTTAACTTCGGTGTTTTGATAGGATCTGATGATTTAGTGCTGGCATTATCGCAACCGTTTCCCGTGCTTCGTCCCTCGCCTATGTGTACGTCGCGGTCGGCGCGTCAACGTCCGGAGCCTCTTGCCCGTCACGAAACCGTCGTCGCTTTCTCGAACGTTCACGAAATCCCTATTGCAAGCTCTCTCCGAGCCCTAGCCCGTCGACTGCGTATCGGTCACGGCAAGCGCGTTCCGAAATCATCGGCAGTTTCTAGAACGATCTCGGAATCACTATTGCGACCCCAATCCGGAAAGCTCTCTCCGAGCCCCTCGATACTGACTGCGTAGCGGTCACAGCAAATTTCCAGCCCCAAAACAATCGTCTCGGAGCTCTACGGGAGATGTTTCGTATCCCGGGATGCAAAAAGGAGTGCAACACGAAGACTTCCCAGGGGGTCACCCATCGTAGTACTACTCAGGCCCAAGCACGCTTAACTTCGGTGGTTTGAGAGGATCCGGTGATTTAGTGCTGGCATTATCGCACCCGTTTCCCGTGCTTCGTCCCTCGCCTATGTGTACGTCGCGGTCGGCGCGTCAACGTCCGGAGCCTCTTGCCCGTCACGAAACCGTCGTCGCTTTCTCGAACGTTCACGAAATCCCTATTGCAAGCTCTCTTCGAGCCCTAGCCCGACGACTGCGTATCGGTCACGGCAAACGCGTTCCGAAATCATCGGCACTTTCTAGAACGATCTCGGAATCGCTATTGCGACCCCAATCCGGAAAGCTCTCTCCGAGCCCCTCGATACTGACTGCGTAGCGGTCACAGCAAATTTCCAGCCCCAAAACAATCGTCTCGGAGCTCAACGGGAGATGTTTCGTATCCCGGGATGCAAAAAGGAGTGCAACACGAAGACTTCCCAGGGGGTCACCCATCGTAGTACTACTCTGGCCCAAGCACGCTTAACTTCGGTGTTTTGATAGGATCTGGTGATTTAGTGCTGACATTATTGCACCCGTTTCTCGTGCTTCGTCCCTCGCCTATGTGTACGTCGCGGTCGGCGCGTCAACGTCCGGAGCCTCTTGCCCGTCACGAAACCGTCGTCGCTTTCTCGAACGTTCACGAAATCCCTATTGCAAGCTCTCTCCGAGCCCTAGCCCGACGACTGCGTATCGGTCACGGCAAGCGCGTTCCGAAATCATCGGCACTTTCTAGAACGATCTCGGAATCGCTATTGCGACCCCAATCCGGAAAGCTCTCTCCGAGCCCCTCGATACTGACTGCGTAGCGGTCATAGCAAATTTCTAGCCCCAAAACAATCGTCTCGGAGCTCTACGGGAGATGTTTCATATCCCGGGATGCAAAAAGGAGTGCAACACGAAGACTTCCCAGGGGGTGACCCATCGTAGTACTACTCTGGCCCAAGCACGCTTAACTTCGGTGTTTTGATAGGATCTGGTGATTTAGTGCTGGCATTATCGCACCCGTTTCCCGTGCTTCGTCCCTCGCCTATGTGTATGTCGCGGTCGGCGCGTCAACGTCCGGAGCCTCTTGCCCGTCACGAAACCGTCGTCGCTTTCTCTAACGTTCACGAAATCCCTATTGCAAGCTCTCTCCGAGCCCCAGCCCGACGACTGCGTATCGGTCACGGCAAGCGTGTTCCGAAATCATCGGCACTTTCTAGAACGATCTCGGAATCGCTATTGCGACCCCAATCCGGAAAGCTCTCTCCGAGCCCCTCGATACTGTAACACCCCTCATTTCCGAATTTTCGTATAATATTTCTGGTGATAATGTAAGCATCTATTTTTAATTGACACAAGAAATAGAGTATGAATCAGAGGTAACTTATTTTTAAGATTTGGGAGATCTGTTCAAAAAAAAATCTGAGGATCTATATGTAAACCCTAAGGACCTAATCGTGAATATGATAAAAACAAGGACTAAACTGCAAAATGCACCAAATGACAAATTCCACCGCTTAAGCCTCTCTGCCTTCGTTGTTAAGGAAGCAGAGGAGGCAGCTCGTGGGTGATCAGGGAAAGAAAGAAAGAAAGAAGAAGAAGAAGAAGAAGAAGAAGAAGAAGAGAAAGAAAATTGGGGCTTTTAGGGTTCTTGCTTTAATCTTGTCATTTCGGGTCAAGATTTGCAAAGGCAAGTGTTCTAACCCCATCCTACATAAGTATTTGACTCTGTTTTTATGTTGATTCAAAATAAATTGGAAGATTTCTATTTAGAAACTGATATATCTCTCTTTGGACTTAAACCATGGATTCTGAAAGTCTTTCGGTAAACTGACCCCTAAGCACTGTTTCGGCTATAAGTTTTAATATAGAATGAGAATTCAGGCAGGAACTATTTTGTTTGAAATTAGACTCGTATGTGTTTCTTTTGACACTGATTTTGTAGATTTTGGACACCGAATACTTACCCAAAAATTTGTTTCAAAAGAGCCTATAGACGCTGTAAAACAGAGTTCAGATTTCTGACCTTTCGATACTAAAACGCCTATAACTCCCTGTTGAAAATTCTGATTTGTATCAAACTGATTTTATTTGAAAGTAGACTTGAAATTCTCTCTTTTGACATATAGTTTGAAAATTTTGGAGTTTAATTGCCCACCCTATCGTCTGTTGATTCCGACCCTATAAATTCTGTAACACAGTGATTGTGATTTTGACCTTGTGTTACCAAATCAGAGGTAACTCAGTGTTGGGAGCCCTGTTTCATATGAAATCTGTTCCATCTTAATATAGATTGATATATGATTCGACCATAGCCTTATTATGGGTATTGGAGCATAATTGTTATTCTAAAATATTTGTTTGATGTGCCACTGGAATTCTGTCCGAAATCGAGCTCTGGTTGATTTCGCGTATTTGGTTCCATTCCTTTGGATATCTGAATTTGTCTAACCTTCTTATTGGAATTGAGCTGATTATGATTGCTTGGAATCCCTGTACACTCTTGCTTCCAATTCTTTCCTAAAATGAATACTTTTGTGAGAGATTTGTTCCTTGCATCATTGTTTTTGAAAAGGCACATGTATGTTTGGTTGTTCCGCGTGTGCTTCCGTTATATGCTGCTTATTGTTGAAACTGCCTTCTTGTACTCTGGTGTGTGGGATAATGTGAACCTTTGCCAGAAATGGTAAAGGGAGTTGTGAACCTTTGCCAGAAATGGTAAAGGGAGTTGTGAACCTTTGCCAGAAATGGTAAAGGGAGTTGTGAACCTTTGCCAGAAATGGTAAAGGGAGTTGTGAACCTTTGCCAGAAATGGTAAAGGGAGTTATGCATAGAGCCTGCGATGCTCTGCCGGCCCCCTCTGACTTCACCTAGACGTGGGTGGATGGAGCTCCCAGACGTGGGAGACTTTTGTCAGGTGGTCATTCAGAAATGGATGAATCACATTCTGACTGAGATCCCACTACACCCTCTATATGTTTGATATGACATCCAGAGTTTTGGTGAGTTATTTTTGTTCGTGCTCTGGATAAGTATGATATGATTGCAACGTCAAGGACGACGTTTGAGCTTCTGTACGACATATGAGTTTGATATGCTCTGAAATGTTTCATTCACTATTGAGTTTGCTTCGTAATGTTCCATAGATCGTTGATGTGTTCTGGAACATTTTATATGCCATTGATAAGCTCCGATATGTTTCCTTTGTTTCTGATATGCTCCAATTACTCTATGCCCCATCTGTCTGGAACCAAATATGTATGATTAAAAAGGACAATTATGATTCTGCTCCTAATGATATTATGTATACGAAATCGTATATTCTGCTTTTGTGATTTGATACTGTATCTCTTGGAAATTGTACTATTTTGTTATGGATATGTTAGTCACTTGCTGAGCTCTTTATGCTCACCCCGTTTGTTGATAAATTTTTCAGGATAGCGTATCGCTTGCTTAAATGTTAAGAATGGGCTGGGGCAGTGGAAAGTTTAGAAGACGTTGGGCAGAACTTTTGTTAGCATATATGTAGTTGTGTATAAGCTACCTTGCATCTAATGAAATGTGACTATAAATCTAAACCTGTGGATTTTGTGTAAGTTGAAGGATCCCTCATGTATAGGGTTTTGGAATGTTAAATTAAATTTGTGTAATGATATGAACTTATGGTAAATCGATGATTGTGGTGACTGCATGGATTTCCCCACTTGTGGATTTATATTGTGGTTTTTATTTTGATGAGTCGAGTTTAGATTGTATGAATTATCGAGTGATGTGTGCTATGTTTATGAATTGTACAGGGTTATGAATTGGTAGATTATAGAAGTGAAATTTTTGATCTGAATGTTTTCTTAGTGACCTCAAATGTGTGTTTGGATCCTGGGTTAGTTGTGACGAAAGATTTTAAATATAATGGATATTTTTAGGGGCGTGACAGAGGTGGTATCAGAGCATGATTTGAGAATCACTAAGAATGTTATGTTTTTTTTTTTGAGGTTTATTGACTATCATTTAGAGATTGATCAAAGAAAATGTTCTTTTGATGTTTTAGGAAGCAAGGATGACGAGATCATCTGGTTCTCCTGTTGCATCTACTACTGATCAATTGAGTGGTATTATGCGGACTTTGGAGACTATGGCACAAGTGATGCAACAACAACAACAACCTGTCCAACAAGGAAGTAATGATGGAATAGAGACATCAAACCGGACGGGGTTGGGAATTGGACAGTTTAAGAAGCTTAGTCCTCCCAGTTTCAGTGGTGAGTCTGATCCAATGGTGGCGGAACGATGGATGATGCAGATAGAGAAAATATTTGATGCCCTAAGTTACTCTGATGAACGAAAGGTTTTTCTTGCCACCTTTATGCTGGAAGGAGAAGCTGAACACTGGTGGAGAATGATTAAGAGGATGTCTGAAATCAAACATGAGCAAATGACATGGAAGTTATTCCAAGAAAAGTTTTACGACAAATATTTTCCCGATTGTATGAAAGAGCAAAAAGAATTGGAGTTCTTGAACCTTATCCAGGGAAGTATGACGGTTACAAAGTATGAATCTAGATTTACTGAGCTCTCCAGGTTTGCCACACATATGACTGATGATGAATCTAGAAAGGCAAGAAGGTTTGAAAGGGGATTACGGCCAGCAATAAGAAGCCGAATGTCAGCTTTAAAATTACAAACATATGCTGATACGGTAGAAAGAGCTTTGAAAATTGAAAGAGACATGGAGGAAATTCAAGAAATCATTGGCAAGAGCCAAAGGGACAAATTTACTAGCAAAAGCAGGAGAGAAAATAAATATGAAGATAGTAACAAGAGGTTTAAGACATCTGGATTTGAGAAAAGGAAACCATGGGGGAGGACTCAGTTATGTGAAAAATGTGGATCAAATCATGAAACGAGTCGGTTTTTTCGGGTGACTGGAGCATGTTTTAGTTGTGGAAAGCTAGGTCATCAAATAAAAGATTGCCCACTGAACAGGAAAAGAGAGCCACTGTCTCCTAGACCCTCAGCCCATGCTAGAGTGTACGCTATCACGGAACAAGATTCTAAAGCTTCTAAATCTGTGGTGGAAGGTATTCTTCATGTTTCTAAAAGAAATGCAAAAGTTTTGTTTGATCCCGGCTCCAACTTATCATTTGTTTCACAACACTTTGCTTGTCACTTGGATATTCTACCTAAACCCCTGGATTATATGCTATATGTAACAACTGCTGTTGGAGATTCATTGGCAACAAACGTAGTCTACCCATCTTGTTTGATCTCTATTGGAGACCATGAACTCCTTGCTGATTTGATTCTCCTAGAGATCCAGAGTTTTGATATTATACTTGGCATGGATTGGTTATCTTCTCATCACGCTAGTATTGACTGTTACAAAAAAATAATTACCTTCTGCATACCAGATCAGCCTATATTTTTCTTTGAGGGCATTAAGCATGATTTGCCTCCTTGCTTGATATCCGCACTTCAAGCTTATCATCTTATGCAGAAAGGTTGTCTTTGTTATATGGTGTGTGTAAAGGAGCATTCAAATCAGGAAACCCACATAGATGAAATTTCAGTGGTCAAAGAATTCCCTGATGTATTTCCTGATGACTTGCCTGGTTTACCTCTAGATAGAGAGGGTGAATTTGCTATTGATCTAGTCCCCAGTACAACCCCAATATCTAAGCCTCCCTACAGAATGGCACCACTTGAGTTAGAAGAATTAAAGAAGCAAATACAAGAATTATTAGATAAGGGTTTCATACGACCCAGTGTATCCCCATGGGGTGCTCCGGTACTATTAGTGAAGAAGAAGGATGGAACATTGAGGCTTTGTATTGATTATAGACAGTTGAATCAGGTGACCATCAAAAACAAATATCCCATACCTAGAATTGATGATTTGTTTGATCAACTGCAGGGTGCACAAGTATTCTCTAAGATTGACCTGAGGTCAGGTTACTATCAGTTGAGGATCAAAGAGGAGGATATTTCAAAAACAGCCTTCAGAACTCGATATGGTCATTATGAATTCTTGGTGATGCCTTTTGGTTTGACTAATGCCCCTGCAGCTTTTATGGAACTAATGAATAGGACATTTCAACAGCTCTTGGATATTTGTGTAATTGTATTTATTGATGACATATTGGTGTATTCAAGGAGTAATCAGGAGCATGAGGAACACTTGAGGAAGGTATTGTCCATACTAAGAGAAAAGAAGTTGTATGCAAAGTTCAGCAAATGTGAATTTTGGTTGAATGAAGTTGCCTTCTTAGGCCATGTGATTTCAGGAAAGGGTATATCTGTTGATCCAAGGAAAATAGAAGCTGTAGTTGAATGGGAAGTACCAACAAATGTGACAGAAGTTAGGAGCTTCTTGGGCATGGCAGGTTATTACAGGAGATTTGTGGAGGGATTTTCTCGAATTGCTCAACCTCTCACCAAACTCACTAAGAAGAATATGAAATTTGTATGGGGTGATGATTGTGAGCAAAGTTTTCAAGAGTTAAAAAGAAGATTGACTAGTGCCCCTATTCTCACTATTCCAAGGGGTAATGATGAGTTTGTAGTTTATACTGATGCTTCAAGTAAGGGCCTAGGATGTGTTTTGATGCAGGAAGGGAGAGTAATTGCGTATGCTTCTAGGCAACTTAAAGGTTATGAACTGAATTACCCAACTCATGATTTGGAATTGGCAGCAATTATTTTTGCTTTAAAGATTTGGAGACATTATTTGTATGGTCGGCAGTTTGAAATCTTTACTGATCACAAGAGTTTAAAATATATTTTCACTCAGAAAGAGTTAAACATGAGGCAGCGAAGATGGATTGAACTTCTGAAGGATTATGATTGTACCATCCGTTATCACCCGGGCAAAGCCAATGTTGTAGCTGATGCACTTAGTAGGAAATCTACAAGTTTTATGGCTAGTCTGGTCGTGAAGCAATGGAAGCTAATAGAAGAAAATTTTGATTTAAAAGCTTTGAGGAAAGAGCAAGACTCGATGATTCTGATGGCCTCCATTCAAGTGCAGTCTGATCTTATGCAACAAATTAAGGAAGGACAATTACGAGATCCATATTTAATCTACTTGAGGAGTGAAGTAGAAAAGGGATTGAAGCCACAATTTCAAATTTCAAAGGATGGCCTATTGAGATTTGGGGAGAGAGTATGTGTACCAAATGAACTAGTTATCAAGAATCAAATCCTAACTGAAAGTCATACTTCAAAGTACACCCTACACCCTGGGAGCACTAAGATGTATAGAGATCTTCGAAGTCATTATTGGTGGAAAGGCATGAAGAAAGAAATGGCAATGTATGTTTCTAAATGTTTGACTTGTCAACAAATCAAAGTAGAACACCAAAGACCTGGAGGGTTGTTGCAACCTTTAGTTATTCCTGAATGGAAATGGGAATGTATTACTATGGATTTTGTTTCAGGACTACCCAGAACCTTGAGGAAGCATGATGCTATTTGGGTTATCATTGATAGGTTAACAAAATCTGCGCATTTCCTACCGATTAATATGACTTATTCACTTGATAGACTTGCAGATTTATATGTTAATGAAGTAGTAAGACTTCATGGTATTCCAAAGGAGATTATCTCTGATAGAGACTCCAGATTTCTCTCTAGATTCTGGAGAAAATTGCAGGAGTCGATGGGCACTAAAGTCAAGTTTAGTACTGCATATCATCCTCAGACTGATGGTCAGTCAGAAAGAACAATTCAAACACTTGAGGATTTGCTTAGAGCCTATGTTATGGATTGGAAAGGTGAATGGGATAAGGATATTTCACTTGTTGAGTTCACGTATAATAATAGTTATCATTCAAGTATTCAGATGGCTCCTTATGAAGCTCTATATGGGCGAAAGTGCGTAACACCTGTATGTTGGGAGGAAGTTGGAGACAGAAAGCTATTAGCACCGGACAAGGTACAAGAAACTACCGAGAAAATTCAAGTAATAAGGAAAAGGTTAAAAACTGCTCAGAGTCGTCAAAAGAGTTATGCTGACAATAGAAGACGAGATATTGAGTTTGAAATCGGAGATTTTGTATTCTTAAAAGTCTCCCCTTCCAAAGGCATTATGAGGTTTGGGAAGAAAGGAAAATTAAGCCCAAGATTTATTGGACCTTTTGAGGTTCTTGAGAGGGTTGGTTCTGTCGCTTACAGGATTGCCTTGCCACCAGCATTGAGCCATGTCCATGATATATTTCATGTCTCGATGATTAGAAAGTATATGTATGACCCTTCTCACATCATTAAGTATGAGCTGGTGGAGTTCGATAAAGATCTATCCTATGTGGAAGAGCCTATTCAGATTATTGATAAGAAAGAAAAAGTCCTAAGGAATCGGGTCATCCCATTGGTTCAAGTAAATTGGAGACATCATTCTGGAGAAGAGACAACTTGGGAGCTAGAAGAGGAAATGAAAAAGGTGTATCCTCGTCTTTTCATCGAATAGAGGTACGATAAATTTAGAGGACTAAATTTTTCTTTTAAGGGGGGGAGAGTGTAACACCCCTCATTTCCGAATTTTCGTATAATATTTCTGGTGATAATGTAAGCATCTATTTTTAATTGACACAAGAAATAGAGTATGAATCAGAGGTAACTTATTTTTAAGATTTGGGAGATCTGTTCAAAAAAAAATCTGAGGATCTATATGTAAACCCTAAGGACCTAATCGTGAATATGATAAAAACAAGGACTAAACTGCAAAATGCACCAAATGACAAATTCCACCGCTTAAGCCTCTCTGCCTTCGTTGTTAAGGAAGCAGAGGAGGCAGCTCGTGGGTGATCAGGGAAAGAAAGAAAGAAAGAAGAAGAAGAAGAAGAAGAAGAAGAAGAGAAAGAAAATTGGGGCTTTTAGGGTTCTTGCTTTAATCTTGTCATTTCGGGTCAAGATTTGCAAAGGCAAGTGTTCTAACCCCATCCTACATAAGTATTTGACTCTGTTTTTATGTTGATTCAAAATAAATTGGAAGATTTCTATTTAGAAACTGATATATCTCTCTTTGGACTTAAACCATGGATTCTGAAAGTCTTTCGGTAAACTGACCCCTAAGCACTGTTTCGGCTATAAGTTTTAATATAGAATGAGAATTCAGGCAGGAACTATTTTGTTTGAAATTAGACTCGTATGTGTTTCTTTTGACACCGATTTTGTAGATTTTGGACACCGAATACTTACCCAAAAATTTGTTTCAAAAGAGCCTATAGACGCTGTAAAACAGAGTTCAGATTTCTGACCTTTCGATACTAAAACGCCTATAACTCCCTGTTGAAAATTATGATTTGTATCAAACTGATTTTATTTGAAAGTAGACTTGAAATTCTCTCTTTTGACATATAGTTTGAAAATTTTGGAGTTTAATTGCCCACCCTATCGTCTGTTGATTCCGACCCTATAAATTCTGTAACACAGTGATTGTGATTTTGACCTTGTGTTACCAAATCAGAGGTAACTCAGTGTTGGGAGCCCTGTTTCATATGAAATCTGTTCCATCTTAATATAGATTGATATATGATTCGACCATAGCCTTATTATGGGTATTGGAGCATAATTGTTATTCTAAAATATTTGTTTGATGTGCCACTGGAATTCTGTCCGAAATCGAGCTCTGGTTGATTTCGCGTATTTGGTTCCATTCCTTTGGATATCTGAATTTGTCTAACCTTCTTATTGGAATTGAGCTGATTATGATTGCTTGGAATCCCTGTACACTCTTGCTTCCAATTCTTTCCTAAAATGAATACTTTTGTGAGAGATTTGTTCCTTGCATCATTGTTTTTGAAAAGGCACATGTATGTTTGGTTGTTCCGCGTGTGCTTCCGTTATATGCTGCTTATTGTTGAAACTGCCTTCTTGTACTCTGGTGTGTGGGATAATGTGAACCTTTGCCAGAAATGGTAAAGGGAGTTGTGAACCTTTGCCAGAAATGGTAAAGGGAGTTGTGAACCTTTGCCAGAAATGGTAAAGGGAGTTGTGAACCTTTGCCAGAAATGGTAAAGGGAGTTGTGAACCTTTGCCAGAAATGGTAAAGGGAGTTATGCATAGAGCCTGCGATGCTCTGCCGGCCCCCTCTGACTTCACCTAGACGTGGGTGGATGGAGCTCCCAGACGTGGGAGACTTTTGTCAGGTGGTCATTCAGAAATGGATGAATCACATTCTGACTGAGATCCCACTACACCCTCTATATGTTTGATATGACATCCAGAGTTTTGGTGAGTTATTTTTGTTCGTGCTCTGGATAAGTATGATATGATTGCAACGTCAAGGACGACGTTTGAGCTTCTGTACGACATATGAGTTTGATATGCTCTGAAATGCTTCATTCACTATTGAGTTTGCTTCGTAATGTTCCATAGATCGTTGATGTGTTCTGGAACATTTTATATGCCATTGATAAGCTCCGATATGTTTCCTTTGTTTCTGATATGCTCCAATTACTCTATGCCCCATCTGTCTGGAACCAAATATGTATGATTAAAAAGGACAATTATGATTCTGCTCCTAATGATATTATGTATACGAAATCGTATATTCTGCTTTTGTGATTTGATACTGTATCTCTTGGAAATTGTACTATTTTGTTATGGATATGTTAGTCACTTGCTGAGCTCTTTATGCTCACCCCGTTTGTTGATAAATTTTTCAGGATAGCGTATCGCTTGCTTAAATGTTAAGAATGGGCTGGGGCAGTGGAAAGTTTAGAAGACGTTGGGCAGAACTTTTGTTAGCATATATGTAGTTGTGTATAAGCTACCTTGCATCTAATGAAATGTGACTATAAATCTAAACCTGTGGATTTTGTGTAAGTTGAAGGATCCCTCATGTATAGGGTTTTGGAATGTTAAATTAAATTTGTGTAATGATATGAACTTATGGTAAATCGATGATTGTGGTGACTGCATGGATTTCCCCACTTGTGGATTTATATTGTGGTTTTTATTTTGATGAGTCGAGTTTAGATTGTATGAATTATCGAGTGATGTGTGCTATGTTTATGAATTGTACAGGGTTATGAATTGGTAGATTATAGAAGTAAAATTTTTGATCTGAATGTTTTCTTAGTGACCTCAAATGTGTGTTTGGATCCTGGGTTAGTTGTGACGAAAGATTTTAAATATAATGGATATTTTTAGGGGCGTGACAGATACTGACTGCGTAGCGGTCACAGCAAATTTCCAGCCCCAAAATAATCGTCTCGGAGCTCAACGGGAAATGTTTCGTATCCCGGGATGCAAAAAGGAGTGCAACACGAAGACTTCCCAGGGGGTCACCCATCGTAGTACTACTCTGGCCCAAGCACGCTTAACTTCGGTGTTTTGATAGGATCTGGTGATTTAGTGCTGGCATTATTGCACCCGTTTCTCGTGCTTCGTCCCTCGCCTATGTGTACGTCGCGGTCGGCGCGTCAATGTCCGGAGCCTCTTGCCCGTCACGAAACCGTCGTCGCTTTCTCGAACGTTCACGAAATCCCTATTGCAAGCTCTCTCCGAGCCCTAGCCCGACGACAGCGTATCAGTCACAGCAAGCGTATTCCGAAATCATCGGCACTTTCTAGAACGATCTCGGAATCGCTATTGCGACCCCAATCCGGAAAGCTCTCTCCGAGCCCCTCGATACTGACTGCGTAGCGGTCACAGCAAATTTCCAGCCCCAAAACAATCGTCTCGGAGCTCAACGGGAGATGTTTCGTATCCCGGGATGCAAAAAGGAGTGCAACACGAAGACTTCCCAGGGGGTCACCCATCGTAGTACTACTCTGGCCCAAGCACGCTTAACTTCGGTGTTTTGATAGGATCTGGTGATTTAGTGCTGGCATTATTGCACCCGTTTCTCGTGCTTCGTCCCTCGCCTATGTGTACGTCGCGGTCGGCGCGTCAACGTCCGGAGCCTCTTGCCTGTCACGAAACCGTCGTCGCTTTCTCGAACGTTCACGAAATCCCTATTGCAAGCTCTCTCCGAGCCCTAGCCCGACGACTGCGTATCGGTCACGGCAAGCGCGTTCCGAAATCATCGGCAGTTTCTAGAACGATCTCGGAATCGCTATTGCGACCCCAATCCGGAAAGCTCTCTCCGAGCCCCTCGATACTGACTGCGTAGCGGTCACAGCAAATTTCCAGCCCCAAAACAATCGTCTCGGAGCTCTACGGGAGATGTTTCGTATCCCGGGATGCAAAAAGGAGTGCAACACGAAGACTTCCCAGGGGGTCACCCATCGTAGTACTACTCTGGCCCAAGCACGCTTAACTTCGGTGTTTTGATAGGATCTGGTGATTTAGTGCTGGCATTATCGCACCCGTTTCCCGTGCTTCGTCCCTCGCCTATGTGTATGTCGCGGTCGGCGCGTCAACGTCCGGAGCCTCTTGCCCGTCACGAAACCATCGTCGCTTTCTCGAACGTTCACAAAATCCCTATTGCAAGCTCTCTCCGAGCCCTAGCCCGACGACTGCGTATCGGTCACGGCAAGCGCGTTCCGAAATCATCGGCACTTTCTAGAACGATCTCGGAATCGCTATTGCGACCCCAATCCGGAAAGCTCTCTCCGAGCCCCTCGATACTGACTGCGTAGCGGTCACAGCAAATTTCCAGCCCCAAAACAATCGTCTCGGAGCTCAACGGGAGATGTTTCGTATCCCGGGATGCAAAAAGGAGTGCAACACGAAGACTTCCCAGGGGGTCACCCATCGTAGTACTACTCTGGCCCAAGCACGCTTAACTTCGGTGTTTTGATAGGATCTGGTGATTTAGTGCTGGCATTATTGCACCCGTTTCTCGTGCTTCGTCCCTCGCCTATGTGTACGTCGCGGTCGGCGCGTCAACGTCCGGAGCCTCTTGCCTGTCACGAAACCGTCGTCTCTTTCTCGAACGTTCACGAAATCCCTATTGCAAGCTCTCTCCGAGCCCTAGCCCGACGACTGCGTATCGGTCACGGCAAGCGCGTTCCGAAATCATCGGCACTTTCTAGAACGATCTCGGAATCGCTATTGCGACCCCAATCCGGAAAGCTCTCTCCGAGCCCCTCGATACTGACTGCGTAGCGGTCACAGCAAATTTCCAGCCCCAAAACAATCGTCTCGGAGCTCTACGGGAGATGTTTCGTATCCCGGGATGCAAAAAGGAGTGCAACACGAAGACTTCCCAGGGGGTCACCCATCGTAGTACTACTCTGGCCCAAGCACGCTTAACTTCGGTGTTTTGATAGGATCCGGTGATTTAGTGCTGGCATTATCGCACCCGTTTCCCGTGCTTCGTCCCTCGCCTATGTGTACGTCGCGGTCGGCGCGTCAACGTCCGAAGCCTCTTGCCCGTCACGAAACCATCGTCGCTTTCTCGAACGTTCACGAAATCCCTATTGCAAGCTCTCTCCGAGCCCTAGCCCGACGACTGCGTATCGGTCATGGCAAGCGCGTTCCGAAATCATCGGCACTTTCTAAAACGATCTCGGAATCGCTATTGCGACCCCAATCCGGAAAGCTCTCTCCGAGCCCCTCGATACTGACTGCGTAGTGGTCACAGCAAATTTCCAGCCCCAAAACAATCGTCTCGGAGCTCTACGGGAGATGTTTCGTATCCCGGGATGCAAAAAGGAGTGCAACACGAAGACTTCCCAGGGGGTCACCCATCGTAGTACTACTCTGGCCCAAGCACGCTTAACTTCGGTGTTTTGATAGGATCCGGTGATTTAGTGCTGGCATTATCGCACCCGTTTCCCGTGCTTCGTCCCTCGCCTATGTGTACGTCGCGGTCGGCGCGTCAACGTCCGGAGCCTCTTGCCCGTCACGAAACCGTCGTCGCTTTCTCGAACGTTCACGAAATCCCTATTGCAAGCTCTCTCCGAGCCCTAGCCCGACGACTGCGTATCGGTCACGGCAAGCGCGTTCCGAAATCATCGGCACTTTCTAGAACGATCTCGGAATCGCTATTGCGACCCCAATCCGGAAAGCTCTCTCCGAGCCCCTCGATACTGACTGCGTAGCGGTCACAGCAAATTTCCAGCCCCAAAACAATCGTCTCGGAGCTCTACGGGAGATGTTTCGTATCCCGGGATGCAAAAAGGAGTGCAACACGAAGACTTCCCAGGGGGTCACCCATTGTAGTACTACTCTGGCCCAAGCACGCTTAACTTCGGTGTTTTGATAGGATCTGGTGATTTAGTGCTTGCATTATCGCACCCGTTTCCCGTGATTCGTCCCTCGCCTATGTGTACGTCGCGGTCGGCGCGTCAATGTCCGGAGCCTCTTGCCCGTCACGAAACCGTCGTCGCTTTCTCGAACGTTCACGAAATCCCTATTGCAAGCTCTCTCCGAGCCCTAGCCCGACGACTGCGTATCGGTCACGGCAAGCGCGTTCCGAAATCATCGGCACTTTCTAGAACGATCTCGGAATCGCTATTGCGACCCCAATCCGGAAAGCTCTCTCCGAGCCCCTCGATACTGACAGCGTAGCGGTCACAGCAAATTTCCAGCCCCAAAACAATCGTCTCGGAGCTCTACGGGAGATGTTTCGTATCCCGGGATGCAAAAAGGAGTGCAACACGAAGACTTCCCAGGGGGTCAACCATCGTAGTACTACTCTGGCCCAAGGACGCTTAACTTCGGTGTTTTGATAGGATATGGTGATTTAGTGCTGGCATTATCGCACCCGTTTCCCGTGCTTCGTCCCTCGCAAATGTGAACGTCGCGGTCGGCGCGTCAACGTCCGGAGCCTCTTGCCCATCACGAAACCGTCGTCGCTTTCTCGAACGTTCACGAAATCCCTATTGCAAGCTCTCTCCGAGCCCTAGCCCGACGACTGCGTATCGGTCACGGCAAGCGCGTTCCGAAATCATCGGCACTTTCTAGAACGATCTCGGAATCGCTATTGCGACCCCAATCCGGAAAGCTCTCTCCGAGCCCCTCGATACTGACTGCGTAGCGGTCACAGCAAATTTCCAGCCCCAAAACAATCGTCTCGGAGCTCTACGGGAGATGTTTCGTATCCCGGGATGCAAAAATGAGTGCAACACGAAGACTTCCCAGGGGGTCACCCATCGTAGTACTACTCTGGCCCAAGCACGCTTAACTTCGGTGTTTTGATAGGAACCGGTGATTTAGTGCAGGCATTATCGCACCAGTTTCCCGTGCTTCGTCCCTCGCCTATGTGTACGTCGCGGTCGGCGCGTCAACGTCCGGAGCCTCTTGCCCGTCACGAAACCGTCGTCGCTTTCTCGAACGTTCACGAAATCCCTATTGCAAGCTCTCTCCGAGCCCTAGCCCGACGACTGCGTATCGGTCACGGCAAGCGTGTTCCGAAATCATCGGCACTTTCTAGAACGATCTCGGAATCGCTATTGTGACCCCAATCCGGAAAGCTCTCTCCGAGCCCCTCGATACTGACTGCGTAGCGGTCACAGCAAATTTCCAGCCCCAAAACAATCGTCTCGGAGCTCTACGGGAGATGTTTCGTATCCCGGGATGCAAAAAGGAGTGCAACACGAAGACTTCCCAGGGGGTCACCCATCGTAGTACTACTCTGGCCCAAGCACGCTTAACTTCGGTGTTTTGATAGGATCTGGTGATTTAGTGCTTGCATTATCGCACCCGTTTCCCGTGCTTCGTCCCTCGCCTATGTGTACGTCGCGGTCGGCGCGTCAATGTCCGGAGCCTCTTGCCCGTCACGAAACCGTCGTCGCTTTCTCGAACGTTCACGAAATCCCTATTGCAAGCTCTCTCCGAGCCCTAGCCCGACGACAGTGTATCGGTCACGGCAAGCGTATTCCGAAATCATCGGCACTTTCTAGAACGATCTCGGAATCGCTATTGCGACCCCAATCCCGGAAAGCTCTCTCCGAGCCCCTCGATACTGACTGCGTAGCGGTCACAGCAAATTTCCAGCCCCAAAACAATCGTCTCGGAGCTCTACGTGAGATGTTTCGTATCCCGGGATGCAAAAAGGAGTGCAACACGAAGACTTCCCAGGGGGTCACCCATCGTAGTACTACTCTGGCCCAAGCACGCTTAACTTCGGTGTTTTGATAGGATCTGGTGATTTAGTGCTGGCATTATCGCACCCGTTTCCCGTGCTTCGTGCCTCGCCTATGTGTACGTCGCAGTCGGCGCGTCAACGTCCGGAGCCTCTTGCCCGTCACGAAACCGTCATCGCTTTCTCGAACGTTCACGAAATCCCTATTGCAAGCTCTCTCCGAGCCCTAGCCCGACGACTGCGTATCGGTCACGGCAAGTGCGTTCCGAAATCATCGGCACTTTCTAGAACGATCTCGGAATCGCTATTGCGACCCCAATCCAGAAAGCTCTCTCCGAGCCCCTCGATACTGACTGCGTAGCGGTCACAGCAAATTTCCAGCCCCAAAACAATCGTCTCGGAGCTCTACGGGAGATGTTTCGTATCCCGGGATGCAAAAAGGAGTGCAACACGAAGACTTCCCAGGGGGTCACCCATCGTAGTACTACTCTGGCCCAAGCACGCTTAACTTCGGTGTTTTGATAGGATCTGGTGATTTAGTGCTTGCATTATCGCACCCGTTTCCCGTGCTTCGTCCCTCGCCTATGTGTACGTCGTGGTCGGCGCGTCAATGTCCGGAGCCTCTTGCCCGTCACGAAACCGTCGTCGCTTTCTCGAACGTTCACGAAATCCCTATTGCAAGCTCTCTCCGAGCCCTAGTCCGACGACAGCGTATCGGTCACGGCAAGCGTATTCCGAAATCATCGGCACTTTCTAGAACGATCTCGGAATCGCTATTGCGACCCCAATCCGGAAAGCTCTCTCCGAGCCCCTCGATACTGACTGCGTAGCGGTCACAGCAAATTTCCAGCCCCAAAACAATCATCTCGGAGCTCTACGGGAGATGTTTCGTATCCCGCGATGCAAAAAGGAGTGCAACACGAAGACTTCCCAGGGGGTCACCCATCATAGTACTACTCTGGCCCAAGCACGCTTAACTTCGGTGTTTTGATAGGATCCGGTGATTTAGTGCTGGCATTATCGCACCCGTTTCCCGTGCTTCGTCCCTCGCCTATGTGTACGTTGCGGTCGGCGCGTCAACGTCCGGAGCCTCTTGCCCGTCATGAAACCGTCGTCGCTTTCTCGAACGTTCACGAAATCCCTATTGCAAGCTCTCTCCGAGCCCTAGCCCGACGACTGCGTATCGGTCACGGCAAGCGCGTTCCGAAATCATCGGCACTTTCTAGAACGATCTCGGAATCGCTATTGCGACCCCAATCCGTAAAGCTCTCTCCGAGCCCCTCGATACTGACTGCGTAGCGGTCACAGCAAATTTCCAACCCCAAAACAATCGTCTCGGAGCTCTACGGGAGATGTTTCGTATCCCGGGATGCAAAAAGGAGTGCAACACGAAGACTTCCCAGGGGGTCACCCATCGTAGTACTACTCTGGCCCAAGCACGCTTAACTTCGGTGTTTTGATAGGATCCGGTGATTTAGTGCTGGCATTATCGCACCCGTTTCCCGTGCTTCGTCCCTCGCCTATGTGTACGTCGCTGTCGGCGCGTCAACGTCCGAAGCCTCTTGCCCGTCACGAAACCGTCGTCGCTTTCTCGAACGTTCACGAAATCCCTATTTCAAGCTCTCTCCGAGCCCTAGCCCGACGACTGCGTATCGGTCACGGCAAGCGCGTTCCGAAATCATCGGCACTTTCTAGAACGATCTCGGAATCGCTATTGCGACCCCAATCCGGAAAGCTCTCTCCGAGCCCCTCGATACTGACTGCGTAGCGGTCACAGCAAATTTCCAGCCCCAAAACAATCGTATCGGAGCTCTACGGGAGATGTTTCGTATCCCGGGATGCAAAAAGGAGTGCAACACGAAGACTTCCCAGGGGGTCACCCATCGTAGTACTACTCTGGCCCAAGCACGCTTAACTTCGGTGTTTTGATAGGAACCGGTGATTTAGTGCTGGCATTATCGCACCAGTTTCCCGTGCTTCGTCCCTCGCCTATGTGTACGTCGCGGTCGGCGCGTCAACGTCCGGAGCCTCTTGCCCGTCACGAAACCGTCGTCGCTTTCTCAAACGTTCACGAAATCCCTATTGTAAGCTCTCTCCGAGCCCTAGCCCGACGACTGCGTATCGGTCACGGCAAGCGCGTTCCGAAATCATCGGCACTTTCTAGAACGATCTCGGAATCGCTATTGCGACCCCAATCCGGAAAGCTCTCTCCGAGCCCCTCGATACTGACTGCGTAGCGGTCAGAGCAAATTTCCAGCCCCAAAACAATCGTCTCGGAGCTCTACGGGAGATGTTTCGTATCCCGGGATGCAAAAAGGAGTGCAACACGAAGACTTCCCAGGGGGTCACCCATCGTAGTACTACTCTGGCCCAAGCACGCTTAACTTCGGTGTTTTGATAGGATCTGGTGATTTAGTGCTTGCATTATCGCACCCGTTTCCCGTGCTTCGTCCCTCGCCTATGTGTACGTCGCGGTCGGCGCGTCAATGTCCGGAGCCTCTTGCCCGTCACGAAACCGTCGTCGCTTTCTCGAACGTTCACGAAATCCCTATTGCAAGCTCTCTCCGAGCCCTAGCCCGACGACAGCGTATCGGTCACGGCAAGCGTATTCCGAAATCATCGGCACTTTCTAGAACGATCTCGGAATCGCTATTGCGACCCCAATCCCGGAAAGCTCTCTCCGAGCCCCTCGATACTGACTGCGTAGCGGTCACAGCAAATTTCCAGCCCCAAAACAATCGTCTCGGAGCTCTACGTGAGATGTTTCGTATCCCGGGATGCAAAAAGGAGTGCAACACGAAGACTTCCCAGGGGGTCACCCATCGTAGTACTACTCTGGCCCAAGCACGCTTAACTTCGGTGTTTTGATAGGATCCGGTGATTTAGTGCTGGCATTATCGCACCCGTTTCCCGTGCTTCGTGCCTCGCCTATGTGTACGTCGCAGTCGGCGCGTCAACGTCCGGAGCCTCTTGCCCGTCAC
The DNA here is from genome assembly GCF_036884655.1 of Musa acuminata AAA Group. NCBI lineage: Eukaryota > Viridiplantae > Streptophyta > Magnoliopsida > Zingiberales > Musaceae > Musa > Musa acuminata. Next base: position 24,742,780 of record NC_088338.1, on the reverse strand, counting down.
GAAACCGTCGTCGCTTTCTCGAACGTTCACGAAATCCCTATTGCAAGCTCTCTCCGAGCCCTAGCCCGACGACAACGTATCGGTCACGGCAAGCGCGTTCCGAAATCATCGGCACTTTCTAGAACGATCTCGGAATCGCTATTGCGACCCCAATCCGGAAAGCTCTCTCCGAGCCCCTCGATACTGACAGCGTAGCGGTCACAGCAAATTTCCAGTCCCAAAACAATCGTCTCGGAGCTCTACGGGAGATGTTTCGTTTCCAGGGATGCAAAAAGGAGTGCAACACGAAGACTTCCCGGGGGGTCACCCATCGTAGTACTACTCTGGCCCAAGCACGCTTAACTTCGGTGTTTTGATAGGATCCGGTGATTTAGTGCTTGCATTATCGCACCCGTTTCCCGTGCTTCGTCCCTCGCCAATGTGTACGTCGCGGTCGGCGCGTCAACGTCCGGAGCCTCTTGCCCATCACGAAACCGTCGTCGCTTTCTCGAACGTTCACGAAATCCCTATTGCAAGCTCTCTCCGAGCCCTAGCCCGACGACTGCGTATCGGTCACGGCAAGCGCGTTCCGAAATCATCGGCACTTTCTAGAACGATCTCGGAATCGCTATTGCGACCCCAATCCGGAAAGCTCTCTCCGAGCCCCTCGATACTGACGGCGTAGCGGTCACAGCAAATTTCCAGCCCCAAAACAATCGTCTCGGAGCTCTACGGGAGATGTTTCGTATCCCGGGATGCAAAAAGGAGTGCAACACGAAGACTTCCCAGGGGGTCACCCATCGTAGTACTACTCTGGCCCAAGCACGCTTAACTTCGGTGTTTTGATATGATCCGGTGATTTAGTGCTGGCATTATCGCACCCGTTTCCCGTGCTTCGTCCCTCGCCTATGTGTACGTCGCGGTCGGCGCGTCAACGTCCGAAGCCTCTTGCCCGTCACGAAACCATCGTCGCTTTCTCGAACGTTCACGAAATCCCTATTGCAAGCTCTCTCCGAGCCCTAGCCCGACGACTGCGTATCGGTCATGGCAAGCGCGTTCCGAAATCATCGGCACTTTCTAAAACGATCTCGGAATCGCTATTGCGACCCCAATCCGGAAAGCTCTCTCCGAGCCCCTCGATACTGACTGCGTAGCGGTCACAGCAAATTTCTAGCCCCAAAACAATCGTCTCGGAGCTCTACGGGAGATGTTTCGTATCCCGGGATGCAAAAAGGAGTGCAACACGAAGACTTCCCAGGGGGTCACCCATCGTAGTACTACTCTGGCCCAAGCACGCTTAACTTCGGTGTTTTGATAGGATCCGGTGATTTAGTGCTGGCATTATCGCACCCGTTTCCCGTGCTTCGTCCCTCGCCTATGTGTACGTCGCGGTCGGCGCGTCAACGTCCGGAGCCTCTTGCCCGTCATGAAACCGTCGTCGCTTTCTCGAACGTTCACGAAATCCCTATTGCAAGCTCTCTCCGAGCCCTAGCCCGACGACTGCGTATCGGTCACGGCAAGCGCGTTCCGAAATCATCGGCACTTTCTAGAACGATCTCGGAATCGCTATTGCGACCCCAATCCGTAAAGCTCTCTCCGAGCCCCTCGATACTGACTGCGTAGCGGTCACAGCAAATTTCCAACCCCAAAACAATCGTCTCGGAGCTGTACGGGAGATGTTTCGTATCCCGGGATGCAAAAAGGAGTGCAACACGAAGACTTCCCAGGGGGTCACCCATCGTAGTACTACTCTGGCCCAAGCACGCTTAACTTCGGTGTTTTGATAGGATCCGGTGATTTAGTGCTAGCATTATCGCACCCGTTTCCCGTGCTTCGTCCCTCGCCTATGTGTACGTCGCTGTCGGCGCGTCAACGTCCGAAGCCTCTTGCCCGTCTCGAAACCGTCGTCGCTTTCTCGAACGTTCACGAAATCCCTATTTCAAGCTCTCTCCGAGCCCTAGCCCGACGACTGCGTATCGGTCACGGCAAGCGCGTTCCGAAATCATCGGCACTTTCTAGAACGATCTCGGAATCTCTATTGCGACCCCAATCCGGAAAGCTCTCTCCGAGCCCCTCGATACTGACTGCGTAGCGGTCACAGCAAATTTCCAGCCCCAAAACAATCGTCTCGGAGCTCTACGGGAGATGTTTCGTATCCCGGGATGCAAAAAGGAGTGCAACACGAAGACTTCCCAGGGGGTCACCCATAGTAGTACTACTCTGGCCCAAGCACGCTTAACTTCGGTGTTTTGATAGGATATGGTGATTTAGTGCTAGCGTTATCGCACCCGTTTCCCGTGCTTCGTCCCTCGCCAATATGAACGTCGCGGTCGGCGCGTCAACGTCCGGAGCCTTTTGCCCGTCACGAAACCGTCGTCGCTTTCTCGAATGTTCACGAAATCCCTATTGCAAGCTCTCTCCGAGCCCTAGCCCGACGACTGCGTATCGGTCATGGCAAGCGCGTTCCGAAATCATCGGCACTTTCTAGAACGATCTCGGAATCGCTATTGCGACCCCAATCCGGAAAGCTCTCTCAGAGCCCCTCGATACTGACTGCGTAGCGGTCACAGCAAATTTCCAGCCCCAAAACAATCGTCTCGGAGCTCTACGGGAGATGTTTCGTATCCCGGGATGCAAAAAGGAGTGCAACACGAATACTTCCCAGGGGGTCACCCATCGTAGTACTACTCTGGCCCAAGCACGCTTAACTTCGGTGTTTTGATAGGATCTGGTGATTTAGTGCTTGCATTATCGCACCCGTTTCCCGTGCTTCGTCCCTCGCCTATGTGTACGTCGCGGTCGGCGCGTCAATGTCCGGAGCCTCTTGCCCGTCACGAAACCGTCGTTGCTTTCTCGAACGTTCACGAAATCCCTATTGCAAGCTCTCTCCGAGCCCTAGCCCGTCGACTGCGTATCGGTCACGGCAAGCGCGTTCCGAAATCATCGGCACTTTCTAGAACGATCTCGGAATCGCTATTGCGTGATAGAACCCTTGCAGATTCTAAACTTGTGGTTGATCTCTTTAGGGGATCGGCCTCCTTGGAACTCTATAGGGGTTCCTCCCTCCAAGTTGCTGCTCAAAGGCTGCAGAAAAGATTCATCTATTGCTTGAGAAAAGAGGAGGAATACATGGCTATTTATAGGGCTTCTAAACCCTAACTCCTAATAGGACTCCTACTTAAGACTCTTACTTCTAACCAACTCCTAATAGGACTCCTACTCAAGACTCCTATTCCCTTACAACTCCTAATTCTTCTTTAAGAAAAAACCTCCTACATGAATGTCCCTCTCAATTAGGACTCTCCTAGCTAGAGTCCTAACAGAATGTCCCTCTCAATTAGGACTCTCCTAGCTAAAGTCGTAACAGTTTTACATGAATGTCCCTCTCAATTAGGACTCTCTTAGCTAGAGTCCTAACATTTTTACATAAATGTCCCTCTCAATTAGGACTCTCCAGGCTAGAGTCCTAACAGACCCGCCCTCTTCAAATCAGCCTTGTCCTCGAGGCTGATGATTCATGAATTCTGGGAATTTGATCTTCAAGTCGTCATAGTTCTCCCAAGTGGCATCTTCTTTTGGTAGGTTCGCCCACTGTATTAGCACTTCATTAGTGGGTCGTCGTCGTCGAGTCACGATCCGTCGATCAATAATGGCACTTGGCTGGGTCTGGAGTTCTCTTTGGGTAGTCATATTTGGTGGGTGGCTTTGGGCTGTCTCCAAGCACCTGTTTAAAACTTCCGGTTGGCTGTTGGTTTGTAGGTGATATGTCGTACTCCTTTTCAATTTAGTACCCTTATAGTGTAATTCTTTTGAGTCCCAATTGTAATGAGCCATGGGGCTTGGTGCTTCCTCCAATTTTTTTATAATCTTACTAGTATCTGAATCTTCTTGCCATTCCATCTTAATATCCTGAAGGAAGTCGCTGGTCGGAAGTGAAACGGTCGAAACTTCAACTTGCTCGGGTAGCTGCGAAAGCGCATCTGCAAGAACATTCTCTTTCCCCTTTTTGTAAGTTATTTCAAAATCAAATCCAAGAAGTTTTGTTACCCATTTTTGCTGCTCGGGGGAAGATATCTTCTGTTCCAAGAGATATTTTAGGCTTTTATGGTCGGTCTTGATTTGAAAGTATCGCCTGATCAAGTACAATCTCCACCTCGTTGCTGCACGCACAATGGCGAGCATCTCCTTATCATATGTTGACATATTTTGATCGGAGGGAGATAATGCCTTGCTAGTGTATGCGAGTGGTCGACCATCTTGCATGAGAATGGCTCCAATTCTGACTCTAGATGTGTCGGCCTCAATAATGAAGGGTCGGTTGAAATCTGGTAGTGTTAGCACCGGCGTCGTCGTCATGGCTGCCTTCAGTTTGTCGAAGGCAGCGGAGGCTCTGTCCAACCATTGGAAGACATTTTTTTCTAGTAAGGAAGTAAGTGGTGCACTGATCTTTCCATAGTTTTTCACGAACTTGCGGTAGTAGCCTGTTAAACCCAGAAAGCCATGTAGCAATTTTATGTTTCTCAAGGTCGGCCAGTTTTGCATTGCTCTAATTTTGAAGGGGTCCACTGCCACACCTTCCTCTGATATGATATGCCCAAGATATTCCACCTTTTGTTGAAGAAAGCAAAAATTTGTGGTTGTTGTGTGTTCAAAAGGTGGTTTTCCGTATGTCTTCTTCGTATGCTCGTATTTGATGATACCCGGATCAAAGGTCAAGCTTTGTAAAGATTTGTGCTCCCTTTCATCTAGCAATTCATCTACTATTTGAATAAAGTATTTGTCCTTGATGATTATGCCATTGAGAGCTCGGTAATCAACACATATTCGCCTTGTTCCGTCCTTCTTGCATACAAGTTGCACCGGCGAAGAGTAGAGGTTGCAACTTGGCCGAATAACTCCTGTTTCGAGCATCTCTTTTATAATCCTTTCTATTTCATCCTTCTGGAGATGTGGATACTGATATGGCTGAGCATTTGCTGAAGATTTTCCTGGAAGAATCATTATACAATGATCATGCCGACAGGTAAGAGGTAGGTTGCGCGGTTCGTCAAATATATTTGAAAATTCAGCAAGCAAAGGAAGTAGATTTGGATCTTCAAATTCTGTTAGCTCTCCCTTAGTTTGCTGCTCAAGTTGTACCAAAAAGCCGCTGCATGCTTTATGCAAAACATTCTCCATTTGTTGTGTGCAAATCGTTGTTATGTCGCCCCCACGTTTCCCGTGCAATGTCACCTGTTTCTCCTTACTGTAAAATTTCATAATTAGTTTCATAAAATTCTAGGAAATATCACCTAATGTCGTCAACCATTTAATTCTGAGCATGGCCTCATGATTGTTAAGAGGGAGAAGAAAGAAATCTGCAATTATCTCTTGGTCCTGCAGCAATAGTTTCTCCTGCAAGCGCCTATGATCACAATTCAAAATCCGTCCGTCGGCGACCTTAACATCAAACTTGCAGTGATTCTCGATAGGTAATGATATCCGAACAGCAAGCTTACTATTTAGGAAGTTAGTAGTACTGCCCGTGTCGATGAGAACAGTGATTGGTTGTTGTTTGAGAAGGCCTCCAATTTTCATCGTTTGCGGGTTTGAGTAGCTAGCTAGTGTATGTACCGTAACTTCGGTCGGTTGTGGCTCTTCTTCTGCATCTTCTTCTTCATATTCAAAGCTCTCTTTTGGATGTTCAATGACCTCTTCTTCTATCGGTTCAATCATAAGAAGTCCTCCTTTACTGCAGCGATGCTCACGGCTCCACGGCTCGTCACAATGCCAACATAACCCCTTCGCATATCGCTCCCGAAGCTCTTCTCCTGTTAACCTCTTTGGTGCAGGGACTTGGTCGACAGTAGGGGGGGCTAAGGGCTTCAATATTACTGGTTGAGGAGTGACCCTAGTCCTCCGAGCTTCATGGTTCAATTGCTCCTCTTGATGTCGTGCGAAAGAGATGGCTGCCATAAGCGTATACGGTTGTCGCGCTTTAACTTCTCCTCGGATCTCCGGCTTCAAGCCCTCAATGAAGGTCCTCAATAGCTGTTTTTGAGACCAATCATGATTTTGATTAGATAACCTTTCAAACCTGGTTTGGTACTCCTGAATGGTGGAGGTTTGTCGGATCTTTGCTAGTTGTTTGTCAATATTCTCGTAATCGGTTGGTCTGAAGCGAATCAGCAGTTCTTCTTTGAATTGTCGCCATGAAAGGACTCCATAAGTATGTTCAAACCAGTCAAACCATTGAATAGCATCCCCTTCAAGATGTATAGCTGCAATTTTCACCATAGATACATCCGCGGTTTTGTGGTACCGAAAATATCGCTCCGCATGCGAAATCCAACCAATCGGGTCTCCTTCTTCCCATCTAGGGAAGTCCACTCTCATGCATGGATAGTTGGGGTTGGTCATAGAGCTTCCCCTCTCTTGGAAGTCATCTCTTCGGGCTTGGTGTGATTGGGCAAAGCTCTCTCCTTGATATGATTTCTTCGGGCTTAGTGGTCGGCCCAATATGAGTTCGGTAAAGAGCGTCCGAATCTTATCCTCCATTCGCGCCTCCAAGGCTTCGAATTTAGCATTGATTGCCTCCTTAGATGCCATAGTATATGGCCCCAAATCAATGATGTTAAGATCTCTCTTTTGCTGTTGGGTTAAAGGCATGTATAGGTTGAGAGAAGTGATGGTCGAAAGTGTTGGTGGATTGGTGGATGTAGGCTATGGTTTAGGCTTGTTTTGTGGCTGTTTTGGGTGCAGTTTGAGGGTGTGGTTTGGTAGAGTTTTAGGGCTCTGGATGAAAGTTTTGGATCTGTGGTAGATGGTAGCAAAGGTTTGACAGAAATCCGTGGAAGTTGCAGCAAGTATGTGCTGTCTTGTAAGAGTAGAATTGTCGTCGAAGAAACAACGGTTTCTCGACGTAATTTCCACCAAAAACTTAAGAGAATTGAGGAGGGAATTGATAGCAAAATCACAGTTTATATGATAGCAAGGATATCTAATTTAATCAAGAAAATTTCGGCAGTATAACAGCAAAGAAATTGGTGCAAGTTGCAATTGCAGAATTATCGTCGAAAAATTTCAGCGGGTTACGATGAAAATTTACGGCAACATAAAATCGTTTTTAGAGATGAATTTCTTAATAGATCAATCTTAGATGGAAGCCAAGATGATATATGAAGTCTATAAGAAATTTCATTCAAAAAAGATTGCAAATAGATGGGTTAAGGCAACGATATGCAGTTGAAATTTTCTGCAGCATAGATTTTCAAGTGTAGCAGATTGGACATAAAAGATCAGTAGTTTATATTGAGAATTTTTCGATGAAACCAAAGGGAAATCTACTGCTAGGAAGTGTCAAAGATGTCATAAAAATTTCGTAGAAAATTGGATAGAAAAAGCACAGTAGCAAGATCAAACAGATGGTGCTATGCGGCTTGAATTCTGCAATTCAAGTGCAGCAGATTGGACATAAAAGATCAGTAGTTTATATTGAGAATTTTTTGATGAAACCAAAGGGAAATCCACTGTTAAGAAGTGTCAAAGATGTCATAAAAATTTCGTAGAAAGTTGGATAGAAAAAGAACAGTAGCAAGATCAAACAGATGGTGATATGCGGCTGGAATTCTGCAATATATCTTTCGTCGTAGAGATGAAAACTTTGTGACGAAAAGTTTATGCAGCAATATAGGAACGATTTTTTTTTTTTTTTTTTGGATTTTCGAATAAGGATAACTAAATTGCAGCAGCAGTAAGGTAGGAAACCAGAACCTATTGCAATTCACGGGGAGATCAAAGGATGATCCGTGGTGGTGGAGATGATGGCGGAATTCGGTGACGATCTTTTAAGCAATTGTGGGAATTGCTTTGGATGGTTGTGGAGGGTTGATGGATGGCTGTGAAAGGGCAGCGAGATGCCAAGAACGCTGCTCTGATACCAGGTGATAGAACCCTTGCAGATTCTAAACTTGGGGTTGATCTCTTTAGGGGATCGGCCTCCTTGGAACTCTATAGGGGTTCCTCCCTCCAAGTTGCTGCTCAAAGGCTGCAGAAAAGATTCATCTATTGCTTGAGAAAAGAGGAGGAATACATGGCTATTTATAGGGCTTCTAAACCCTAACTCCTAATAGGACTCCTACTTAAGACTCTTACTTCTAACCAACTCCTAATAGGACTCCTACTCAAGACTCCTATTCCCTTACAACTCCTAATTCTTCTCTAAGAAAAAACCTCCTACATGAATGTCCCTCTCAATTAGGACTCTCCTAGCTAAAGTCCTAACAGAATGTCCCTCTCAATTAGGACTCTCCTAGCTAAAGTCCTAACAGTTTTACATGAATGTCCCTCTCAATTAGGACTCTCTTAGCTAGAGTCCTAACATTTTTACATAAATGTCCCTCTCAATTAGGACTCTCCAAGCTAGAGTCCTAACATTGCGACCCCAATCCGGAAAGCTCTCTCCGAGCCCCTCAATACTGACTGCGTAGCGGTCACAGCAAATTTCCAGCCCCAAAACAATCGTCTCGGAGCTCTACGGGAGATGTTTCGTTTCCCGGGATGCAAAAAGGAGTGCAACACGAAGACTTCCCGGGGGGTCACCCATCGTAGTACTACTCTGGCCCAAGCACGCTTAACTTCGGTGTTTTGATAGGATCCGGTGATTTAGTGCTTGCATTATCGCACCCGTTTCCCGTGCTTCGTCCCTCGCCTATGTGTACGTCGCGGTCGGCGCGTCAACGTCCGGAGCCTCTTGCCAGTCACGAAATCGTCGTCGCTTTCTCGAACGTTCACGAAATCCCTATTGCAAGCTCTCTCCGAGCCCTAGCCCGACGACAGCGTATCGGTCACGGCAAGCGCGTTCCGAAATCATCGGCACTTTCTAGAATGATCTCGGAATCGCTATTGCGACCCCAATCCGGAAAGGTCTCTCCGAGCCCCTCGATACTGACTGCGTAGCGGTCACAGCAAATTTCCAGCCCCAAAACAATCGTCTCGGAGCTCTACGAGAGATGTTTCGTATCCCGGGATGCAAAAAGGAGTGCAACACGAAGACTTCCCAGGGGGTCACCCATCGTAGTACTACTCTGGCCCAAGCACGCTTAACTTCGGTGTTTTGATAGGATCCGGTGATTTAGTGCTTGCATTATCGCACCCGTTTCCCGTGCTTCGTCCCTCGCCTATGTGTACGTCGCGGTCGGCGCGTCAACGTCCGGAGCCTCTTGCCCGTCACGAAACCGTCGTCGCTTTCTCGAACGTTCACGAAATCCCTATTGCAAGCTCTCTCCGAGCCCTAGCCCGACGACAACGTATCGGTCACGGCAAGCGCGTTCCGAAATCATCGGCACTTTCTAGAATGATCTCGGAATCGCTATTGCGACCCCAATCCGGAAAGCTCTCTCCGAGCCCCTCGATACTGACTGCGTAGCGGTCACAGCAAATTTCCAGCCCCAAAACAATCGTCTCGGAGCTCTACGGGAGATGTTTCGTTTCCAGGGATGCAAAAAGGAGTGCAACACGAAGACTTCCCGGGGGGTCACCCATCGTAGTACTACTCTGGCCCAAGCACGCTTAACTTCGGTGTTTTGATAGGATCCGGTGATTTAGTGCTTGCATTATCGCACCCGTTTCCCGTGCTTCGTCCCTCGCCAATGTGTACGTCGCGGTCGGCGCGTCAACGTCCGGAGCCTCTTGCCCATCACGAAACCGTCGTCGCTTTCTCGAACGTTCACGAAATCCCTATTGCAAGCTCTCTCCGAGCCCTAGCCCGACGACAGCGTATCGGTCACGGCAAGCGCGTTCCGAAATCATCGGCACTTTCTAGAACGATCTCGGAATCGCTATTGCGACCCCAATCCCGAAAGCTCTCCCCGAGCCCCTCGATACTGACTGCGTAGCGGTCACAGCAAATTTCCAGCCCCAAAACAATCGTCTCGGAGCTCTACGGGAGATGTTTCGTATCCCGGGATGCAAAAAGGAGTGCAACACGAAGACTTCCCAGGGGGTCACCCATCGTAGTACTACTCTGGCCAAAGCACGCTTAACTTCGGTGTTTTGATAGGATCTGGTGATTTAGTGCTTGCATTATCGCACCCGTTTCCCGTGCTTCGTCCCTCGCCTATGTGTACGTCGCGGTCGGCGCGTCAATGTCCGGAGCCTCTTGCCCGTCACGAAACCGTCGTCGCTTTCTCGAACGTTCACGAAATCCCAATTGCAAGCTCTCTCCGAGCCCTAGCCCGACGACTGCGTATCGGTCACGGCAAGCGCGTTCCGAAATCATCGGCACTTTCTATAACGATCTCGGAATCGCTATTGCGACCCCAATCCGGAAAGCTCTCTCCGAGCCCCTCGATACTGACTGCGTAGCGGTCACAGCAAATTTCCAGCCCCAAAACAATCGTCTCGGAGCTCTACGGGAGATGTTTCGTATCCCGGGATGCAAAAAGGAGTGCAACACGAAGACTTCCCAGGGGGTCACCCATCGTAGTACTACTCTGGCCCAAGCACGCTTAACTTCGGTGTTTTGATAGGATCCGGTGATTTAGTGCTGGCATTATCGCACCCGTTTCCCGTGCTTCGTCCCTCGCCTATGTGTACGTCGCGGTCGGCGCGTCAACGTCCGAAGCCTCTTGCCCGTCACGAAACCGTCGTCGCTTTCTCGAACGTTCACGAAATCCCTATTGCAAGCTCTCTCCGAGCCCTAGCTCGATGACTGCGTATCGGTCACGGCAAGCGCGTTCCGAAATCATCGGCACTTTCTAGAATGATCTCGGAATCGCTATTGCGACCCCAATCCGGAAAGCTCTCTCCGAGCCCCTCGATACTGACTGCGTAGCGGTCACAGCAAATTTCCAGCCCCAAAACAATCGTCTCGGAGCTCTACGGGAGATGTTTCGTATCCCGGGATGCAAAAAGGAGTGCAACACGAAGACTTCCCAGGGGGTCACCTATCGTAGTACTACTCTGGCCCAAGCACGCTTAACTTCGGTGTTTTGATAGGATCCGGTGATTTAGTGCTGGCATTATCGCACCCGTTTCCCGTGCTTCGTCCCTCGCCTATGTGTACGTCGCGGTCGGCGCGTCAACGTCCGAAGCCTCTTGCCCGTCACGAAACCGTCGTCGCTTTCTCGAACGTTCACGAAATCCCTATTCCAAGCTCTCTACGAGCCCTAGCCCGACGACTGCGTATCGGTCACGGCAAGCGGGTTCCGAAATCATCGGCACTTTCTAGAACGATCTCGGAATCGCTATTGCGACCCCAATCCGGAAAGCTCTCTCCGAGCCCCTCGATACTGACTGCGTAGCGGTCACGGCAAATTTCCAGCCCCAAAACAATCGTCTCGGAGCTCTACGAGAGATGTTTCGTATCCCGTGATGCAAAAAGGAGTGCAACACGAAGACTTCCCAGGGGGTCATCCATCGTAGTACTACTCTGGCCCAAGCACGCTTAACTTCGGTGTTTTGATAGGATCCGTTGATTTAGTGCTTGCATTATCGCACCCGTTTCCCGTGCTTCGTCCCTCGCCTATGTGTACGTCGCGGTCGGCGCGTCAACGTCCGGAGCCTCTTGCCCGTCACGAAACCGTCGTCGCTTTCTCGAACGTTCACGAAATCCCTATTGCAAGCTCTCTCCGAGCCCTAGCCCGACGACAACGTATCGGTCACGGCAAGCGCGTTCCGAAATCATCGGCACTTTCTAGAATGATCTCGGAATCGCTATTGCGACCCCAATCCGGAAAGCTCTCTCCGAGCCCCTCGATACTGACTGCGTAGCGGTCACAGCAAATTTCCAGCCCCAAAACAATCGTCTCGGAGCTCTACGGGAGATGTTTCGTTTCCCGGGATGCAAAAAGGAGTGCAACACGAAGACTTCCCGGGGGGTCACCCATCGTAGTACTACTCTGGCCCAAGCACGCTTAACTTCGGTGTTTTGATAGGATCCGGTGATTTAGTGTTTGCATTATCGCACCCGTTTCCCGTGCTTCGTCCCTCGCCTATGTGTACGTCGCGGTCGGTGCGTCAACGTCCGGAGCCTCTTGCCCGTCACGAAACCGTCGTCGCTTTCTCGAACGTTCACAAAATCCCTATTGCAAGCTCTCTCCGAGCCCTAGCCCGACGACAGCGTATCGGTCACGGCAAGCGCGTTCCGAAATCATCGGCACTTTCTAGAATGATCTCGGAATCGCTATTGCGACCCCAATCCGGAAAGCTCTCTCCGAGCCCCTCGATACTGACTGCGTAGCGGTCACAGCAAATTTCCAGCCCCAAAACAATCGTCTCGGAGCTCTACGGGAGATGTTTCGTATCCCGGGATGCAAAAAGGAGTGCAACACGAAGACTTCCCAGGGGGTCACCCATCGTAGTACTACTCTGGCCAAAGCACGCTTAACTTCGGTGTTTTGATAGGATCTGGTGATTTAGTGCTTGCATTATCGCACCCGTTTCCCGTGCTTCGTCCCTCGCCTATGTGTACGTCGCGGTCGGTGCGTCAATGTCCGGAGCCTCTTGCCCGTCACGAAACCGTCGTCGCTTTCTCGAACGTTCACGAAATCCCAATTGCAAGCTCTCTCCGAGCCCTAGCCCGACGACTGCGTATCGGTCACGGCAAGCGCGTTCCGAAATCATCGGCACTTTCTAGAACGATCTCGGAATCGCTATTGCGACCCCAATCCGGAAAGCTCTCCCCGAGCCCCTCGATACTGACTGCGTAGCGGTCACAGCAAATTTCCAGCCCCAAAACAATCGTCTCGGAGCTCTACGGGAGATGTTTCGTATCCCGGGATGCAAAAAGGAGTGCAACACGAAGACTTCCCAGGGGGTCACCCATCGTAGTACTACTCTGGCCCAAGCACGCTTAACTTCGGTGTTTTGATAGGATCCGGTGATTTAGTGCTGGCATTATCGCACCCGTTTCCCGTGCTTCGTCCCTCGCCTATGTGTATGTCGCGGTCGGCGCGTCAACGTCCGAAGTCTCTTGCCCGTCACGAAACCGTCGTCTCTTTCTCGAACGTTCACGAAATCCCTATTGCAAGCTCTCTCCGAGCCCTAGCCCGACGACAACGTATCGGTCACGGCAAGCGCGTTCCGAAATCATCGGCACTTTCTAGAATGATCTCGGAATCGCTATTGCGACCCCAATCCGGAAAGCTCTCTCCGAGCCCCTCGATACTGACTGCGTAGCGGTCACAGCAAATTTCCAGCCCCAAAACAATCGTCTCGGAGCTCTACGGGAGATGTTTCGTTTCCCGGGATGCAAAAAGGAGTGCAACACGAAGACTTCCCGGGGGGTCACCCATCGTAGTACTACTCTGGCCCAAGCACGCTTAACTTCGGTGTTTTGATAGGATCCGGTGATTTAGTGCTTGCATTATCGCACCCGTTTCCCGTGCTTCGTCCCTCGCCTATGTGTACGTCGCGGTCGGCGTGTCAATGTCCGGAGCCTCTTGCCCGTCACGAAACCGTCGTCGCTTTCTCGAACGTTCGCGAAATCCCAATTGCAAGCTCTCTCCGAGCCCTAGCCCGACGACTGCGTATCGGTCACGGCAAGCGCGTTCCGAAATCATCGGCACTTTCTAGAACGATCTCGGAATCGCTATTGCGACCCCAATCCGGAAAGCTCTCTCCGAGCCCCTCGATACTGACTGCGTAGCGGTCACAGCAAATTTCCAGCCCCAAAACAATCGTCTCGGAGCTCTACGGGAGATGTTTCGTATCCCGGGATGCAAAAAGGAGTGCAACACGAAGACTTCCCAGGGGGTCACCCATCGTAGTACTACTCTGGCCCAAGCACGCTTAACTTCGGTGTTTTGATAGGATCCGGTGATTTAGTGCTTGCATTATCGCACCCGTTTCCCGTGCTTCGTCCCTCGCCTATGTGTACGTCGCGGTCGGCGCGTCAACGTCCGGAGCCTCTTGCCCGTCACGAAACCGTCGTTGCTTTCTCGAACGTTCACGAAATCCCTATTGCAAGCTCTCTCCGAGCCCTAGCCCGACGACAACGTATCGGTCACGGCAAGCGCGTTCCGAAATCATCGGCACTTTCTAGAATGATCTCGGAATCGCTATTGCGACCCCAATCCGGAAAGCTCTCTCCGAGCCCCTCGATACTGACTGCGTAGCGGTCACAGCAAATTTCCAGCCCCAAAACAATCGTCTCGGAGCTCTACGGGAGATGTTTCGTTTCCCGGGATGCAAAAAGGAGTGCAACACGAAGACTTCCCGGGGGGTCACCCATCGTAGTACTACTCTGGCCCAAGCACGCTTAACTTCGGTGTTTTGATAGGATCCGGTGATTTAGTGCTTGCATTATCGCACCCGTTTCCCGTGCTTCGTCCCTCGCCTATGTGTACGTCGCGGTCGGCGCGTCAACGTCCGGAGCCTCTTGCCCGTCACGAAACCGTCGTCGCTTTCTCGAACGTTCACGAAATCTCTATTGCAAGCTCTCTCCGAGCCCTAGCCCGACGACAACGTATCGGTCACGGCAAGCGCGTTCCGAAATCATCGGCACTTTCTAGAATGATCTCGGAATCGCTATTGCGACCCCAATCCGGAAAGCTCTCTCCGAGCCCCTCGATACTGACTGCGTAGCGGTCACAGCAAATTTCCAGCCCCAAAACAATCGTCTCGGAGCTCTACGGGAGATGTTTCGTATCCCGGGATGCAAAAAGGAGTGCAACACGAAGACTTCCCAGGGGGTCACCCATCGTAGTACTACTCTGGCCAAAGCACGCTTAACTTCGGTGTTTTGATAGGATCTGGTGATTTAGTGCTTGCATTATCGCACCCGTTTCCCGTGCTTCGTCCCTCGCCTATGTGTACGTCGCGGTCGGTGCGTCAATGTCCGGAGCCTCTTGCCCGTCACGAAACCGTCGTCGCTTTCTCGAACGTTCACGAAATCCCAATTGCAAGCTCTCTCCGAGCCCTAGCCCGACGACTGCGTATCGGTCACGGCAAGCGCGTTCCGAAATCATCGGCACTTTCTAGAACGATCTCGGAATCGCTATTGCGACCCCAATCCGGAAAGCTCTCCCCGAGCCCCTCGATACTGACTGCGTAGCGGTCACAGCAAATTTCCAGCCCCAAAACAATCGTCTCGGAGCTCTACGGGAGATTTTTCGTATCCCGGGATGCAAAAAGGAGTGCAACACGAAGACTTCCCAGGGGGTCACCCATCGTAGTACTACTCTGGCCCAAGCACGCTTAACTTCGGTGTTTTGATAGGATCCGGTGATTTAGTGCTAGCATTATCGCACCCGTTTCCCGTGCTTCGTCCCTCGCCTATGTGTACGTCGCGGTCGGCGCGTCAACGTCCGAAGTCTCTTGCCCGTCACGAAACCGTCGTCGCTTTCTCGAACGTTCATGAAATCCCTATTGCAAGCTCTCTCCGAGCCCTAGCCCGACGACAACGTATCGGTCACGGCAAGCGCGTTCCGAAATCATCGGCACTTTCTAGAATGATCTCGGAATCGCTATTGCGACCCCAATCCGGAAAGCTCTCTCCGAGCCCCTCGATACTGACTGCGTAGCGGTCACAGCAAATTTCCAGCCCCAAAACAATCGTCTCGGAGCTCTACGGGAGATGTTTCGTTTCCCGGGATGCAAAAAGGAGTGCAACACGAAGACTTCCCGGGGGGTCACCCATCGTAGTACAACTCTGGCCCAAGCACGCTTAACTTCGGTGTTTTGATAGGATCCGGTGATTTAGTGCTTGCATTATCGCACCCGTTTCCCGTGCTTCGTCCCTCGCCTATGTTTACGTCGCGGTCGGCGCGTCAATGTCCGGAGCCTCTTGCCCGTCACGAAACCGTCGTCGCTTTCTCGAACGTTCGCGAAATCCCAATTGCAAGCTCTCTCCGAGCCCTAGCCCGACGACTGCGTATCGGTCACGGCAAGCGCGTTCCGAAATCATCAGCACTTTCTAGAACGATCTCGGAATCGCTATTGCGACCCCAATCCGGAAAGCTCTCTCCGAGCCCCTCGATACTGACTGCGTAGCGGTCACAGCAAATTTCCAGCCCCAAAACAATCGTCTCGGAGCTCTACGGGAGATGTTTCGTATCCCGGGATGCAAAAAGGAGTGCAACACGAAGACTTCCCAGGGGGTCACCCATCGTAGTACTACTCTGGCCCAAGCACGCTTAACTTCGGTGTTTTGATAGGATCCGGTGATTTAGTGCTTGCATTATCGCACCCGTTTCCCGTGCTTCGTCCCTCGCCTATGTGTACGTCGCGGTCGGCGCGTCAACGTCCGGAGCCTCTTGCCCGTCACGAAACCGTTGTTCCTTTCTCGAACGTTCACGAAATCCCTATTGCAAGCTCTCTCCGAGCCCTAGCTCGATGACTGCGTATCGGTCACGGCAAGCGCGTTCCGAAATCATCGGCACTTTCTAGAATGATCTCGGAATCGCTATTGCGACCCCAATCCGGAAAGCTCTCTCCGAGCCCCTCGATACTGACTGCGTAGCGGTCACAGCAAATTTCCAGCCCCAAAACAATCGTCTCGGAGCTCTACGGGAGATGTTTCGTATCCCGGGATGCAAAAAGGAGTGCAACACGAAGACTTCCCAGGGGGTCACCTATCGTAGTACTACTCTGGCCCAAGCACGCTTAACTTCGGTGTTTTGATAGGATCCGGTGATTTAGTGCTGGCATTATCGCACCCGTTTCCCGTGCTTCGTCCCTCGCCTATGTGTACGTCGCGGTCGGCGCGTCAACGTCCGAAGCCTCTTGCCCGTCACGAAACCGTCGTCGCTTTCTCGAACGTTCACGAAATCCCTATTCCAAGCTCTCTACGAGCCCTAGCCCGACGACTGCGTATCGGTCACGGCAAGCGGGTTCCGAAATCATCGGCACTTTCTAGAACGATCTCGGAATCGCTATTGCGACCCCAATCCGGAAAGCTCTCTCCGAGCCCCTCGATACTGACTGCGTAGCGGTCACGGCAAATTTCCAGCCCCAAAACAATCGTCTCGGAGCTCTACGAGAGATGTTTCGTATCCCGTGATGCAAAAAGGAGTGCAACACGAAGACTTCCCAGGGGGTCATCCATCGTAGTACTACTCTGGCCCAAGCACGCTTAACTTCGGTGTTTTGATAGGATCCGTTGATTTAGTGCTTGCATTATCGCACCCGTTTCCCGTGCTTCGTCCCTCGCCTATGTGTACGTCGCGGTCGGCGCGTCAACGTCCGGAGCCTCTTGCCCGTCACGAAACCGTCGTCGCTTTCTCGAACGTTCACGAAATCCCTATTGCAAGCTCTCTCCGAGCCCTAGCCCGACGACAACGTATCGGTCACGGCAAGCGCGTTCCGAAATCATCGGCACTTTCTAGAATGATCTCGGAATCGCTATTGCGACCCCAATCCGGAAAGCTCTCTCCGAGCCCCTCGATACTGACTGCGTAGCGGTCACAGCAAATTTCCAGCCCCAAAACAATCGTCTCGGAGCTCTACGGGAGATGTTTCGTTTCCCGGGATGCAAAAAGGAGTGCAACACGAAGACTTCCCGGGGGGTCACCCATCGTAGTACTACTCTGGCCCAAGCACGCTTAACTTCGGTGTTTTGATAGGATCCGGTGATTTAGTGTTTGCATTATCGCACCCGTTTCCCGTGCTTCGTCCCTCGCCTATGTGTACGTCGCGGTCGGTGCGTCAACGTCCGGAGCCTCTTGCCCGTCACGAAACCGTCGTCGCTTTCTCGAACGTTCACAAAATCCCTATTGCAAGCTCTCTCCGAGCCCTAGCCCGACGACAGCGTATCGGTCACGGCAAGCGCGTTCCGAAATCATCGGCACTTTCTAGAATGATCTCGGAATCGCTATTGCGACCCCAATCCGGAAAGCTCTCTCCGAGCCCCTCGATACTGACTGCGTAGCGGTCACAGCAAATTTCCAGCCCCAAAACAATCGTCTCGGAGCTCTACGGGAGATGTTTCGTATCCCGGGATGCAAAAAGGAGTGCAACACGAAGACTTCCCAGGGGGTCACCCATCGTAGTACTACTCTGGCCAAAGCACGCTTAACTTCGGTGTTTTGATAGGATCTGGTGATTTAGTGCTTGCATTATCGCACCCGTTTCCCGTGCTTCGTCCCTCGCCTATGTGTACGTCGCGGTCGGTGCGTCAATGTCCGGAGCCTCTTGCCCGTCACGAAACCGTCGTCGCTTTCTCGAACGTTCACGAAATCCCAATTGCAAGCTCTCTCCGAGCCCTAGCCCGACGACTGCGTATCGGTCACGGCAAGCGCGTTCCGAAATCATCGGCACTTTCTAGAACGATCTCGGAATCGCTATTGTGACCCCAATCCGGAAAGCTCTCCCCGAGCCCCTCGATACTGACTGCGTAGCGGTCACAGCAAATTTCCAGCCCCAAAACAATCGTCTCGGAGCTCTACGGGAGATGTTTCGTATCCCGGGATGCAAAAAGGAGTGCAACACGAAGACTTCCCAGGGGGTCACCCATCGTAGTACTACTCTGGCCCAAGCACGCTTAACTTCGGTGTTTTGATAGGATCCGGTGATTTAGTGCTGGCATTATCGCACCCGTTTCCCGTGCTTCGTCCCTCGCCTATGTGTATGTCGCGGTCGGCGCGTCAACGTCCGAAGTCTCTTGCCCGTCACGAAACCGTCGTCTCTTTCTCGAACGTTCACGAAATCCCTATTGCAAGCTCTCTCCGAGCCCTAGCCCGACGACAACGTATCGGTCACGGCAAGCGCGTTCCGAAATCATCGGCACTTTCTAGAATGATCTCGGAATCGCTATTGCGACCCCAATCCGGAAAGCTCTCTCCGAGCCCCTCGATACTGACTGCGTAGCGGTCACAGCAAATTTCCAGCCCCAAAACAATCGTCTCGGAGCTCTACGGGAGATGTTTCGTTTCCCGGGATGCAAAAAGGAGTGCAACACGAAGACTTCCCGGGGGGTCACCCATCGTAGTACTACTCTGGCCCAAGCACGCTTAACTTCGGTGTTTTGATAGGATCCGGTGATTTAGTGCTTGCATTATCGCACCCGTTTCCCGTGCTTCGTCCCTCGCCTATGTGTACGTCGCGGTCGGCGTGTCAATGTCCGGAGCCTCTTGCCCGTCACGTAACCGTCGTCGCTTTCTCGAACGTTCGCGAAATCCCAATTGCAAGCTCTCTCCGAGCCCTAGCCCGACGACTGCGTATCGGTCACGGCAAGCGCGTTCCGAAATCATCGGCACTTTCTAGAACGATCTCGGAATCGCTATTGCGACCCCAATCCGGAAAGCTCTCTCCGAGCCCCTCGATACTGACTGCGTAGCGGTCACAGCAAATTTCCAGCCCCAAAACAATCGTCTCGGAGCTCTACGGGAGATGTTTCGTATCCCGGGATGCAAAAAGGAGTGCAACACGAAGACTTCCCAGGGGGTCACCCATCGTAGTACTACTCTGGCCCAAGCACGCTTAACTTCGGTGTTTTGATAGGATCCGGTGATTTAGTGCTTGCATTATCGCACCCGTTTCCCGTGCTTCGTCCCTCGCCTATGTGTACGTCGCGGTCGGCGCGTCAACGTCCGGAGCCTCTTGCCCGTCACGAAACCGTCGTTGCTTTCTCGAACGTTCACGAAATCCCTATTGCAAGCTCTCTCCGAGCCCTAGCCCGACGACAACGTATCGGTCACGGCAAGCGCGTTCCGAAATCATCGGCACTTTCTAGAATGATCTCGGAATCGCTATTGCGACCCCAATCCGGAAAGCTCTCTCCGAGCCCCTCGATACTGACTGCGTAGCGGTCACAGCAAATTTCCAGCCCCAAAACAATCGTCTCGGAGCTCTACGGGAGATGTTTCGTTTCCCGGGATGCAAAAAGGAGTGCAACACGAAGACTTCCCGGGGGGTCACCCATCGTAGTACTACTCTGGCCCAAGCACGCTTAACTTCGGTGTTTTGATAGGATCCGGTGATTTAGTGCTTGCATTATCGCACCCGTTTCCCGTGCTTCGTCCCTCGCCTATGTGTACGTCGCGGTCGGCGCGTCAACGTCCGGAGCCTCTTGCCCGTCACGAAACCGTCGTCGCTTTCTCGAACGTTCACGAAATCTCTATTGCAAGCTCTCTCCGAGCCCTAGCCCGACGACAACGTATCGGTCACGGCAAGCGCGTTCCGAAATCATCGGCACTTTCTAGAATGATCTCGGAATCGCTATTGCGACCCCAATCCGGAAAGCTCTCTCCGAGCCCCTCGATACTGACTGCGTAGCGGTCACAGCAAATTTCCAGCCCCAAAACAATCGTCTCGGAGCTCTACGGGAGATGTTTCGTATCCCGGGATGCAAAAAGGAGTGCAACACGAAGACTTCCCAGGGGGTCACCCATCGTAGTACTACTCTGGCCAAAGCACGCTTAACTTCGGTGTTTTGATAGGATCTGGTGATTTAGTGCTTGCATTATCGCACCCGTTTCCCGTGCTTCGTCCCTCGCCTATGTGTACGTCGCGGTCGGTGCGTCAATGTCCGGAGCCTCTTGCCCGTCACGAAACCGTCGTCGCTTTCTCGAACGTTCACGAAATCCCAATTGCAAGCTCTCTCCGAGCCCTAGCCCGACGACTGCGTATCGGTCACGGCAAGCGCGTTCCGAAATCATCGGCACTTTCTAGAACGATCTCGGAATCGCTATTGCGACCCCAATCCGGAAAGCTCTCCCCGAGCCCCTCGATACTGACTGCGTAGCGGTCACAGCAAATTTCCAGCCCCAAAACAATCGTCTCGGAGCTCTACGGGAGATTTTTCGTATCCCGGGATGCAAAAAGGAGTGCAACACGAAGACTTCCCAGGGGGTCACCCATCGTAGTACTACTCTGGCCCAAGCACGCTTAACTTCGGTGTTTTGATAGGATCCGGTGATTTAGTGCTAGCATTATCGCACCCGTTTCCCGTGCTTCGTCCCTCGCCTATGTGTACGTCGCGGTCGGCGCGTCAACGTCCGAAGTCTCTTGCCCGTCACGAAACCGTCGTCGCTTTCTCGAACGTTCACGAAATCCCTATTGCAAGCTCTCTCCGAGCCCTAGCCCGACGACAACGTATCGGTCACGGCAAGCGCGTTCCGAAATCATCGGCACTTTCTAGAATGATCTCGGAATCGCTATTGCGACCCCAATCCGGAAAGCTCTCTCCGAGCCCCTCGATACTGACTGCGTAGCGGTCACAGCAAATTTCCAGCCCCAAAACAATCGTCTCGGAGCTCTACGGGAGATGTTTCGTTTCCCGGGATGCAAAAAGGAGTGCAACACGAAGACTTCCCGGGGGGTCACCCATCGTAGTACAACTCTGGCCCAAGCACGCTTAACTTCGGTGTTTTGATAGGATCCGGTGATTTAGTGCTTGCATTATCGCACCCGTTTCCCGTGCTTCGTCCCTCGCCTATGTTTATGTCGCGGTCGGCGCGTCAATGTCCGGAGCCTCTTGCCCGTCACGAAACCGTCGTCGCTTTCTCGAACGTTCGCGAAATCCCAATTGCAAGCTCTCTCCGAGCCCTAGCCCGACGACTGCGTATCGGTCACGGCAAGCGCGTTCCGAAATCATCAGCACTTTCTAGAACGATCTCGGAATCGCTATTGCGACCCCAATCCGGAAAGCTCTCTCCGAGCCCCTCGATACTGACTGCGTAGCGGTCACAGCAAATTTCCAGCCCCAAAACAATCGTCTCGGAGCTCTACGGGAGATGTTTCGTATCCCGGGATGCAAAAAGGAGTGCAACACGAAGACTTCCCAGGGGGTCACCCATCGTAGTACTACTCTGGCCCAAGCACGCTTAACTTCGGTGTTTTGATAGGATCCGGTGATTTAGTGCTTGCATTATCGCACCCGTTTCCCGTGCTTCGTCCCTCGCCTATGTGTACGTCGCGGTCGGCGCGTCAACGTCCGGAGCCTCTTGCCCGTCACGAAACCGTTGTTCCTTTCTCGAACGTTCACGAAATCCCTATTGCAAGCTCTCTCCGAGCCCTAGCCCGACGACAACGTATCGGTCACGGCAAGCGCGTTCCGAAATCATCGGCACTTTCTAGAATGATCTCGGAATAGCTATTGCGACCCCAATCCGGAAAGCTCTCTCCGAGCCCCTCGATACTGACTGCGTAGCGGTCACAGCAAATTTCCAGCCCCAAAACAATCGTCTCGGAGCTCTACGGGAGATGTTTCGTTTCCCGGGATGCAAAAAGGAGTGCAACACGAAGACTTCCCGGGGGGTCACCCATCGTAGTACTACTCTGGCCCAAGCACGCTTAACTTCGGTGTTTTGATAGGATCCGGTGATTTAGTGCTTGCATTATCGCACCCGTTTCCCGTGCTTCGTCCCTCGCCTATGTGTACGTCGCGGTCGGCGCGTCAACGTCCGGAGCCTCTTGCCCGTCACGAAACCGTCGTCGCTTTCTCGAACGTTCACGAAATCCCTATTGCAAGCTCTCTCCGAGCCCTAGCCCGACGACAACGTATCGGTCACGGCAAGCGCGTTCCGAAATCATCGGCACTTTCTAGAATGATCTCGGAATCGCTATTGCGACCCCAATCCGGAAAGCTCTCTCCGAGCCCCTCGATACTGACTGCGTAGCGGTAACAGCAAATTTCCAGCCCCAAAACAATCGTCTCAGAGCTCTACGGGAGATGTTTCGTATCCCGGGATGCAAAAAGGAGTGCAACACGAAGACTTCCCAGGGGGTCACCCATCGTAGTACTACTCTGGCCAAAGCACGCTTAACTTCGGTGTTTTGATAGGATCTGGTGATTTAGTGCTTGCATTATCGCACCCGTTTCCCGTGCTTCGTCCCTTGCCTATGTGTACGTCGCGGTCGGTGCGTCAATGTCCGGAGCCTCTTGCCCGTCACGAAACCGTCGTCGCTTTCTCGAACGTTCACGAAATCCCAATTGCAAGCTCTCTCCGAGCCCTAGCCCGACGACTGCGTATCGGTCACGGCAAGCGCGTTCCGAAATCATCGGCACTTTCTAGAACGATCTCGGAATCGCTATTGCGACCCCAATCCGGAAAGCTCTCTCCGAGCCCCTCGATACTGACTGCGTAGCGGTCACAGCAAATTTCCAGCCCCAAAACAATCGTCTCGGAGCTCTACGGGAGATGTTTCGTATCCCGGGATGCAAAAAGGAGTGCAACACGAAGACTTCCCAGGGGGTCACCCATCGTAGTACTACTCTGGCCCAAGCACGCTTAACTTCGGTGTTTTGATAGGATCCGGTGATTTAGTGCTTGCATTATCGCACCCGTTTCCCGTGCTTCGTCCCTCGCCTATGTGTACGTCGCGGTCGGCGCGTCAACGTCCGGAGCCTCTTGCCCGTCACGAAACCGTCGTTCCTTTCTCGAACGTTCACGAAATCCCTATTGCAAGCTCTCTCCGAGCCCTAGCCCGACGACAACGTATCGGTCACGGCAAGCGCGTTCCGAAATCATCGGCACTTTCTAGAATGATCTCGGAATAGCTATTGCGACCCCAATCCGGAAAGCTCTCTCCGAGCCCCTCGATACTGACTGCGTAGCGGTCACAGCAAATTTCCAGCCCCAAAACAATCGTCTCGGAGCTCTACGGGAGATGTTTCGTTTCCCGGGATGCAAAAAGGAGTGCAACACGAAGACTTCCCGGGGGGTCACCCATCGTAGTACAACTCTGGCCCAAGCACGCTTAACTTCGGTGTTTTGATAGGATCCGGTGATTTAGTGCTTGCATTATCGCACCCGTTTCCCGTGCTTCGTCCCTCGCCTATGTGTACGTCGCGGTCGGCGCGTCAACGTCCGGAGCCTCTTGCCCGTCACGAAACCGTCGTCGCTTTCTCGAACGTTCACGAAATCCCTATTGCAAGCTCTCTCCGAGCCCTAGCCCGACGACAACGTATCGGTCACGGCAAGCGCGTTCCGAAATCATCGGCACTTTCTAGAATGATCTCGGAATCGCTATTGCGACCCCAATCCGGAAAGCTCTCTCCGAGCCCCTCGATACTGACTGCGTAGCGGTCACAGCAAATTTCCAGCCCCAAAACAATCGTCTCGGAGCTCTACGGGAGATGTTTCGTATCCCGGGATGCAAAAAGGAGTGCAACACGAAGACTTCCCAGGGGGTCACCCATCGTAGTACTACTCTGGCCAAAGCACGCTTAACTTCGGTGTTTTGATAGGATCTGGTGATTTAGTGCTTGCATTATCGCACCCGTTTCCCGTGCTTCGTCCCTCGCCTATGTGTACGTCGCGGTCGGTGCGTCAATGTCCGGAGCCTCTTGCCCGTCACGAAACCGTCGTCGCTTTCTCGAACGTTCACGAAATCCCAATTGCAAGCTCTCTCCGAGCCCTAGCCCGACGATTGCGTATCGGTCACGGCAAGCGCGTTCCGAAATCATCGGCACTTTCTAGAACGATCTCGGAATCGCTATTGCGACCCCAATCCGGAAAGCTCTCTCCGAGCCCCTCGATACTGACTGCGTAGCGGTCACAGCAAATTTCCAGCCCCAAAACAATCGTCTCGGAGCTCTACGGGAGATGTTTCGTATCCCGGGATGCAAAAAGGAGTGCAACACGAAGACTTCCTAGGGGGTCACCCATCGTAGTACTACTCTGGCCCAAGCACGCTTAACTTCGGTGTTTTGATAGGATCCGGTGATTTAGTGCTGGCATTATCGCACCCGTTTCCCGTGCTTCGTCCCTCGCCTATGTGTACGTCGCGGTCGGCGCGTCAACGTCCGAAGCCTCTTGCCCGTCACGAAACCGTCGTCGCTTTCTCGAACGTTCACGAAATCCCTATTGCAAGCTCTCTCCGAGCCCTAGCCCGACGACTGCGTATCGGTCACGGCAAGCGCGTTCCGAAATCATCGGCAGTTTCTAGAACGATCTCGGAATCGCTATTGCGACCCCAATCCGGAAAGCTCTCTCCGAGCCCCTCGATACTGAATGCGTAGCGGTCACAGCAAATTTCCAGCCCCAAAACAATCGTCTCGGAGCTCTACGGGAGATGTTTCGTATCCCGGGATGCAAAAAGGAGTGCAACACGAAGACTTCCCAGGGGGTCACCCATCGTAGTACTACTCTGGCCCAAGCACGCTTAACTTCGGTGTTTTGATAGGATCCGGTGATTTAGTGCTTGCATTATCGCACCCGTTTCCCGTGCTTCGTCCCTCGCCTATTTGTACGTCGCGGTCGGCGCGTCAACGTCCGGAGCCTCTTGCCCGTCACGAAACCGTCGTCGCTTTCTCGAACGTTCACGAAATCCCAATTGCAAGCTCTCTCCGAGCCCTAGCCCGACGACTGCGTATCGGTCACGACAAGCGCGTTCCGAAATCATCGGCACTTTCTAGAACGATCTCGGAATCGCTATTGCGACCCCAATCCGGAAAGCTCTCTCCGAGCCCCTCGATACTGACTGCGTAGCGGTCACAGCAATTTTCCAGCCCCAAAACAATCGTCTCGGAGCTCTACGGGAGATGTTTCGTATCCCGGGATGCAAAAAGGAGTGCAACACGAAGACTTCCCAGGGGGTCACCCATCGTAGTACTACTCTGGCCCAAGCACGCTTAACTTCGGTGTTTTGATAGGATCCGGTGATTTAGTGCTGGCATTATCGCACCCGTTTCCCGTGCTTCGTCCCTCGCCTATGTGTACGTCGCGGTCGGCGCGTCAACGTCCGAAGCCTCTTGCCCGTCACGAAACCGTCGTCGCTTTCTCGAACGTTCACGAAATCCCTATTGCAAGCTCTCTCCGAGCCCTAGCCCGACGACTGCGTATCGGTCACGGCAAGCGCGTTCCGAAATCATCGGCAGTTTCTAGAACGATCTCGGAATCGCTATTGCGACCCCAATCCGGAAAGCTCTCTCCGAGCCCCTCGATACTAACTGCGTAGCGGTCACAGCAAATTTCCAGCCCCAAAACAATCGTCTCGGAGCTCTACGGGAGATGTTTCGTATCCCGGGATGCAAAAAGGAGTGCAACACGAAGACTTCCCAGGGGGTCACCCATCGTAGTACTACTCTGGCCCAAGCACGCTTAACTTCGGTGTTTTGATAGGATCCGGTGATTTAGTGCTTGCATTATCGCACCCGTTTCCCGAGCTTCGTCCCTCGCCTATGTGTACGTCGCGGTCGGCGCGTCAACGTCCGGAGCCTCTTGCCCGTCACGAAACCGTCGTTGCTTTCTCGAACGTTCACGAAATCCCTATTGCAAGCTCTCTCCGAGCCCTAGCCCGACGACAACGTATCGGTCACGGCAAGCGCGTTCCGAAATCATCGGCACTTTATAGAATGATCTCGGAATCGCTATTGCGACCCCAATCCGGAAAGCTCTCTCCGAGCCCCTCGATACTGACTGCGTAGCGGTCACAGCAAATTTCCAGCCCCAAAACAATCGTCTCGGAGCTCTACGGGAGATGTTTCGTTTCCCGGGATGCAAAAAGGAGTGCAACACGAAGACTTCCCGGGGGGTCACCCATCGTAGTACTACTCTGGCCCAAGCACGCTTAACTTCGGTGTTTTGATAGGATCCGGTGATTTAGTGCTTGCATTATCGCACCCGTTTCCCGTGCTTCGTCCCTCGCCTATGTGTACGTCGCGATCGGCGCGTCAACGTCCGGAGCCTCTTGCCCGTCACGAAACCGTCGTCGCTTTCTCGAACGTTCAGAAATCCCTATTGCAAGCTCTCTCCGAGCCCTAGCCCGACGACAACGTATCGGTCACGGCAAGCGCGTTCCGAAATCATCGGCACTTTCTAGAATGATCTCGGAATCGCTATTGCGACCCCAATCCGGAAAGCTCTCTCCGAGCCCCTCGATACTGACTGCGTAGCGGTCACAGCAAATTTCCAGCCCCAAAACAATCGTCTCGGAGCTCTACGGGAGATGTTTCGTATCCCGGGATGCAAAAAGGAGTGCAACACGAAGACTTCCCAGGGGGTCACCCATCGTAGTACTACTCTGGCCCAAGCACGCTTAACTTCGGTGTTTTGATAGGATCCGGTGATTTAGTGCTTGCATTATCGCACCCGTTTCCCGTGCTTCGTCCCTCGCCTATGTGTACGTCGCGGTCGGCGCGTCAACGTCCGGAGCCTCTTGCCCGTCACGAAACCGTCGTTCCTTTCTCGAACGTTCACGAAATCCCTATTGCAAGCTCTCTCCGAGCCCTAGCCCGACGACAACGTATCGGTCACGGCAAGCGCGTTCCGAAATCATCGGCACTTTCTAGAATGATCTCGGAATAGCTATTGCGACCCCAATCCGGAAAGCTCTCTCCGAGCCCCTCGATACTGACTGCGTAGCGGTCACAGCAAATTTCCAGCCCCAAAACAATCGTCTCGGAGCTCTACGGGAGATGTTTCGTTTCCCGGGATGCAAAAAGGAGTGCAACACGAAGACTTCCCGGGGGGTCACCCATCGTAGTACTACTCTGGCCCAAGCACGCTTAACTTCGGTGTTTTGATAGGATCCGGTGATTTAGTGCTTGCATTATCGCACCCGTTTCCCGTGCTTCGTCCCTCGCCTATGTGTACGTCGCGGTCGGCGCGTCAACGTCCGGAGCCTCTTGCCCGTCACGAAACCGTCGTCGCTTTCTCGAACGTTCACGAAATCCCTATTGCAAACTCTCTCCGAGCCCTAGCCCGACGACAACGTATCGGTCACGGCAAGCGCGTTCCGAAATCATCGGCACTTTCTAGAATGATCTCGGAATCGCTATTGCGACCCCAATCCGGAAAGCTCTCTCCGAGCCCCTCGATACTGACTGCGTAGCGGTCACAGCAAATTTCCAGCCCCAAAACAATCGTCTCGGAGCTCTACGGGAGATGTTTCGTATCCCGGGATGCAAAAAGGAGTGCAACACGAAGACTTCCCAGGGGGTCACCCATCGTAGTACTACTCTGGCCAAAGCACGCTTAACTTCGGTGTTTTGATAGGATCTGGTGATTTAGTGCTTGCATTATCGCACCCGTTTCCCGTGCTTCGTCCCTCGCCTATGTGTACGTCGCGGTCGGTGCGTCAATGTCCGGAGCCTCTTGCCCGTCACGAAACCGTCGTCGCTTTCTCGAACGTTCACGAAATCCCAATTGCAAGCTCTCTCCGAGCCCTAGCCCGACGATTGCGTATCGGTCACGGCAAGCGCGTTCCGAAATCATCGGCACTTTCTAGAACGATCTCGGAATCGCTATTGCGACCCCAATCCGGAAAGCTCTCTCCGAGCCCCTCGATACTGACTGCGTAGCGGTCACAGCAAATTTCCAGCCCCAAAACAATCGTCTCGGAGCTCTACGGGAGATGTTTCGTATCCCGGGATGCAAAAAGGAGTGCAACACGAAGACTTCCTAGGGGGTCACCCATCGTAGTACTACTCTGGCCCAAGCACGCTTAACTTCGGTGTTTTGATAGGATCCGGTGATTTAGTGCTGGCATTATCGCACCCGTTTCCCGTGCTTCGTCCCTCGCCTATGTGTACGTCGCGGTCGGCGCGTCAACGTCCGAAGCCTCTTGCCCGTCACGAAACCGTCGTCGCTTTCTCGAACGTTCACGAAATCCCTATTGCAAGCTCTCTCCGAGCCCTAGCCCGACGACTGCGTATCGGTCACGGCAAGCGCGTTCCGAAATCATCGGCAGTTTCTAGAACGATCTCGGAATCGCTATTGCGACCCCAATCCGGAAAGCTCTCTCCGAGCCCCTCGATACTGAATGCGTAGCGGTCACAGCAAATTTCCAGCCCCAAAACAATCGTCTCGGAGCTCTACGGGAGATGTTTCGTATCCAGGGATGCAAAAAGGAGTGCAACACGAAGACTTCCCAGGGGGTCACCCATCGTAGTACTACTCTGGCCCAAGCA
Source organism: Musa acuminata AAA Group (assembly GCF_036884655.1). Taxonomy (NCBI): domain Eukaryota; kingdom Viridiplantae; phylum Streptophyta; class Magnoliopsida; order Zingiberales; family Musaceae; genus Musa; species Musa acuminata. The sequence continues at coordinate 24,714,027 of NC_088338.1, read as the reverse complement.
CGCTTAACTTCGGTGTTTTGATAGGATCCGGTGATTTAGTGCTTGCATTATCGCACCCGTTTCCCGTGCTTCGTCCCTCGCCTATTTGTACGTCGCGGTCGGCGCGTCAACGTCCGGAGCCTCTTGCCCGTCACGAAACCGTCGTCGCTTTCTCGAACGTTCACGAAATCCCAATTGCAAGCTCTCTCCGAGCCCTAGCCCGACGACTGCGTATCGGTCACGACAAGCGCGTTCCGAAATCATCGGCACTTTCTAGAACGATCTCGGAATCGCTATTGCGACCCCAATCCGGAAAGCTCTCTCCGAGCCCCTCGATACTGACTGCGTAGCGGTCACAGCAATTTTCCAGCCCCAAAACAATCGTCTCGGAGCTCTACGGGAGATGTTTCGTATCCCGGGATGCAAAAAGGAGTGCAACACGAAGACTTCCCAGGGGGTCACCCATCGTAGTACTACTCTGGCCCAAGCACGCTTAACTTCGGTGTTTTGATAGGATCCGGTGATTTAGTGCTGGCATTATCGCACCCGTTTCCCGTGCTTCGTCCCTCGCCTATGTGTACGTCGCGGTCGGCGCGTCAACGTCCGAAGCCTCTTGCCCGTCACGAAACCGTCGTCGCTTTCTCGAACGTTCACGAAATCCCTATTGCAAGCTCTCTCCGAGCCCTAGCCCGACGACTGCGTATCGGTCACGGCAAGCGCGTTCCGAAATCATCGGCAGTTTCTAGAACGATCTCGGAATCGCTATTGCGACCCCAATCCGGAAAGCTCTCTCCGAGCCCCTCGATACTAACTGCGTAGCGGTCACAGCAAATTTCCAGCCCCAAAACAATCGTCTCGGAGCTCTACGGGAGATGTTTCGTATCCCGGGATGCAAAAAGGAGTGCAACACGAAGACTTCCCAGGGGGTCACCCATCGTAGTACTACTCTGGCCCAAGCACGCTTAACTTCGGTGTTTTGATAGGATCCGGTGATTTAGTGCTTGCATTATCGCACCCGTTTCCCGAGCTTCGTCCCTCGCCTATGTGTACGTCGCGGTCGGCGCGTCAACGTCCGGAGCCTCTTGCCCGTCACGAAACCGTCGTTGCTTTCTCGAACGTTCACGAAATCCCTATTGCAAGCTCTCTCCGAGCCCTAGCCCGACGACAACGTATCGGTCACGGCAAGCGCGTTCCGAAATCATCGGCACTTTATAGAATGATCTCGGAATCGCTATTGCGACCCCAATCCGGAAAGCTCTCTCCGAGCCCCTCGATACTGACTGCGTAGCGGTCACAGCAAATTTCCAGCCCCAAAACAATCGTCTCGGAGCTCTACGGGAGATGTTTCGTTTCCCGGGATGCAAAAAGGAGTGCAACACGAAGACTTCCCGGGGGGTCACCCATCGTAGTACTACTCTGGCCCAAGCACGCTTAACTTCGGTGTTTTGATAGGATCCGGTGATTTAGTGCTTGCATTATCGCACCCGTTTCCCGTGCTTCGTCCCTCGCCTATGTGTACGTCGCGATCGGCGCGTCAACGTCCGGAGCCTCTTGCCCGTCACGAAACCGTCGTCGCTTTCTCGAACGTTCAGAAATCCCTATTGCAAGCTCTCTCCGAGCCCTAGCCCGACGACAACGTATCGGTCACGGCAAGCGCGTTCCGAAATCATCGGCACTTTCTAGAATGATCTCGGAATCGCTATTGCGACCCCAATCCGGAAAGCTCTCTCCGAGCCCCTCGATACTGACTGCGTAGCGGTCACAGCAAATTTCCAGCCCCAAAACAATCGTCTCGGAGCTCTACGGGAGATGTTTCGTATCCCGGGATGCAAAAAGGAGTGCAACACGAAGACTTCCCAGGGGGTCACCCATCGTAGTACTACTCTGGCCAAAGCACGCTTAACTTCGGTGTTTTGATAGGATCTGGTGATTTAGTGCTTGCATTATCGCACCTGTTTCCCGTGCTTCGTCCCTCGCCTATGTGTACGTCGCGGTCGGTGCGTCAATGTCCGGAGCCTCTTGCCCGTCACGAAACCGTCGTCGCTTTCTCGAACGTTCACGAAATCCCAATTGCAAGCTCTCTCCGAGCCCTAGCCCGACGACTGCGTATCGGTCACGGCAAGCGCGTTCCGAAATCATCGGCACTTTCTAGAACGATCTCGGAATCGCTATTGCGACCCCAATCCGGAAAGCTCTCCCCGAGCCCCTCGATACTGACTGCGTAGCGGTCACAGCAAATTTCCAGCCCCAAAACAATCGTCTCGGAGCTCTACGGGAGATTTTTCGTATCCCGGGATGCAAAAAGGAGTGCAACACGAAGACTTCCCAGGGGGTCACCCATCGTAGTACTACTCTGGCCCAAGCACGCTTAACTTCGGTGTTTTGATAGGATCCGGTGATTTAGTGCTAGCATTATCGCACCCGTTTCCCGTGCTTCGTCCCTCGCCTATGTGTACGTCGCGGTCGGCGCGTCAACGTCCGAAGTCTCTTGCCCGTCACTAAACCGTCGTCGCTTTCTCGAACGTTCACGAAATCCCTATTGCAAGCTCTCTCCGAGCCCTAGCCCGACGACAACGTATCGGTCACGGCAAGCGCGTTCCGAAATCATCGGCACTTTCTAGAATGATCTCGGAATCGCTATTGCGACCCCAATCCGGAAAGCTCTCTCCGAGCCCCTCGATACTGACTGCGTAGCGGTCACAGCAAATTTCCAGCCCCAAAACAATCGTCTCGGAGCTCTACGGGAGATGTTTCGTTTCCCGGGATGCAAAAAGGAGTGCAACACGAAGACTTCCCGGGGGGTCACCCATCGTAGTACTACTCTGGCCCAAGCACGCTTAACTTCGGTGTTTTGATAGGATCCGGTGATTTAGTGCTTGCATTATCGCACCCGTTTCCCGTGCTTCGTCCCTCGCCTATGTTTACGTCGCGGTCGGCGCGTCAATGTCCGGAGCCTCTTGCCCGTCACGAAACCGTCGTCGCTTTCTCGAACGTTCGCGAAATCCCAATTGCAAGCTCTCTCCGAGCCCTAGCCCGACGACTGCGTATCGGTCACGGCAAGCGCGTTCCGAAATCATCAGCACTTTCTAGAACGATCTCGGAATCGCTATTGCGACCCCAATCCGGAAAGCTCTCTCCGAGCCCCTCGATACTGACTGCGTAGCGGTCACAGCAAATTTCCAGCCCCAAAACAATCGTCTCGGAGCTCTACGGGAGATGTTTCGTATCCCGGGATGCAAAAAGGAGTGCAACACGAAGTCTTCCCAGGGGGTCACCCATCGTAGTACTACTCTGGCCCAAGCACGCTTAACTTCGGTGTTTTGATAGGATCCGGTGATTTAGTGCTTGCATTATCGCACCCGTTTCCCGTGCTTCGTCCCTCGCCTATGTGTACGTCGCGGTCGGCGCGTCAACGTCCGGAGCCTCTTGCCCGTCACGAAACCGTCGTTCCTTTCTCGAACGTTCACGAAATCCCTATTGCAAGCTCTCTCCGAGCCCTAGCCCGACGACAACGTATCGGTCACGGCAAGCGCGTTCCGAAATCATCGGCACTTTCTAGAATGATCTCGGAATAGCTATTGCGACCCCAATCCGGAAAGCTCTCTCCGAGCCCCTCGATACTGACTGTGTAGCGGTCACAGCAAATTTCCAGCCCCAAAACAATCGTCTCGGAGCTCTACGGGAGATGTTTCGTTTCCCGGGATGCAAAAAGGAGTGCAACACGAAGACTTCCCGGGGGGTCACCCATCGTAGTACTACTCTGGCCCAAGCACGCTTAACTTCGGTGTTTTGATAGGATCCGGTGATTTAGTGCTTGCATTATCGCACCCGTTTCCCGTGCTTCGTCCCTCGCCTATGTGTACGTCGCGGTCGGCGCGTCAACGTCCGGAGCCTCTTGCCCGTCACGAAACCGTCGTCGCTTTCTCGAACGTTCACGAAATCCCTATTGCAAGCTCTCTCCGAGCCCTAGCCCGACGACAACGTATCGGTCACGGCAAGCGCGTTCCGAAATCATCGGCACTTTCTAGAATGATCTCGGAATCGCTATTGCGACCCCAATCCGGAAAGCTCTCTCCGAGCCCCTCGATACTGACTGCGTAGCGGTAACAGCAAATTTCCAGCCCCAAAACAATCGTCTCGGAGCTCTACGGGAGATGTTTCGTATCCCAGGATGCAAAAAGGAGTGCAACACGAAGACTTCCCAGGGGGTCACCCATCGTAGTACTACTCTGGCCAAAGCACGCTTAACTTCGGTGTTTTGATAGGATCTGGTGATTTAGTGCTTGCATTATCGCACCCGTTTCCCGTGCTTCGTCCCTTGCCTATGTGTACGTCGCGGTCGGTGCGTCAATGTCCGGAGCCTCTTGCCCGTCACGAAACCGTCGTCGCTTTCTCGAACGTTCACGAAATCCCAATTGCAAGCTCTCTCCGAGCCCTAGCCCGACGACTGCGTATCGGTCACGGCAAGCGCGTTCCGAAATCATCGGCACTTTCTAGAACGATCTCGGAATCGCTATTGCGACCCCAATCCGGAAAGCTATCTCCGAGCCCCTCGATACTGACTGCGTAGCGGTCACAGCAAATTTCCAGCCCCAAAACAATCGTCTCGGAGCTCTACGGGAGATGTTTCGTATCCCGGGATGCAAAAAGGAGTGCAACACGAAGACTTCCCAGGGGGTCACCCATCGTAGTACTACTCTGGCCCAAGCACGCTTAACTTCGGTGTTTTGATAGGATCCGGTGATTTAGTGCTTGCATTATCGCACCCGTTTCCCGTGCTTCGTCCCTCGCCTATGTGTACGTCGCGGTCGGCGCGTCAACGTCCGGAGCCTCTTGCCCGTCACGAAACCGTCGTTCCTTTCTCGAACGTTCACGAAATCCCTATTGCAAGCTCTCTCCGAGCCCTAGCCCGACGACAACGTATCGGTCACGGCAAGCGCGTTCCGAAATCATCGGCACTTTCTAGAATGATCTCGGAATAGCTATTGCGACCCCAATCCGGAAAGCTCTCTCCGAGCCCCTCGATACTGACTGCGTAGCGGTCACAGCAAATTTCCAGCCCCAAAACAATCGTCTCGGAGCTCTACGGGAGATGTTTCGTTTCCCGGGATGCAAAAAGGAGTGCAACACGAAGACTTCCCGGGGGGTCACCCATCGTAGTACTACTCTGGCCCAAGCACGCTTAACTTCGGTGTTTTGATAGGATCCGGTGATTTAGTGCTTGCATTATCGCACCCGTTTCCCGTGCTTCGTCCCTCGCCTATGTGTACGTCGCGGTCGGCGCGTCAACGTCCGGAGCCTCTTGCCCGTCACGAAACCGTCGTCGCTTTCTCGAACGTTCACGAAATCCCTATTGCAAGCTCTCTCCGAGCCCTAGCCCGACGACAACGTATCGGTCACGGCAAGCGCGTTCCGAAATCATCGGCACTTTCTAGAATGATCTCGGAATCGCTATTGCGACCCCAATCCGGAAAGCTCTCTCCGAGCCCCTCGATACTGACTGCGTAGCGGTCACAGCAAATTTCCAGCCCCAAAACAATCGTCTCGGAGCTCTACGGGAGATGTTTCGTATCCCGGGATGCAAAAAGGAGTGCAACACGAAGACTTCCCAGGGGGTCACCCATCGTAGTACTACTCTGGCCAAAGCACGCTTAACTTCGGTGTTTTGATAGGATCTGGTGATTTAGTGCTTGCATTATCGCACCCGTTTCCCGTGCTTCGTCCCTTGCCTATGTGTACGTCGCGGTCGGTGCGTCAATGTCCGGAGCCTCTTGCCCGTCACGAAACCGTCGTCGCTTTCTCGAACGTTCACGAAATCCCAATTGCAAGCTCTCTCCGAGCCCTAGCCCGACGACTGCGTATCGGTCACGGCAAGCGCGTTCCGAAATCATCGGCACTTTCTAGAACGATCTCGGAATCGCTATTGCGACCCCAATCCGGAAAGCTATCTCCGAGCCCCTCGATACTGACTGCGTAGCGGTCACAGCAAATTTCCAGCCCCAAAACAATCGTCTCGGAGCTCTACGGGAGATGTTTCGTATCCCGGGATGCAAAAAGGAGTGCAACACGAAGACTTCCCAGGGGGTCACTCATCGTAGTACTACTCTGGCCCAAGCACGCTTAACTTCGGTGTTTTGATAGGATCCGGTGATTTAGTGCTTGCATTATCGCACCCGTTTCCCGTGCTTCGTCCCTCGCCTATGTGTACGTCGCGGTCGGCGCGTCAACGTCCGGAGCCTCTTGCCCGTCACGAAACCGTCGTTCCTTTCTCGAACGTTCACGAAATCCCTATTGCAAGCTCTCTCCGAGCCCTAGCCCGACGACAACGTATCGGTCACGGCAAGCGCGTTCCGAAATCATCGGCACTTTCTAGAATGATCTCGGAATAGCTATTGCGACCCCAATCCGGAAAGCTCTCTCCGAGCCCCTCGATACTGACTGCGTAGCGGTCACAGCAAATTTCCAGCCCCAAAACAATCGTCTCGGAGCTCTACGGGAGATGTTTCGTTTCCCGGGATGCAAAAAGGAGTGCAACACGAAGACTTCCCGGGGGGTCACCCATCGTAGTACTACTCTGGCCCAAGCACGCTTAACTTCGGTGTTTTGATAGGATCCGGTGATTTAGTGCTTGCATTATCGCACCCGTTTCCCGTGCTTCGTCCCTCGCCTATGTGTACGTCGCGGTCGGCGCGTCAACGTCCGGAGCCTCTTGCCCGTCACGAAACCGTCGTCGCTTTCTCGAACGTTCACGAAATCCCTATTGCAAGCTCTCTCCGAGCCCTAGCCCGACGACAACGTATCGGTCACGGCAAGCGCGTTCCGAAATCATCGGCACTTTCTAGAATGATCTCGGAATCGCTATTGCGACCCCAATCCGGAAAGCTCTCTCCGAGCCCCTCGATACTGACTGCGTAGCGGTCACAGCAAATTTCCAGCCCCAAAACAATCGTCTCGGAGCTCTACGGGAGATGTTTCGTATCCCGGGATGCAAAAAGGAGTGCAACACGAAGACTTCCCAGGGGGTCACCCATCGTAGTACTACTCTGGCCAAAGCACGCTTAACTTCGGTGTTTTGATAGGATCTGGTGATTTAGTGCTTGCATTATCGCACCCGTTTCCCGTGCTTCGTCCCTCGCCTATGTGTACGTCGCGGTCGGTGCGTCAATGTCCGGAGCCTCTTGCCCGTCACGAAACCGTCGTCGCTTTCTCGAACGTTCACGAAATCCCAATTGCAAGCTCTCTCCGAGCCCTAGCCCGACGACTGCGTATCAGTCACGGCAAGCGCGTTCCGAAATCATCGACACTTTCTAGAACGATCTCGGAATCGCTATTGCGACCCCAATCCGGAAAGCTCTCTCCGAGCCCCTCGATACTGACTGCGTAGCGGTCACAGCAAATTTCCAGCCCCAAAACAATCGTCTCGGAGCTCTACGGGAGATGTTTCGTATCCCGGGATGCAAAAAGGAGTGCAACACGAAGACTTCCTAGGGGGTCACCCATCGTAGTACTACTCTGGCCCAAGCACGCTTAACTTCGGTGTTTTGATAGGATCCGGTGATTTAGTGCTGGCATTATCGCACCCGTTTCCCGTGCTTCGTCCCTCGCCTATGTGTACGTCGCGGTCGGCGCGTCAACGTCCGAAGCCTCTTGCCCGTCACGAAACCGTCGTCGCTTTCTCGAACGTTCACGAAATCCCTATTGCAAGCTCTCTCCGAGCCCTAACCCGACGACTGCGTATCGGTCACGGCAAGCGCGTTCCGAAATCATCGGCAGTTTCTAGAACGATCTCGGAATCGCTATTGCGACCCCAATCCGGAAAGCTCTCTCCGAGCCCCTCGATACTGACTGCGTAGCGGTCACAGCAAATTTCCAGCCCCAAAACAATCGTCTCGGAGCTCTACGGGAGATGTTTCGTATCCCGGGATGCAAAAAGGAGTGCAACACGAAGACTTCCCAGGGGGTCACCCATCGTAGTACTACTCTGGCCCAAGCACGCTTAACTTCGGTGTTTTGATAGGATCCGGTGATTTAGTGCTTGCATTATCGCACCCGTTTCCCGTGCTTCGTCCCTCGCCTATTTGTACGTCGCGGTCGGCGCGTCAACGTCCGGAGCCTCTTGCCCGTCACGAAACCGTCGTCGCTTTCTCGAACGTTCACGAAATCCCAATTGCAAGCTCTCTCCGAGCCCTAGCCCGACGACTGCGTATCGGTCACGACAAGCGCGTTCCGAAATCATCGGCACTTTCTAGAACGATCTCGGAATCGCTATTGCGACCCCAATCCGGAAAGCTCTCTCCGAGCCCCTCGATACTGACTGCGTAGCGGTCACAGCAAATTTCCAGCCCCAAAACAATCGTCTCGGAGCTCTACGGGAGATGTTTCGTATCCCGGGATGCAAAAAGGAGTGCAACACGAAGACTTCCCAGGGGGTCACCCATCGTAGTACTACTCTGGCCCAAGCACGCTTAACTTCGGTGTTTTGATAGGATCCGGTGATTTAGTGCTGGCATTATCGCACCCGTTTCCCGTGCTTCGTCCCTCGCCTATGTGTACGTCGCGGTCGGCGCGTCAACGTCCGGAGCCTCTTGCCCGTCACGAAACCGTCGTCGCTTTCTCGAACGTTCACGAAATCCCTATTGCAAGCTCTCTCCGAGCCCTAGCCCGACGACAACGTATCGGTCACGGCAAGCGCGTTCCGAAATCAACGGCACTTTCTAGAATGATCTCGGAATCGCTATTGCGACCCCAATCCGGAAAGCTCTCTCCGAGCCCCTCAATACTGACTGCGTAGCGGTCACAGCAAATTTCCAGCCCAAAAACAATCGTCTCGGAGCTCTACGGGAGATGTTTCGTTTCCCGGGATGCAAAAAGGAGTGCAACACGAAGACTTCCCGGGGGGTCACCCATCGTAGTACTACTCTGGCCCAAGCACGCTTAACTTCGGTGTTTTGATAGGATCCGGTGATTTAGTGCTTGCATTATCGCACCCGTTTCCCGTGCTTCGTCCCTCGCCTATGTGTACGTCGCGGTCGGCGCGTCAATGTCCGGAGCCTCTTGCCCGTCACGAAACCGTCGTCGCTTTCTCGAACGTTCGCGAAATCCCAATTGCAAGCTCTCTCCGAGCCCTAGCCCGACGACTGCGTATCGGTCACGGCAAGCGCGTTCCGAAATCATCGGCACTTTCTAGAACGATCTCGGAATCGCTATTGCGACCCCAATCCGGAAAGCTCTCTCCGAGCCCCTCGATACTGACTGCGTAGCGGTCACAGCAAATTTCCAGCCCCAAAACAATCGTCTCGGAGCTCTACGGGAGATGTTTCGTATCCCGGGATGCAAAAAGGAGTGCAACACGAAGACTTCCTAGGGGGTCACCCATCGTAGTACTACTCTGGCCCAAGCACGCTTAACTTCGGTGTTTTGATAGGATCCGGTGATTTAGTGCTGGCATTATCGCACCCGTTTCCCGTGCTTCGTCCCTCGCCTATGTGTACGTCGCGGTCGGCGCGTCAATGTCCGAAGCCTCTTGCCCGTCACGAAACCGCCGTCGCTTTCTCGAACGTTCACGAAATCCATATTGCAAGCTCTCTCCGAGCCCTAGCCCGATGACTGCGTATCGGACACGGCAAGCGCGTTCCGAAATCATCGGCACTTTCTAGAACGATCTCGGAATCTCTATTGCGACCCCAATCCGGAAAGCTCTCTCCGAACCCCTCGATACTCACTTCGTAGCGGTCACAGCAAATTTCCAGCCCCAAAACAATCGTCTCGGAGCTCTACGGGAGATGTTTCGTATCCCGGGATGCAAAAAGGAGTGCAACACGAAGACTTCCCAGGGGGTCACCCATCGTAGTACTACTCTGGCCCAAGCACGCTTAACTTCGGTGTTTTGATAGGATCCGGTGATTTAGTGCTGGCATTATCGCACCCTTTTCCCGTGCTTCGTCCCTCGCCTATGTGTACGTCGCGGTCGGCGCGTCAACGTCCGAAGCCTCTTGCCCGTCACGAAACCGTCGTCGCTTTCTCGAACGTTCACGAAATCCCTATTGCAAGCTCTCTCCGAGCCCTAGCCCGACGACTGCGTATCGGTCACGGCAAGCGCGTTCCGAAATCATCGGCAGTTTCTAGAACGATCTCGGAATCGCTATTGCGACCCCAATCCGGAAAGCTCTCTCCGAGCCCCTCGATACTAACTGCGTAGCGGTCACAGCAAATTTCCAGCCCCAAAACAATCGTCTCGGAGCTCTACGGGAGATGTTTCGTATCCCGGGATGCAAAAAGGAGTGCAACACGAAGACTTCCCAGGGGGTCACCCATCGTAGTACAACTCTGGCCCAAGCACGCTTAACTTCGGTGTTTTGATAGGATCCGGTGATTTAGTGCTTGCATTATCGCACCCGTTTCCCGAGCTTCGTCCCTCGCCTATGTGTACGTCGCGGTCGGCGCGTCAACGTCCGGAGCCTCTTGCCCGTCACGAAACCGTCGTTGCTTTCTCGAACGTTCACGAAATCCCTATTGCAAGCTCTCTCCGAGCCCTAGCCCGACGACAACGTATCGGTCACGGCAAGCGCGTTCCGAAATCATCGGCACTTTCTAGAATGATCTCGGAATCGCTATTGCGACCCCAATCCGGAAAGCTCTCTCCGAGCCCCTCGATACTGACTGCGTAGCGGTCACAGCAAATTTCCAGCCCCAAAACAATCGTCTCGGAGCTCTACGGGAGATGTTTCGTTTCCCGGGATGCAAAAAGGAGTGCAACACGAAGACTTCCCGGGGGGTCACCCATCGTAGTACTACTCTGGCCCAAGCACGCTTAACTTCGGTGTTTTGATAGGATCCGGTGATTTAGTGCTTGCATTATCGCACCCGTTTCCCGTGCTTCGTCCCTCGCCTATGTGTACGTCGCGGTCGGCGCGTCAACGTCCGGAGCCTCTTGCCCGTCACGAAACCGTCGTCGCTTTCTCGAACGTTCACGAAATCCCTATTGCAAGCTCTCTCCGAGCCCTAGCCCGACGACAACGTATCGGTCACGGCAAGCGCGTTCCGAAATCAACGGCACTTTCTAGAATGATCTCGGAATCGCTATTGCGACCCCAATCCGGAAAGCTCTCTCCGAGCCCCTCGATACTGACTGCGTAGCGGTCACAGCAAATTTCCAGCCCCAAAACAATCGTCTCGGAGCTCTACGGGAGATGTTTCGTTTCCCGGGATGCAAAAAGGAGTGCAACACGAAGACTTCCCGGGGGGTCACCCATCGTAGTACTACTCTGGCCCAAGCACGCTTAACTTCGGTGTTTTGATAGGATCCGGTGATTTAGTGCTTGCATTATCGCACCCGTTTCCCGTGCTTCGTCCCTCGCCTATGTGTACGTCGCGGTCGGCGCGTCAATGTCCGGAGCCTCTTGCCCGTCACGAAACCGTCGTCGCTTTCTCGAACGTTCGCGAAATCCCAATTGCAAGCTCTCTCCGAGCCCTAGCCCGACGACTGCGTATCGGTCACGGCAAGCGCGTTCCGAAATCATCGGCACTTTCTAGAACGATCTCGGAATCGCTATTGCGACCCCAATCCGGAAAGCTCTCTCCGAGCCCCTCGATACTGACTGCGTAGCGGTCACAGCAATTTTCCAGCCCCAAAACAATCGTCTCGGAGCTCTACGGGAGATGTTTCGTATCCCGGGATGCAAAAAGGAGTGCAACACGAAGACTTCCTAGGGGGTCACCCATCGTAGTACTACTCTGGCCGAAGCACGCTTAACTTCGGTGTTTTGATAGGATCCGGTGATTTAGTGCTGGCATTATCGCACCCGTTTCCCGTGCTTCGTCCCTCACCTATGTGTACGTCGCGGTCGGCGCGTCAATGTCCGAAGCCTCTTGCCCGTCACGAAACCGCCGTCGCTTTCTCGAACGTTCACGAAATCCATATTGCAAGCTCTCTCCGAGCCCTAGCCCGATGACTGCGTATCGGTCACGGCAAGCGCGTTCCGAAATCATCGGCACTTTCTAGAATGATCTCGGAATCGCTATTGCGACCCCAATCCGGAAAGCTCTCTCCGAGCCCCTCGATACTGACTGCGTAGCGGTCACAGCAAATTTCCAGCCCCAAAACAATCGTCTCGGAGCTCTACGGGAGATGTTTCGTATCCCGGGATGCAAAAAGGAGTACAACACGAAGACTTCCCAGGGGGTCACCCATCGTAGTACTACTCTGGCCCAAGCACGCTTAACTTCGGTGTTTTGATAGGATCCGGTGATTTAGTGCTGGCATTATCGCACCCGTTTCCCGTGCTTCGTCCCTCGCCTATGTGTACGTCGCGGTCGGCGCGTCAACGTCCGAAGCCTCTTGCCCGTCACGAAATCGTCGTCGCTTTCTCGAACGTTCACGAAATCCCTATTGCAAGCTCTCTCCGAGCCCTAGCCCGACGACTGCGTATCGGTCACGGCAAGCGCGTTCCGAAATCATCGGCACTTTCTAGAACGATCTCGGAATCGCTATTGCGACCCCAATCCGGAAAGCTCTCTCCGAGCCCCTCGATACTGACTGCGTAGCGGTCACAGCAAATTTCCAGCCCCAAAACAATCGTCTCGGAGCTCTACGGGAGATGTTTCGTATCCCGGGATGCAAAAAGGAGTGCAACACGAAGACTTCCCAAGGGGTCACACATCGTAGTACTACTCTGGCCCAAGCACGCATAACTTCGGTGTTTTGATAGGATCTGGTGATTTAGTGCTTGCATTATCGCACCCATTTCCCGTGCTTCGTCCCTTGTGTCACGACCCGGGTCTGATGAGCTAACTGGCCAATAACTCCATTTTGGTCCTTGCAACCACGGACCAAAATGCTTAAGCGGGAGGTAACGTAGTACACTCATCAGGCCCTTATAAGCTAATCACACACATTCCCCACTTCCGATGTGGGACTAATGGGATATTACACTATCCCCAACTCAATTAACTTGACGTCCTCGTCAAGGCCTGACATATCCCAGATCGAACCCTAGCATAGTGCATGTGAGGTTTAACTCAGTGGTGGCTCCACGCCGTGATGAGTTCTCTGACTCCATCCATGGGTAGCCCTTTCCTACTGCAGCCCTCTCACCCTGCCCTAATGCTAGGTCGGCTCTGATACCAAATGTCACGACCCGGGTCTGATGAGCTAACTGGCCAATAACTCCATTTTGGTCCTTGCAACCACGGACCAAAATGCTTAAGCGGGAGGTAACGTAGTACACTCATCAGGCCCTTATAAGCTAATCACACACATTCCCCACTTCCGATGTGGGACTAATGGGATATTACACCTCGCCTATGTGTACGTCGCGGTCGGCGCGTCAACATCCGGAGCCTCTTGCCCGTCACGAAACCGTCGTCGCTTTCTCGAACGTTCACGAAATCCCTATTGCAAGCTCTCTCCGAGCCCTAGCCCGACGACAACGTATCGGTCACGGCAAGCGCGTTCCGAAATCATCGGCACTTTCTAGAATGATCTCGGAATCGCTATTGCGACCCCAATCCGGAAAGCTCTCTCCGAGCCCCTCGATACTGACTACGTAGCGGTCACAGCAAATTTCCAGCCCCAAAACAATCGTATCGGAGCTCTACGGGAGATGTTTCGTTTCCCGGGATGCAAAAAGGAGTGCAACACGAAGACTTCCCGGGGGGTCACCCATCGTAATACTACTCTGGCCCATGCACGCTTAACTTCGGTGTTTTGATAGGATCCGGTGATTTAGTGCTTGCATTATCGCACCCGTTTCCCGTGCTTCGTCCCTCGCCTATGTGTACGTCGCGGTCGGCGCGTCAACGTCCGGAGCCTCTTGCCCGTCACGAAACCGTCGTCGCTTTCTCGAACGTTCACGAAATCCCTATTGCAAGCTCTCTCCGAGCCCTAGCCCGACGACAGCGTATCGGTCACGGCAAGCGCGTTCCGAAATCATCGGCACTTTCTAGAATGATCTCGGAATCGCTATTGCGACCCCAATCTGGAAAGCTCTCTCCGAGCCCCTCGATACTGACTGCGTAGCGGTCACAGCAAATTTCCAGCCCCAAAACAATCATCTCGGAGCTCTACGGGAGATGTTTCGTATCCCGGGATGCAAAAAGGAGTGCAACACGAAGACTTCCCAGGGGGTCACCCATCGTAGTACTACTCTGGCCCAAGCACGCTTAACTTCGGTGTTTTGATAGGATCTGGTGATTTAGTGCTTGAATTATCGCACCCGTTTCCCGTGCTTCGTCCCTCGCCTATGTGTACGTCGCGGTCGGCGCGCCAATGTCCGGAGCCTCTTGCCCGTCACGAAACCGTCGTCGCTTTCTCGAACGTTCACGAAATCCCTATTGCAAGCTCTCTCCGAGCCCTAGCCCGACGACTGCGTATCGGTCACGGCAAGCGCGTTCCGAAATCATCGGCACTTTCTAGAACGATCTCGGAATCGCTATTGCGACCCCAATCCGGAAAGCTCTCTCCGAGCCCCTCGATACTGACTGCGTAGCGGTCACAGCAAATTTCCAGCCCCAAAACAATCGTCTCGGAGCTCTACGGGAGATGTTTCGTATCCCGGGATGCAAAAAGGAGTGCAACACGAAGACTTCCCAGGGGGTCACCCATCGTAGTACTACTCTGGCCCAAGCACGCTTAACTTCGGTGTTTTGATAGGATCCGGTGATTTAGTGCTTGCATTATCGCACCCGTTTCCCGTGCTTCGTCCCTCGCCTATGTGTACGTCGCGGTCGGCGCGTCAATGTCCGGAGCCTCTTGCCCGTCACGAAACCGTCGTCGCTTTCTCAAACGTTCACGAAATCCCTATTGCAAGCTCTCTCCGAGCCCTAGCCCGTCGACTGCGTATCGGTCACGGCAAGCGCGTTCCGAAATCATCGGCACTTTCTAGAACGATCTCGGAATCGCTATTGCGACCCCAATCCGGAAAGCTCTCTCCGAGCCCCTCGATACTCACTGCGTAGCGGTCACAGCAAATTTCCAGCCCCAAAACAATCGTCTCGGAGCTCTACGGGAGATGTTTCGTATCCCAGGATGCAAAAAGGAGTGCAACACGAAGACTTTCCAGGGGGTCACCCATCGTAGTACTACTCTGGCCCAAGCACGCTTAACTTCGGTGTTTTGATAGGATCCGGTGATTTAGTGCTGGCATTATCGCACCCGTTTCCCGTGCTTCGTCCCTCGCCTATGTGTACGTCGCGGTCGGCGCGTCAACGTCCGAAGCCTCTTGCCCGTCACGAAACCGTCGTCGCTTTCTCGAACGTTCACGAAATCCCTATTGCAAGCTCTCTCCGAGCCCTAGCCCGACGACTGCGTATCGGTCACGGCAAGCGCGTTCCGAAATCATCGGCACTTTCTAGAACGATCTCGGAATCGCTATTGCGACCCCAATCCGGAAAGCTCTCTCCGAGCCCCTCGATACTGACTGCGTAGCGGTCACAGCAAATTTCCAGCCCCAAAACAATCATCTCGGAGCTCTACGGGAGATGTTTCGTATCCCGGGATGCAAAAAGGCGTGCAACACGAAGACTTCCCAGGGGGTCACCCATCGTAGTACTACTCTGGCCCAAGCACGCTTAACTTCGGTGTTTTTATAGGATCCGGTGATTTAGTGCTGGCATTATCGCACCCGTTTCCCGTGCTTCGTCCCTCGCCTATGTGTACGTCGCGGTCGGCGCGTCAACGTCCGAAGCCTCTTGCCCGTCACGAAACCGTCGTCGCTTTCTCGAACGTTCACGAAATCCCTATTGCAAGCTCTCTCCGAGCCGTAGCCCGACGACTGCATATCGGTCACGGCAAGCGCGTTCCGAAATCATCGGCAC